>NC_134410.1:67499919-67826169 GCF_038048845.1 Mixophyes fleayi
TGGTGTAGTACACCAATCTGAAGGGTTACTGAAGACGTACTCTGGGTGATGAGACCATTGATGAGGCGTGATCCATCTATAGCCGTCACAGTAATGGGTGTTTTTAAAGTGATCACTGGTAGGGACCATTGATTCACTAGTGATTTAGAAATGAAATTTCCTGCTGCTCCGGAATCAATTAATGCCTGTGACTCAAAGGATTTGGTAGCAAAGGAAATCGTAACATCGAAAGCGCAGACTTTAGATTTCATAGACAATGGAGAGGACTCCAGGGACCCTAACTTCACCTCTCCAGAACTAGTTAGGGCCTGGCATTTCCCGATCTCTTAGGGCAAGAGCTGAGCATAT
Source organism: Mixophyes fleayi (assembly GCF_038048845.1). NCBI lineage: Eukaryota > Metazoa > Chordata > Amphibia > Anura > Limnodynastidae > Mixophyes > Mixophyes fleayi. The sequence goes on from NC_134410.1 coordinate 67,500,268, forward strand.
GCGTGGAATCAGCACAATAGATACAGAGTCTATTCTTTACTCTTCGTTTCCTCTCCTCTGAAGATAATTTGGAACGTCCTATCTCCATGGGAATCGCAGAGGATGGAGCTGGACGAAATTGAGGGTTAGAACGAAGGGGTGCTTTGACAGCCGTTGTTTTCTCAGACTCTCTTTCACGAAATCTCATATCTACACGATGGCAAAGAGAGATCAAATCTTCTAGTGACGAAGGAAGTTCTTGGGTAGTCAGTGCATCTTTAATTTTATCGGAGAGCCCCTGCCAGAAGGCGGCAACTAATGCTTCAGAGTTCCACTGAAGTTCAGAGGCTAAGATCCTAAATTGAATGACATACTGTCCTACTGTATGGGAGCCTTGTCGCAAACGAAGAATGCTGGAAGCAGCGGAGGTCACACGACCTGGTTCATCGAACACACTTCGGAACGTGGAAATGAATTTGGCACTATCTTGTAGAATTGGATCGTTTCTCTCCCACAGAGGGGAGGCCCAAGCCAGGGCTTGTCCAGAAAACAATGAGATAAGATAGGCCACTCTGGAACGATGGGTAGAAAAATTTTGAGGTTGAAGTTCAAAATGGACTGAACATTGGTTAAGGAAACCTCTACAAGTTTTGGGGTCCCCGTCATATTTTGACGGAGTAGGCAGGTGTAGCGTAGGAACTGTAGACACCTGGGATGGCACTGGGGAAACGGAGGAAAGCACAGGAGCTTCAATATTAGCTGTAACGGTCTGTCCAGATGTTCCTTGGGAGGTTAAAGATTGGTAACATTGAAGTAACAGCTGTTGGCGAGCATCCTGTTGCTCCACACGGCTGACCAGATGCTGCAGCATCTCTTTAGCGGTAGGTTCCGTATCTGGGTCTGTCATGGCCTGATCTTACTGTCACGGGCACTAGGAGTCTTTACCCAGGGATCACCAGGTGATAGGCTTACCAGAGCAGTATAGGTGGTAATATGGTACTCTGGTAGCAGGGTGATCACGGAACAGGAAATAGCAGATGATGAGATGCTCAGGAAAGTCTATGACTAGCAGCACTGGCAATATGGAAGTAGTAATACACGAGGAACTGTATGGACAAAGGACACGTGAAGGTAGTCAGTGGTCTGCGGTAGCAAGTTGTACCACTGCTATAGTGAGGAGGAATGTCCAACAGAAACGAGGAGGTGATGAGAGTCAGCAGTCTGCGGATAGCAAGTTGTACCGCTGTCTGAGTGAAGGAATGGAATCCAAGTGGAGGTATCCGGGGAGTCAGTGGTCTGCGTTAGCAAGTTGTACCACTGCTATGTGAGAGGATACTGGAACGGGTGAAACTGTAAACAGGAGTCAGTGGTCTGCTACTAGCAAGTTGTACCACTGAATATATATGTGAGGAGGTGCACGGGGAGAGACTGCAACACAATATATACACGGGCACCTTGACTTTGATCCACAGTAATATGCACAATATAAATGTATAAATGACTGAACAACACTGCCAATGTGGAAAGTCTCTTGAAGTAATCCAGCATGAGATAACACAGTCAATGATGGCAATAGAGTCAGCAGATAGTACACTCCAGAGGAGAACCAACACAGTCAATGATGGCAATAGACTCAGCGGATAGTACACTCCAGAGGAGAACCAACACAGTCCAGCAAGGTATGCAATACACAGCACAGTCAATGGGAAGTATGCATACCGTGGTTCAGGAGAAGGCAGTCAGACAGGAGTGCAGAGATACCTGAAGGGCAGGAGGCCGGCAGGATCCAAAGTCCCTGGATGGGTGAAGCGGTGGTCTAGCAGGTGCAGCGCACAGGTAGGTAGACCAGCAGGGAACACAGGAAGGCGTGGAGAGCGGATCAGTAGTAGATGGATGAGTGGCGCTGAGAAGTAACAGCAGCGGGTCTCTGCGGGAACACGGAGGTAGCCAATAGTAACCAGTAGGTGCAGTAACGATGGGACACCGGAGCAGAGTTGAACTGGAACAGTTGGTCACGGAGAGTAGCGGGTAGCAATAGTGGCAGCAGACTCAAGGAAACACGGGAGAGTTGACAAGGACTGAAGACTGAAGCGCACAGAGGCAGCGGATAGGAATCAGCCAAACAGTCACGATGAAACACAGACGGGTTGCAGGTTGAAGACTGTAGTGCACGGAGGCAGCGGATAGGAATCAGCTAGCAGTCACGATGATGAAACACAGACGAATTGCAGGTTGAAGACTGTAGTGCACGGAGGCAGCGGATAGGAATCAGCCAAACAGTCACGATGATGAAACACAGATGAGTTGCAGGTTGAAGCCTGTAGTGCACGGAGGCAGCGGATAGGAATCAGCTGGCAGTCACAATCATGAACAGGTGAGTGGATGTGAATGAAAGACTGTAGTGCACGGAGGCAGCGGATAGACATCAGCTAACAGTCCCAATGATACATGGTAGAGTTGAAGTGCTTAGAAGACTGTAGTGCACGGAGGCAGCGGATAGGAATCAGCTCACAGTCACGATGATACACAGTAGATGGTAGAAGTGGTATGGGGACCACAGTAGTAGAAGTGGTTTGGAAACCACAGCGGTAGAAGTGGTTTGGAAACCACAGGATACAGCTGGGCTGAATAAACGAGGAAACACAGGAACACCTTCAGAGACTCATGGGGAATGAGACTCCAAGATCAGGCAACGTGGTGTTGACCACAGGTGCTTAATATAGGGAGGTTGCCTGATCTGCCAATTTAGTTAAAGGAACATACACTGGAGGTATGGAAAGGGCTGCGCATGCGCAGTCCCTCAGGATGGAGGACGGCCACGGTTCCTAAATGTCCGGGAAGAGGCACTCACGGTCCGGTGAGTGACAGTACCCCCCCTTTTAAAGGTGGGCACAGAACGCCTGGAACCGGGTTTGTCCGGATTTTTGGAATAAAACTTCTTCAAAAGGGCAGGAGCATTAAGATCTTCAGCTTTGATCCAAGAGCGCTCCTCAGGACCAAAGCCCTTCCAATGAACGAGGAAACGGAGGACTCCTCGCGAAATTTTTGCATCCAATACCTCAGTAATCTCGAAATCCTCCTCCTGATGAACTTGAACTGGCTGCGGTGCTGAGGGAGGAGTCGAGAAACGGTTGATGATGAGAGGTTTGAGCAAGGACACATGGAAGGCATTGGAGATCCGAAGATTCTTAGGAAGAAGAAGTTTAACACATACTGGATTGATAACTTGAATGATCCTATATGGACCAATAAAACGAGGGGCGAATTTCATAGATGGAACCTTCAAACGAATATTTTTGGTAGATAACCAGACACGATCTCCAATTTTTAGTGGTGGAATAGCCCGCCTCTTCTTATCTGCGAAAGACTTATATTTGTTAGATGTCTTCTTTAAACAGGTTTTGACCTGAGACCAGATATTTTTGAAGGTCTGACAAGCAGTCTCCACAGCAGGAACTTGGGTGGGCGGGAGGGCAGGAAATTCCGGAAAAGACGGATGGTGACCGTAGACCACAAAGAATGGAGTTTTGGATGATGACTCATGGTACATGTTGTTATGGGCGAATTCAGCCCAAGGGAGCAATTCTACCCAGTTGTCTTGGTTGGCTGAAGAGAACATCCTAATAAAGGTCTCAAGATCTTGATTGACTCGTTCCGTTTGTCCGTTAGATTGCGGATGGTAAGAAGATGAGAGTGCTAATCGTATGCCCAAGGTTTTACAAAGGGCCCGCCAGAATCTGGAAACGAATTGTACTCCTCTATCCGACACAATCTCAGACGGACATCTATGGATGCGGAAGATTTCTTTAATGAAATGTTCAGCCAGAGTAGACGAGGAAGGTAAACCGGACAGAGGGACGAAATGAGCCATCTTCGAAAATCTGTCTACCACTACCCAAATAGTATTGTGATTCTTACTTGGTGGCAAATCAGTAACGAAATCCATACTAATATGGGTCCAAGGCTTGGACGGAATGGGTAGTGGTCGCAGCAACCCTGCTGGAGTTCTGCGGGAGGATTTGAACTGAGAACATAAATCACAGGAAGCAACAAACTCTTTGACGTCTCTCCTCATTGAAGGCCACCAGTAACTACGAGAGAGAATCTCAAAGGTCTTGTGTTCACCGGCGTGTCCAGAAAAACGAGAGGCATGGAACCACGAAAGGATTTTCCTCCTCAGAGTAGGAGGCACAAGGGTCTTCCCAAATGGTAGCATTTTGGTGGATGAAGCAGCCAGAGAAATACATTTGGGGTCTAGGATAGCATGGTTGGGAACCTCTTCTACATCAGAGGACGTCACAAAAGCTCGAGATAGAGCGTCAGCTTTCTTGTTCTTAGCGGCTGGTTTGAAGGTTATAATTAATTCAAAACGGGAAAAGAAAAGAGACCATCTTGCTTGACGAGGGTTCAAGCATTGAGCAGATTGCAAATATGACAAGTTCTTATGATCCGTGAAGATCGTCACCGGGTGGCGAGCTCCTTCCAACAAGTATCTCCATTCCTCTAATGCAGCTTTGATGGCCAGCAACTCCTTGTCCCCGATAGTATAATTTTTCTCTGCGGGCAGAAGACCCCGAGAGTAGAAGGCACAAGGATGTAATTTTTGTTGCTCCGAGCGTTGGGAGAGAATAGCTCCTAAGCCCACATTAGAGGCATCTACTTCTAGGAAGAAGGGGAGTGTCACATTAGGCTGTCGCAGAATGGGAGCAGACGAGAAGGACTCTTTGAGGATTTGAAAGGCTTGGAGAGCCTCAGATGACCATTGCTTAGTATTAGCCCCTTTCCGAGTTAGGGCCACAATGGGAGATGCAATGGATGAAAAGTCTTGAATGAAGCGTCTATAGTAATTGGCAAAACCTAAAAAACGCTGGATGGCACGAAGAGTAGTTGGCTGAGGCCAATGTAGTACAGCATTTACTTTGTCTGGATCCATCTTCAGGCCAACTCCGGAAACTATATACCCCAAGAATGGAATCTGGGGTAACTCGAATGAACATTTCTCCAATTTACAGAACAACGAGTTCTTCCGTAGTCTGGAGAGGACCTCTGCCACATGTTGGTGATGAGAAGGCAGGTCCTGTGAGAAGATCAATATGTCGTCCAGGTAGACAACGACACATACATATAATAAGTCCCGAAAGATCTCGTTGATGAAACCCTGGAAAACCGCGGGGGCATTACACAGCCCGAAGGGCATTACTAAATATTCGTAATGCCCATCTCTGGTGTTAAACGCGGTCTTCCATTCGTCACCGGAACGGATTCTAATTAAATTGTAGGCACCACGAAGATCCAACTTAGTAAATATCCGAGCTCCCTTGATGCGATCAAATAGCTCAGTGATCAGCGGAATGGGATACCGATTCTTGATAGTAATGGCGTTGAGTCCACGAAAATCTATACAAGGGCGTAATGATCCATCCTTCTTTTTGACGAAGAAGAACCCAGCTCCAGCGGGAGAGGTGGAAGGTCGAATGAACCCACGCTGGAGATTCTCCTGTATGTACTCAGATGTGGCTTGAGTTTCAGGTAACGAGAGAGGATAGACCCGACCCCTGGGAGGAGTCTTCCCAGGTAGAAGGTCGATCGGACAATCCCAAGAACGATGAGGAGGAAGACGTTCAGACTGAGCTTTATCAAACACATCGGCATATGAAGCATACTGAGGAGGGAGTCCCGGGGAGGAAGATGAGATGGAAGATTGCTGTACTTTAAGAGGAATAACTTGAGAGAGGCAACGATGGTGACATTCAGACCCCCAAGACGTAACTTGAGGGGTGCGCCAGTCAATCTGGGGAGAGTGACACTGAAGCCATGGAAGGCCTAAGACAATCGGACTTGTCGTAACTGGAAGAATTAAAAACGAAATTTCTTCATGGTGTAGTACACCAATCTGAAGGGTTACTGAAGACGTACTCTGGGTGATGAGACCATTGATGAGGCGTGATCCATCTATAGCCGTCACAGTAATGGGTGTTTTTAAAGTGATCACTGGTAGGGACCATTGATTCACTAGTGATTTAGAAATGAAATTTCCTGCTGCTCCGGAATCAATTAATGCCTGTGACTCAAAGGATTTGGTAGCAAAGGAAATCGTAACATCGAAAGCGCAGACTTTAGATTTCATAGACAATGGAGAGGACTCCAGGGACCCTAACTTCACCTCTCCAGAACTAGTTAGGGCCTGGCATTTCCCGATCTCTTAGGGCAAGAGCTGAGCATATGCGTGGAATCAGCACAATAGATACAGAGTCTATTCTTTACTCTTCGTTTCCTCTCCTCTGAAGATAATTTGGAACGTCCTATCTCCATGGGAATCGCAGAGGATGGAGCTGGACGAAATTGAGGGTTAGAACGAAGGGGTGCTTTGACAGCCGTTGTTTTCTCAGACTCTCTTTCACGAAATCTCATATCTACACGATGGCAAAGAGAGATCAAATCTTCTAGTGACGAAGGAAGTTCTTGGGTAGTCAGTGCATCTTTAATTTTATCGGAGAGCCCCTGCCAGAAGGCGGCAACTAATGCTTCAGAGTTCCACTGAAGTTCAGAGGCTAAGATCCTAAATTGAATGACATACTGTCCTACTGTATGGGAGCCTTGTCGCAAACGAAGAATGCTGGAAGCAGCGGAGGTCACACGACCTGGTTCATCGAACACACTTCGGAACGTGGAAATGAATTTGGCACTATCTTGTAGAATTGGATCGTTTCTCTCCCACAGAGGGGAGGCCCAAGCCAGGGCTTGTCCAGAAAACAATGAGATAAGATAGGCCACTCTGGAACGATGGGTAGAAAAATTTTGAGGTTGAAGTTCAAAATGGACTGAACATTGGTTAAGGAAACCTCTACAAGTTTTGGGGTCCCCGTCATATTTTGACGGAGTAGGCAGGTGTAGCGTAGGAACTGTAGACACCTGGGATGGCACTGGGGAAACGGAGGAAAGCACAGGAGCTTCAATATTAGCTGTAACGGTCTGTCCAGATGTTCCTTGGGAGGTTAAAGATTGGTAACATTGAAGTAACAGCTGTTGGCGAGCATCCTGTTGCTCCACACGGCTGACCAGATGCTGCAGCATCTCTTTAGCGGTAGGTTTCGTATCTGGGTCTGTCATGGCCTGATCTTACTGTCACGGGCACTAGGAGTCTTTACCCAGGGATCACCAGGTGATAGGCTTACCAGAGCAGTATAGGTGGTAATATGGTACTCTGGTAGCAGGGTGATCACGGAACAGGAAATAGCAGATGATGAGATGCTCAGGAAAGTCTATGACTAGCAGCACTGGCAATATGGAAGTAGTAATACACGAGGAACTGTATGGACAAAGGACACGTGAAGGTAGTCAGTGGTCTGCGGTAGCAAGTTGTACCACTGCTATAGTGAGGAGGAATGTCCAACAGAAACGAGGAGGTGATGAGAGTCAGCGGTCTGCGGATAGCAAGTTGTACCGCTGTCTGAGTGAAGGAATGGAATCCAAGTGGAGGTATCCGGGGAGTCAGTGGTCTGCGTTAGCAAGTTGTACCACTGCTATGTGAGAGGATACTGGAACGGGTGAAACTGTAAACAGGAGTCAGTGGTCTGCTACTAGCAAGTTGTACCACTGAATATATATGTGAGGAGGTGCACGGGGAGAGACTGCAACACAATATATACACGGGCACCTTGACTTTGATCCACAGTAATATGCACAATATAAATGTATAAATGACTGAACAACACTGCCAATGTGGAAAGTCTCTTGAAGTAATCCAGCATGAGATAACACAGTCAATGATGGCAATAGAGTCAGCAGATAGTACACTCCAGAGGAGAACCAACACAGTCAATGATGGCAATAGACTCAGCGGATAGTACACTCCAGAGGAGAACCAACACAGTCCAGCAAGGTATGCAATACACAGCACAGTCAATGGGAAGTATGCATACCGTGGTTCAGGAGAAGGCAGTCAGACAGGAGTGCAGAGATACCTGAAGGGCAGGAGGCCGGCAGGATCCAAAGTCCCTGGATGGGTGAAGCGGTGGTCTAGCAGGTGCAGCGCACAGGTAGGTAGACCAGCAGGGAACACAGGAAGGCGTGGAGAGCGGATCAGTAGTAGATGGATGAGTGGCGCTGAGAAGTAACAGCAGCGGGTCTCTGCGGGAACACGGAGGTAGCCAATAGTAACCAGTAGGTGCAGTAACGATGGGACACCGGAGCAGAGTTGAACTGGAACAGTTGGTCACGGAGAGTAGCGGGTAGCAATAGTGGCAGCAGACTCAATGAAACACGGGAGAGTTGACAAGGACTGAAGACTGAAGCGCACAGAGGCAGCGGATAGGAATCAGCCAAACAGTCACGATGAAACACAGACGGGTTGCAGGTTGAAGACTGTAGTGCACGGAGGCAGCGGATAGGAATCAGCTAGCAGTCACGATGATGAAACACAGACGAATTGCAGGTTGAAGACTGTAGTGCACGGAGGCAGCGGATAGGAATCAGCCAAACAGTCACGATGATGAAACACAGATGAGTTGCAGGTTGAAGCCTGTAGTGCACGGAGGCAGCGGATAGGAATCAGCTGGCAGTCACAATCATGAACAGGTGAGTGGATGTGAATGAAAGACTGTAGTGCACGGAGGCAGCGGATAGACATCAGCTAACAGTCCCAATGATACATGGTAGAGTTGAAGTGCTTAGAAGACTGTAGTGCACGGAGGCAGCGGATAGGAATCAGCTCACAGTCACGATGATACACAGTAGATGGTAGAAGTGGTATGGGGACCACAGTAGTAGAAGTGGTTTGGAAACCACAGCGGTAGAAGTGGTTTGGAAACCACAGGAATCAGCTGGGCTGAATAAACGAGGAAACACAGGAACACCTTCAGAGACTCATGGGGAATGAGACTCCAAGATCAGGCAACGTGGTGTTGACCACAGGTGCTTAATATAGGGAGGTTGCCTGATCTGCCAATTTAGTTAAAGGAACATACACTGGAGGTATGGAAAGGGCTGCGCATGCGCAGTCCCTCAGGATGGAGGACGGCCACGGTTCCTAAATGTCCGGGAAGAGGCACTCACGGTCCGGTGAGTGACACTTTTATCCTGGAAGTGGATGCCTCTGCAGTAGGTGTAGGTGCTGTTTTCTCTCAACGTTTTGAAGATAGATATCTTCATCCCTGTGACTATTGTTCTCGCAAATTTCTGCCGGCAGAAAAAAACTACTCTATAGGAGATCAAGAATTATTAGCGATTATGTTGGCTTTGGAAGAATGAAGACATTTGTTGGAAGGTGCCAAATATCCCTTCTCTGTTGTCACAGATCATAAAAACCTTCTGTACCTAAAGCCAGCCTAATTTTCAATCCAAGACAAGCTAGATGGCCCTTGTTCTTTTCCAGGTTTGACTTCAAAGTAACCTACCAGCCAGGATCCCAGAAATGTAAGGCCTATGCTCTTTCTCGTTCCATGGTTCAAGATGAGGAGCTTTGCCTCACCCAAAAAAGTCCCATCATCGATCCTGTGTCCTTTTATACCACTAATATTGTCCCTACCCCGCCTCTGGGAAAAATTTTCATAACTCCAGCACTTCACAAGAAATTGCTTCAATGGGCTCATGCTTCCTGATTTTCCAGACATTATGGAGTTCAGAAGACTTTCAAATTTCTCCAAAGATCCTATTGGTGACCTACTCTCAAGCAGGACATCCAAGAGTTCATAGTTTCCTGTTCCAGTTACGCCCAACATAAAATATCTCGCCAGACATCTGCCAGCCAACTTCAATCATTGTCAATTCCTCACTAACCCTGGACTCGTCTGTCTATGGACTTCGTTACTGATCTATCAGTTTCTAATGGGTTCAACACCATCTGGGTTGTAATTGGCAGCGTCTCGAAGATGGCCCATTTTGTCCCTCTCAATGGACTACCCTCCGCTCCAAAGCTAGCTCAATTATTTATTCAGGAAATTTTCAAGCTTCATGACTTGCCTTCAGAAATAATCTCCGATCGTGGGTCTAGTTCGTGGCCAAGTTCAGGTGTTCTTTGTGTTCAGCAATTCAAATGAAGCTCAAGTTTTCATCTGCCTGACACCCCCAAACAAATGGCCAAACTGAAACCAGAATTTAGATACTTTTCTTTGCATATTTATCTAATCTTCACAAGACAACTGGAAAGAACCCTTACCCTGGGCAGAATTCTCCCACAATAATCAGTACCACTCTGCCTCTGGGTCTACACCCTATTTTACAGTCTATGGTCTTCATCCCAGAATACCTGAGTTCCAGCCTCTTCCTTCTGCCATTGTACCTGCTGCTGATAACACCTTAAGTCAGTTCTCTAAAATATGGAAGGAAGTCCGTTCTTACTTGCTAAAGGCTTCCTCCAATTACAAAAAATTTGCTGATCGCAAATGTCGAGCAATACCCAGTCTCAATACCAGGCGATAGAGTCTGGCTCTCCACTCGCAACATGAGGCTTAAGGTACCTGCCATGAAATTTGCCCCTCGGTACATTGGTCCATTTCCCATTGAGCGAGTCATCAACCCAGTAGCTTACAAAGTAAAACTTCCTCCATATCTACGAATCCTAAATTCCTTCCACATATCCTTGTTGAAACCTTTGGTCCTGAATAGATTTCATTCTGCACTCCCCAAGACTCCTAAAATCCAAACTTAACGAGAAGTCGAGTATGAAGTGGAAAGGATACTTGATTCACGGATTCGTCATGGTCATCTTCAGTACCTTATAGATTGGAGGGGTACGGTCCAGAAGAACGAGCCTGGATTAAAGCCACTGATGTATATGCTCCACGCTTGGTCTGTATCTTCCATGCAAAATTTGCTTTGAAGCCCAAGAGGTGTCTAGGGTTCACCCTCAAAAGGGGGTTTACTGTCACACATAGTACCCCTTTCAGGCTCTGTCACCTAGCTCTTCGCTTTCCAAGTTGTCCCTGCGGTCCTCAGGCTCTGCTGGTTTCAGACCTGTCTGTAAGATGCTGTCCAGTCTGTCTCCACTCCAGAGATTCCCCCCCCAGAATCAGAGTATGGGCATGGCCATCTTGGATTCGGTCACATGATTCCTCTCAACCAATCAGGTGATAACAGCTTCCATTTCAGATTCCCTCCACAATCACTTCATGGGAGCCGCTATCTTGGATATAGTCACCTGATCCATCTCCGCAACTCAGAGTGCTGCTTCTGCCCAGCTGACTGCAGTTTCCAATAAGGAATCAAAAACAAGTATTAAAGGACTTCCTGGAGCTTTTGCCTGTTGCCAGTGCAACATTGTATTTCAGATACCAATCTGGTTCCCAGCAGTTTGCAGTCTTGCTATCTATCTTGCTACAGTCTTGCTATTAATCCAGCAGTGCAGTCTGCATTCTAGCTCCAGTCTGATTCTAGCACTCTGATGTCATCCACTCTGGTTCCACTCCAGTTACTGCATTCCGATTTCAGAATTCCTGTTCCAGTGATCCACTTCCAGCACTCCGGTTACAGCATTCCGGTTAGAGTGATCCACTTCCAGCATTCTGGTTACAGCATTCTGTTTACAGAATTACGGTTCCAGTCCGGTTACAGCAATCCTTTTTCAGCATTCCGGTTCCAGTCCAGTTTCTGTTTGCTCTCCTCTACTAGTGTAAACACCATCTGTACCAGTCCATTCTCTACATACAGGGGAACATTATCAGGCCATCCAGCTTTGTCCTCGTAGTCACCAGTTCTGCTCCAGAGACACAACTCAGTCTGGGTACAGACAGATCCTCAGGTGTGACACCCCACACTTAAAAGCCTCTCCAAGCCTATGTTTACAAAGGAACTATTGTACTCATACATAAAATCCCTGACTTACATTAGAAGTACCCCCCCCCCACACACACATTCACATTCACACACTTACTCTCTTCATCTAGTGCTGTGTCTTGTGTCCTCCTGCTGCACATACGAGACATGCAGGCAGTGGGAGAGAAAGGTGCAGGGCACACAGCAGAGGAGAAATGACTGTGAACAGTGCAAGCAGAAATTATCTACACACAAGCTGCAAAGTGGCTGGTCCTGGGGGCACGGTCCGGCCACCTCAAGCATACAGTGCCCCAGACTGGGCAGGGTTTGTTACATAGGAGAAGGACATTTAAATAAATGTGCAAATGAGTTTAGTGATAGATTGTTTAAACTGAACAGTCAGATCATAATAGTGTTGTCAAGGCTTATGATAAACAGAAAGTGAACAGGGAAAGTATAAGGAGGGAAGGAATAAGTAGCGGGAGGGGAGGACCCGACCCCACTGAGCCAAGGTAGAATGAAAAAATCCAAGACCCAACTTATAACATAAAGAAACCTTTACAAGAGGACAAGGAGGTGAGGACAGGAAGTAGAGAGGACTCTGCTTGTTAGAGCTAGCATTCTATAGGTGTGAGGAAACAATAGGGGTGGTGCGAAAAGAGTGTAATGGGAAGATGGAGCGAGGGGGAGTGTCATGTGATGAGGCAGGGTAGGAAAACATGAAGAGATCAGTTTTGAGGAAGTGTTCGAAAGATTGGAGGTTGGGAACGAGTCTGGTCAGGAGGTTGAGGGAATTCCAAAGATGGTGAGCGGCTCGGGCAAATTCCTGCAGGTGGGAATGCGAGATGGTGATAGGAGAGGAGAGGAGAAGGTCATCGGCTGAATGAAGTGGGCATGTAGGGGAGTATTTCTTGACAAGTTTGCAGATATAGAAGAAGTGGGAGGCATTATAGAGAGCTTTATAGGTGGGGTAAGCAACTTGATTTGTATTCTGGATTAAATAGGGAGCCAATGAAGGGCTTTGCAGAGATGCTCAGTATAAGAGGTACGTAAGAATCATTAGACGTGATGTCACATTCAGGGCAGATTGCAGAGGAAATAGATGTCTCTCAGGTAGGCCAGAGAGAAGGAAATTGAAATAATAAAGGCAGGAGATGTCAAGAATGTGGACAATGGTCTTGGTGAAAAAAGGGTGAATCTTGTCAAATTTGTTAAGGTGAAGGCAACAGTATTGCACAAGGGACGGGATGTGGGGAAATTGAGGGCTGACCACTATGCAAATAACATGGGTAACAGGGGTGAGGGTCACTGTCAGTTAATAACAAGACATACAAAATAAGTTGCACAAATAAGTTTCAGAAATAAAATAGGAAATAAAATGAGAGTCACTAACTTACTAGATTTAAGACTTGGCGTGTGAGAAGTACACTTTGAGAAGGATGGCACACTTCAACCTAAATATTGTAGGTCTCCTCTGTAGAAATGCACACGTAATTGTCTAAGACAGAATATTTTAAACCTTTTTCCACATACCTCTCATCCCCACCTTTGGAGGTTAGCTGTTAATCAAGACAGACTGATTTCCAGAATGTCACAGGGCTTTCAAAGTGAGTTAGGGAGGTCCTGAGATCTGGAATGTTCACAGGGTCTGAGTCCTCACCTCTGCTCATTCAGCTTGGCTGGTCAGTTCCACATCCTCTGCATACAAAAAAAACTCCTCAGATATGCTTATCTGTCCCTGGGTCTGGCTAATTTAAAAAGATTCTTGACACTTGCATAGGTTCAGACTAGGGATGTGCACCGGGCACATTTGGTGTCTCGTGTTTTGTGTTTTGGATTTGGATTTGCTTGAGGTTTTGGGTTCGGATCTGTTTCGCAAAACACCTGACGAAAGGTTTTGGATTCGGATTTAAGGTTTTGGATTCGGATTTATTTTGAAAAAAACATAAAAAGTGCTAAAAACCAGTTTTGTGTTTTTTTTTTTACTCCTACGCTATTATTAACCTCAATAACATTCAATAACAATCATTTCCACTAATTTCCAGTCTATTCTGAACACCTCACAATATTGTTTTTAGGCCAAAAGGTTGCACCGAGGTAGCTTGAGCACATAATGCCAAAAAAAGAGGTACAAGATTGAATTGTTCTGGGCCCTCCCTCCCACCCCTCGCGAGATTCGACGCGAGACTTGGACGACAGAGCCTCGTTTTAATTTTTTTGCTTGCCGGAAATATCTGAACAGTGCTTGGATCCCGTCCGGATCCGCACTGTTCGGGTGGGCTCGGATTAGCGGAATCCGAGCCCGCTCATCTCTAGTTCAGACTCATGTTATTTAGCAAAGCACCCGTTGAGATTACATTACAAGGTTACATACAATATTGTCATACCTGAATATTAAGGGAAAATAACAATAATACATAATTGTCACAGTCATGTTGTCAACTTTGAGATGAACGGGAGAAGGGGATGTGACATTTGTCAGTGGAAATATGACAAGCTCAATTTTGGATATGTTGAGCTTGAGATAGTGTTCAGCATCCAAATGAGATGGCAGAGAGGCAGTCAGACATGTGGGAGAGGAAAGGTAGATTAGAGTGTTACTGGAATACAGGGGATACTGGGGGGCGGGAGGTGCAAATCAGTAGACAATGAGAGGAGCTGTGAAGGCTGAAAATCAATGGGCCAGGAACAGAGCCTTGGGGGACAGATAGAGGAAGAGGCAAGGAGCATATGCCTGAGGAAGAGACGTTGTAGTAATCAGAGAGGTTGGAGGTTACCCAGGAAAGGATGGTATTGTGAAGGCATGTGTTTATATAGTCATAGGCATAGTGTAGTTTTTGAGACTTGTGCGTCGCCAAAATCTGCCAAATACTAATGTTTATTGTGTGAATATTTAGTGCATTTTGTGTATCTTCTCATATCAATATACCTGACAGCTTTCTCCCGGCATGCAGGATGTGTTACAATGTATCTACAGTGGACAACACCAGCTTCTATTTCCCGTGGATCAACTGAACCAAGAGCGTGAGAGGAAGAAGATCTTCCTAGGATTTAGTGAGAAGCTTCACAAATTTTACTAATACTGCATTATATAAACTTTTCATGTAATGCATGCATGGTACATGAATCCCATACAACAATTACAAATGCAGCTACATACTCTGCTCATAAATGGTAAATGCATTCCCTCCTATTTATATACACATAAAAAGAATATGCATGATACATACATACAGTTCTGTGAAACTACAACCCAGTATGCTTTACCAGTAGTTAGACAGCTGACATGGTATCTTTGGACTTGTAGTTCCACAACACCTGGAGAGCCACAGGTTGACCATGCCTGCATTAGCCCATTTAAAATACATACATATAAGATGCAGCACGCATACATAGTCCGCTTGCTGCACATACATGGTGTCTTCCCATATGGACATAGCACTTATGGGATGTATCCAGCACTGATAGCTGCTCCCACTAAGGCGCTAACAGTGTCATCTGCTCATTCAGGGACAGCAGCACCTTTCTTTGAACAGTTCCTAGTCTCATCTCTACAAATACGGGACTTGGGGTATGTAACATGCTTGCATATAGGTGGTAGCGTTATCAAAATGAACATTGGTGAATTTGAAGTGACATAGCATGGGCAAAAGTAAAAAAATGTGATTTCACCACGCTCATATTTAGTGAGGTAGTGGATCTATTTGACATATCCCTTTGCTTAGTTTGCCTTACAGGTGTCACACCTCCCCTAGTGGCACAGGAGAAGAAAAGCGTCTTAGAAGCAGGGCAGTTTTTAGCTAGTTGGCACAGACCAAAGTTCCAAAGTATCAACCAGTGAGCATTCCTGTGTGTTTTTACTTTCCAGCCAGTCAAGTGCCATCCTGTATGGATTTTCATAATGTGCTGTAATCATGTACACTATGTATAGCAAGCAAATGGGAAAGTGCTCACTTAGGGCTCTGAAGTGCACATGAAGCAGTAGTCACCCTGCAAAGTTATGCATTAACAAAACAAAATGTAGGCTAGAATTCTGTATAATTGTAACTAGGTACATACATACTTGTCAATCTTTTGTTATATTTCTCCTTTAAACCACATACTTATACAACAATAATGCTCAGCTTGTATTATAACTTAAGTATCACTCTTACCTTATCCTTTCTGTTAATAGTTTGAAATTTCTTATCTATTACTCACAGAGGAGGAACCAATCACATTTCCACCCACTTGTCGCTATGAGAGAGGTTCTCGAATGTATGACTTGCAGAAAACCAAAACGACTGGAGTGAGAACCAATTTCTGATTCTTTCTTCCTAATTTGTGGTGTTTAAGTGAATGTTTACTTACAACATTGAGATATGAATGGTAGCATGTTGGATTCATTTAATAATTTATAAACACTTCAGTTATTTCAGGTATATTATTTACTTAGGAGTATTCAGGCTTTACTATATGTCTAAGGAGATATCCACCCTAACTAAACATTTAACTGTTTTGTCAGTTTTTGTAAACTCATTTCAGTGATTTTATTGTTTAAGAGTGGAAAATAAAATAAATAGAGAGTATTTAAAATTATTTTGTGAGGAACCACAAACCCAGGCTAATTTTGTAACTTTAACATAAACTAGTTTAGGGATTTTTAATAGTGATAGGTATATTGTCAGAGATATTAATAATGACTCACGGAGTACACAAACATAGAATAAACTTCGAGAACTCTTGTTGCAAAAAAATCTCCAATACTCTTTATTGAAATCACCCCATATACAAGCTCTACATATATTCCTTCTTCTTCCTCCTACAGTAGCTTGATAGTATGCACTGTGACCTCATTTGCTGTAGTGCAGTCGTTTACTACATTACATTACAGAGCAGTATTTATTAAACATTAACAGTTATTGCTAAAATTATCCAAACATGGTGTGATGTGATAAGAAACTCTTAAAAGTTTATCACAAATGGTCCACAGCACCCTACATAAGGGGGGAAAGAGAGTAGACATTTATAGTAATACACAATACGCATAATTATGCTATACATAATTGTACAAAGACCGGTTAGCTACGAATTGGCAGTGTGCAAACAGAGAACATAGTATTGGAGATCAAGCTAATGACTAGGCAGTGAGCATTGGATATAAATAGTGCCTTCGTAAAGTAGACCTTTGCCCAGGAGCATGGAGTTGAGAAACTGGGCTAGGGAACCAGGCCTAGAGGTGCAGAGGACTGGACAGAAGGTATAATGGACGAAGGAAAGAGGGCCCTGCTCATGAGAGCTTTCATCCTAGAGGGAAAATAAGCACAAATAGTGTGGCACTGTGTGGGGGAGTAGAGGCATAAGAGTTACAGGGACAGGCGCGCACGCAAGATTTTTAAGGGGGGGAAAAAATATAGAGAGCTGCTGCTCCATTTTGGCGGCACTGTATTGTACAGCAGCCGCGGCACTGTCAAAAGAAGTGTCCGCGGCGGTGCTTTATTGTAGTACAATACAGCACCGCCGCGGACGCTTCTTTGACAGCGCCGCGGATGCTGTACAGTAAAGGGCCTCTATGTAGGGGCACTGCTTAGCCCCCGTTCTTCGCGGAGGGGAGGGGTTTCTGGAGAACCAGAAACCCCCCCTGCTTGCGCCCCTGAGGGAGGGCTGTCTTTTAAGGGTACGTTTGAAGCCTTTTATGCTAGAAACTAATTTAACAGGTTATAGGAGTATGTTCCACACATGAGGAGCAGCGCAAGCAAAATCCTGAAAGCAGGAATGAGAAGAGATAATTAGTGTGGTAGTAAGGCAGCAGTTGTTGACAGAGTAACGGGATGGGAGGGAGTGTGGGTAGAAATTAGGTTGAAGATGTAGGGGGAGAGAGGTGGCTGAGAGCTTTGTAGGCGATGGTGAGGAGTTTGAATTGTATTCTGTAAGAAACGTTGAGCCAGCATAGTGACTGGCAGAGAAGGGCAGTGAGTTAGAGTGGAGAGAGAGAAAAATAAGATGGATAGTGTTGTTGGGGATAGACTGAATAGAGACAGAAGGATCTACACTTTACATTTAAGCCTGTTACTCACAGCCAAATACTTAAGTGTTACTTTCTCTAAATGGAATTTTGTTCTTTTCTTTTCTTTTACTAAATCAATCATATTCATGATAAATGGGCTACTCATAGCTGCGTGACCCCTGTATGTTTTTATCCAGACTCGTATATTTGCACCATCCTGGAGTGATCGCATTCTGTGGACATCTTACCCAGATACAGAGGTTCAATGCACCTCCTATGGTGAGATAAAGAGGCAAAAAGCAAAGAGTAAACATTTGTCTATGTTTATGTATAAATTATCAATATATATGCATGTGAGAATTCACATGCCTGCTGTACATACACATATATATATATATATATATATATATATATATATATATATGCTTTAATCTCTCTAGCTCCATAGGGGTATATTTACTAAACTGCGGGTTTGAAAAAGTGGGGATTCTTGCTGTCATTTTGTAGAATGTACTAGGCAAATGACAGCTAGAATCTGATTGGTTGCTATACTCCACTTTTTAAAAACCGCAGTTTAGTAAATCTAGCCCATAGAGTTTGTTCTGTATAAATGTTCCACCCAACCATTGACATGTGTACCACTGCCATCTTCGTGTGGGTATCTGTGCTTAGCTGGAATATTGAGAAGTATTTTATGTTACTTTTTTCAAAGGTTGTACAGATGACATTGTGACCAGTGATCATTCACCAATTTTTGCTACATTTGAGGTTGGGCTGAATGTTTTATCTCAGAGAGGTAAGAAACACAGTAACTGATTGTTGAATTAAGTTGATGTGCACTCTTGTAGAATGGATAACTGGAGTATTGTTATACAATGTGCGTTATGTCTGCTCCACCAGATTTTATCTACACACTCAGATTTCAGAGTATTGAAGCCATTATAAAAACTCAAAGCCGATCCAGAGGATATATTAAGTTTACATCCTTGTGCCTAAGAGGTGAGACATGGTTCACAGGCATCGCCTCAGTTCTCTTCTTATCAGAGACAGACTGTTTTCAAATATTACCTGCGGACTCTTTTATTAGTTCTTGCCCCCCCCTTATCAATTATGTTTATGCATCCACACAGGGTCCCCACAAAGTAGTGTGAACAGTGTACATAGCACAGAGGGGACAGCATTTGTAAAGCTTGGTTGGTTGGAACAAGACTTGCCAGAGGTGAGAAGCTGATATATACTGCACATATACTGTGTGTATATATATATATATATATATATATATATATATATATATATATGTGTATACATGATATATTTGTATAAAATAATCTCTATGTCATGTGTGGGTACTCCCACAGGTCACTCTGGTTGGAGAGGGCACAAATTCTGCATTTACTGAACACTTACTGCTGAGCATCCAGTCAACAGATGGGGGAGAGTCCTTTGGTAAGAAGCTTTCAGCTTTATATACACATATACTGTATTTTATTTCTTCAAATGTGCTTGTTCCATCTTTCAAGGAACCAATTGTACTGATTTATCTTATAGGTGAGTGCTGTGTGTCGGTACGTGCAGCATGTAGCAGTACTGATTATCATTTTCAGGCATTTCTGTCACAGCGGGGAGAGGAAACAGGATCCCTACGTGGACGGGTGAGAGTGAGTCACCTCCTGGAAACCAGTCCAGAGAGGAGCCCCAACATGCAGTTGAGAATAGCTGACAAAGGTAAGAATTGTAACAAGATACCAATTTTGAATTCTCCAAGCTGTCAGCTTTTCACTCACTGCATAAAAACACATCAACATGACATCATACCTTGCTTACTCACTGAGTATATATTTAAAGAAAGTGCATCCAGATTGCATTATAATACTTGCAAAACAATTTACATTACATTTTTATAGTCCGTGGTGCCTAGACATAGTTGCAATCAGAAGCTTTTCAATTGAAAGCAAAAGAGACATTTTGATGTGTAAGTCACCGGTCAAAGTGGGCTGGTACACCTCCGCTTCTCCTACCGCTTTCATTGTAAAACTATCAACTTACATTCACTTACATTCCCATTACATTGTTCATAACGGTACTTCTAAATGTCCATTTCAAACACTGGTGTAGAATATAGTGTGTTATCCATAGCAGTCAATCATATTTTAAACTGCTAGAAAAAGTGCAGAATCTGATTGACTGATATGGGCAATTTTCAAGTATGGGAAATTTTTTAGTATGATAAGAAACATCATGTTGTGTTATTGCCTATCGCATCTGCATGCTGTTTTCTCATTTCTACATGTCTCATCTTTGAAGTTTTGTCTACTTCAGCAGCAGATTGATATACATCTAAGGTGTCCTGAGCAAAAAAATCATACAAAATATTTGACACTTCTTTCTACCATCCCCACCTTTTTTCAATACTTAATATATATTGATTTACTGATTCCACAGTCAGAGAGAATTCCAGAGCATCTACTGCTGATGATTCCCATTGTGACCTTCCAGTTTCCCGATTAGTAACACGTCCAGCCAGGTAAATTAAATTTCATATTGTTCTTGCTGATAGAGTTGTGTTGTTTAAAGGTGCATTAAAAGCCAACTAAGTTCAAAGCAGTGTCAGTGCATTTTATCCTATCCTTAGCTTAGCCTCACCTTCTGCAGAACATGATAAGTTTTTTAAGTGTCCTTAACACAGGGATCTGCATGATTTTTGTATATTTTTATTCTTTATTCTAGAGTTGGACTCTTAAAGCTATTTCTTTCCTCCAATTGTAGAGCCTTGTGATGTCTCCATCAAAACCTAAAGTGCCATAGAATATCCCTTCTTAAACTCTGTTGAGACACAGGCAGTGCTGAAAGTAGGCTGGTATATGGTGGTATGCAGGGCCGCAGAGAGGGGGGGGGAGCAGGTACTGATTACCCGGGCCCGGGCATGCCAGGGGGCCCAGGTCCTTGCTGCAGACGATTTTTTTTTTTAAAACTATAAATTTTTTCTTTTGTGTCTTTAATTTTTTTTTTTGCAGTGGGGGGGTTGGCGGGGGGGGGGGCTCGTTCCTTGTTGGAGGAGAAGGGTAGTTAAAAAAATAAATAGGAAAAAAATATACTTACATGATCGCTGCGCCAGCGTCCCTCCTCTCTGCTCCGTTCAGACTGAATGTCGGGCGTGACATCATCATGTCATGCCCGGCATTCAGTGATGAGGAGCACTGCAGAGAGGACCAAGGCAGAAGACAGGAGAGAGAAGAAAAGTAAAAGGTAAGTAAAGGAACACAACGGAAGCAAAGGGAGGAAAACGGGGAGGGGGGTGCAGTGGGATTAAAAAATGGGAGGGGGGAGCATGGCACAAGGGGATTAAAAAATGTGGGGAGGGGAGCATGACACAGTGGGATCAAAAAACGGGGAGGGAGCATGGCACAATGGGATTAAAAAACAGGAGGGGGGAGCATGGTACAATGGGATTAAAAAATGGGGGGGGGGGAGCATGGCACAGTGTGATTAAAAAGGGGAAGGGAGCATGGCACAGTGGGATTAAAAAGGGTGGGCATGCACAATGGGATTAATAAACGGGGGGATCATGCCACAGTGGGGTTAAAAAGGGGGGAGAGCAGCGTGGCACAATAGGATTAAAAAGGGGGGGAGCAGCATGGAACAGTGGGATTAAAAATGGTGGGAGCAGCATGGCGCAGTGGGATTGAAAAAGTAGGGGGGAGCAGCATAGTATAGTGTGATGAAGGGGGGCCAGGTGAAGAGGGCAAAAAGCAGCATGGAGGGCGCAGTGTGATCATAAGGCATGGCGATGATGAAGGGGCACAGTAATGTGTGTGATGGCACAGGTGCCATCTGGCAATGTAGTGTGAGATAGGTGGTGACTAATTAATGGGTGCTATTTTGTTTGTGGGGCGATGGTGGGGCAATTTAATAAGATGAGGTTGTTTGGGGGCTGTTGAATGTGGGGGTGATTATGGGGAGAATGAGGTCTCTTTATTAAATGTGAGTATGAATTATTTAATGGCAGTGATGGTTGCGGGAAATAGATATATTTCTGAAATGTAAATACTATTAATTTATTGCTGGGGCTGTTTGTAGGGAGTTAAATTGGTTTATTTATTAAATGGGAATACTATGTTGGAGCTGGAGGAAGGCCTAATTATTAATCGTGGATGGTATTGATTTAACGCCAGGGTTGTTTGGAATTATCTAAATGTAGTCATTTTTTCCCCAAACAGGGCCCCAAGCATTCCAGGATCCAGACAAGCCGCAACTAAAGAAACCTGCAGCCTCAGGTGGCGAAAGTGAGAAGAACAGGTAGGAGAGAGCAGGACAGTATGTGAAATGTTGTGATTCTAGTGGGGACAATGCCAATTTTTGGTGAGTTTTGTGCCCAATGTAAGGTGCAGACCAAGGCTGAACTCTTTCTGTACACACTGCATTTTTTCTATACTACACTGTGGTGCTAGATGTCCTGAAAAACAGGATTGCTTGGACATATGTTACGCTCCGGTGAATTTAGGGCCTAGTGATTTTGATGTGCTAGCCACGCCCCAATGGCGCATTGCAACGCCTCCAATTGTATGACCACAGGAATTATTTTTTTTTTAGCATGCTCGGCTATAAGGGGGGCCTCATGAATTTGTTGTACCAGGGCCCTGAATTCCTTTTCCCTGGTGGTACGCCATACTGACACTTCTACAACTGCTTTCATTGTAACACTAACAAATTCCATTCACTTACACTCCCATTACATTTTTCGAACCACCACTTCTAAATTTCTACTTTGAATATTGCACAGGCTTACCCCTCCTCCTGGTGACTGGAGCTTAATACATCAGTATGATCTGTACCCCTACAATGTCAGAGAAAAAGATTCCATGTAAAAAAAAACAAAAAAAAAATCTGAAAATAAAAAAGTGAACAAGCTGTGAGAAAGAAGATAAGATACCTAACCCCAGGCCTCCCTGTAACTCCTTATAGAACTAAGAGATGCACCACCCTCCCAAGCCTCCTCATAAAATGGCTAACACCATCTCCCATTTTTATATAAAGTTACTAGCATTTGTACTGTTTTATTCAACTTTGTATTTTTACACTGAAGTTTTCTTGTTTGCAAAATTTTCTTTATAAATATTTTGCTGTATAGACCTCTACAGGTTAACTAAGGTTACTAAACTAATAAGCACCCAATTTGACTGCAACAAGACCATTTCTATGAAACTACACAACGTTTCAAAACAAGTTAAATAAAAAATAAATAAAAAAATCAGGAGGCACACGGGTGGCCGGTAGGGCCTATGACCAATCCGTCCCTGATCCAATATACAAAATAGAAGTGCAAGTCTTCCTACCAGAATGGTAATGTAAAATCACAGTGTCTCTTGTAGATGGTAATTTTCCCGGGTTTGTAATGTAGTCACAGGATCACAGTTCCTATAGATGTTCTCCTGGAAGAAAAAAGTTTGCAACGTTACCCCACTAGGAGGAGATGGTAACTTTTGCAAACTTCTTTCTTCCAAGAATCTGCACTGCTTGAAACAGCAACACTAACTGTGATACACTTGAAACAGCAACAAAGACTGTGATAAGTTACAATTGTTTCAGTTTTGCACCATAAGACTGAATTGTAAGATGTGACACCAAATAGTGTTATATATTACTTAAATATACTATTATTGGAAATTCCAACCCACCTACTATTATAATTTAGTTCTCACTGTGTGAACACTGTGGCATGAGGGGCATAACACCAACTTTATTATGTGAAAACATTCTGGCAGCAGTGGATAACCGCCTACCCACACCTTTTTTCGGCAGCTATAAAATTCCAATTGACACAAGGGGCAGCGCTGTTCCCCTCCGGTAAATTTTAAGAATCAATTAAATACATTAACACCTGTTAATAATATAATCATAAATAAAAATCCATTTATTACATGAAATACATTTATCAGGATGTTCTTAATTCCTACTGTACATATAATGCATTTTTACAGTTCCTCTTAATTGCAAACGCATGTTCTGGCATGTAAACGCCACCATCATCACTATAATTCGGCACTTACACCTGCCCTGTAGCTGTTGCAAGTGATACGGATAAAAATCATGCACCTCAGAGATGCCCTGAGCTGGAATCAGATGAATGTGCTTGACCTTGGCACGTTATTTCTGTACATTGCCTTTGTGCATACGTTCCTTCCTCCGTTCCTTCCTCCGATCCGCCCTTCAAATTTTAGGCTGTCAGATATGTAATTTTAGATGAATTGAGTTGCACTTGCTTTCACTGGCGTAAAGTCTGTTTCTGAGCATGCGCAGAGCATTTTCACACACATTACGGCATGCAAAGGGACTTATGTTCCTTAATGAATCAGGCCCAGAATTTTTCTGCAAAAATGGGTAGTATACTTACAGAAGCAAATCTTTTTAGTGACGGGTCCTTCTCAGTGAATTAAGGGAAGTATCGGGCACCATTTCTAGGCAGCAGCCGTGCCTGAGATGTGAGAGGTTGTGTGGGGAGAGACCTCTGTGCATAATTAAGGATGCAGCAGTGGGCCCTCTTGTAGGCAGCATGTCTGCCTCCACTCCCAAGATGTCTGGGTCACACATCTGCTGTTATTCCCTCCAGTCCCAGGACCCCCAGGTGCCTGGCTCTTGGACAGGACGTGCTGTGGTAACCAGTGTGCATCTGGGTTTTGTCCATCCCCTTAAATCAGTCCCACACCTGCCAGAAGAAATAAAATAAATGATAATTGGCCTTCAACAGCACTGTTTGTTCTACCCTGTATGTGAAAAGTTCTCTACTTTATAGAAATTTGTTAAAGTTTATGTTTGCTCACCAAAACTACGAGAATTTTTTTTTAAACTAGGCTAGCAACCAATCAGATTCTAGCTGTCATTTATTTAGTACATTCTACAAATTAGAGCTAGAATGTGATTGGTTACTATAGGCAACATCTCCACTTTTTCAAACCTGCAGCTTGATAAATTTACCCCCTGGACTGTGAAAAATTATATAACTGTCATGTATTGTATGGCAGAGTAGTTATATACTTAATGCAGTATAACAGTGAATACATATCATCCATGCTACAGTAAATAAGACATACATTTTCTTGGTATGGTGAAAATATCAAATTTCAGTCTAGAAAAAAAAGTGCTGTTTATATCAGAATAACAGAGAAAAATAGGTTCTAGGCACGTAATATTAGATAGATAAAAGTTCAGTATAATTTATTTGTTTTATAGAAAATGCAAACATATACACGTTCTGACCGGTGCAAACAACAGATATAAACAATTGATCTCCCAATTTTAATTGTAGTTTAAAAAGATCATAAGGTGAATACAGCGACCTGCAATGTTATCAAATAACTCATAATTGCTGATACATAGAAACGATTCTGCATAATTCAGAGCAAGGTCATAATCGCTTACATATGAAAAGAGCATTAGGTAAGCACAATAGCTATCAATGTTGTCAGAAAACTCGTGATTCCTAATATATTGTATCACTCTTGGATAGTTTGATACAGGGTTCATTGCATGTGTATCAGCAGTATCTCTTAATTACAATTGTAGGGCAAATAATTAAGTTCAATGATCAAAATGTTAACAGCGATAAAGTAGTTCTTGTTTTTAATAATTAGTGCCGGTCTGGCAAAGCATATAAGTCAAGTCCAAATAGTAAAAAGAATGTCCGATACAATGAAGTAATAGATCCGGGACAAAATGGTGGCAGGGATCATACACACAAAGGTCCGGGTGGGTGAATGGGCATAATCGTCCAAGTACCGCAAATAATAAAAGATATTAAGTAGACTCATGTTTCAATGTGAAATTTGTTCATACTGGCTTCTGCCTTACTCCTGCACTTCGGGTATTATTTCTTTACCAGATGGCAAGTGGTTGATAACCGTGATTCCGTTCTCAGAGTGTAGTTGGGTGATGGAGCATGTACGCTCTATTCATACAGCTGCTGGCTGAGTCAGTGTTGCTACCTGGATTAGTTAGCGATGTCATATAAATAAAGATGGTATATCTAGCATGCTAGTAAAAAGTCCTCAATGATGTTGGTCAAAGTAGAAAGGTTTGAGAAAACAAATAGAAAATCTACCAACGCGTTTTGCCTGTGGTAATCACCGATGGGCTTCCTCAGGGATTAGTGAAGTCAGAGTGGTCATTCTTGCCAGTATTTATAAGAACCAGCACATGTTGCCAGCTGATAGAAATAAGATTGTTAGCCAAGAGTAGAGTGATTGGTAATAGATGGATATAAATTCAACTGGAGGAGTGGATATGTTTTATGCAAACATCTTTAAATTGATAAAAGTGCTTATTAAAACGTTTTAATGTCAAATCAGAATTATATGATCAAATAATAAGGTTAAAAGACATGAGTCACGTGCTGAAAGATTAATTGAAGAAAGTAAAGTTGTTTGTGTCAGATCAGACTTGAAATTGTTCAAATATATAATGGTTAAGATAGATAATGTGTAAAACATGTTTAATGAAAAAAGATCTAAACATACTTATATAATATGATATATGCGCACTGAAAATAATGAACAAATGATTAATAACATATTGAATGAATGAGAGATCTACAAGTGAACAATAACTATGTAGATATATTAAACATATTTTAAAAACATTGACATAGTTGGTCCAAAACTGAAAAGGAAGACTGTTGGGGCATTGTATGTCTAAGGAAAGTGTATATATAGCAGTCCATAAGGTCTCAGAATGCTGTAATAGGGGTGAGGAATGTCTGAAGAATTTATTAATTAAAATAGGGGTTTCTAAGAATTCAGGAAATAGCCCAAATCAAAATCTACATTCAGTCCCCTGGGGGTTAGGATTTTGAGGTTAAAAATCCACCTAGCCTCCTATTTTGAGATGAGTGCAACAAAGCCCGCCCCGCTCCTTGGTTTGTGGACCTTGCAGATCCCCAAGAATTTTAAAGTGGATGGATCATGATTACAGCACTTCAGATAGTGGTGCGATACACTATGGCTATCAGATTGGTTTTTAATATTTTGTAGGTGTTCTGAGATCCTTACATGCAATTTGCGGATGGTACGTCTGACATATTGTTGCCCACATGGGCATTCTGACAGCTATATAACTCCCGTGGTGTCATACGTTATTTTGCCTCTGATTTTGTGGGACTTGCCTGTGGTAATCGAACGAAAACTCGTGATGGATTTGGTTCCACTATGGTTGGTAAGTCTGCAAGCTTGGCATCTTGTGCAAAAGAAAAAAAACCTCAATCTTCTCTTTTATCCAGTTTTCTTGCTGGCTCTTTCTAGTTGTAGGAATACAGCATTTGACCAGCTTCTTGTTGAGAGAGTCTGACTTCCACTTTGGTTAGTAAGTCTGCAAGCTTGGCATCTAGTGCAAAAGAATAACCCCTCACTCTTCTCTTTTATCCAAGTTTCTTGCTGGCTCTTTCTAGTTGTAGGAATACAGCATTTGACCAGCTTGGTGTTGAGAGAGTCTGACTTCCTGTATATCATCTTGGGGTTTTTTGGAAGAATGTCTTTCAGAGAGTCATCCATCAGTAGTACGTGCCAGTATATCGGGATTATTTTCTCAATCTCCTTATGATTGGAATTATATTTTGTGATGAAGATGGATTGTTACTGCTCATTTGTATCTTTCTTGACCTTTGATGTGTGTAGAGTTTCTCTATTGGTCTCCCTAACTTCCTTAGATGCGTTTCTATTGTGTCTCTATCATAATTTTTTTCCAGAAGTCTTTCCCTTAAGATTCTAGATTGATCATCATAGAGAGTGAAGTTGGAGCAATTGCACCTGATCTGGAAAAACTGCCCCTTTGGGATGTTGGTAAGCCATCTCTTAAAATGGATGTTTGAAGCTGGAATAAAGGAATTGCAGTCTACTTGTTTGAGGAAGGTTTTTGTTTGAATCTGATTCCCTACAATGGATATGTCCAAAAACTCAATTCTTTCTTCACTAATCTGTGCGTGAATTTGAGATTGAGATTATTTGTATTAATATAGTTCAGGAATTCTAGAAGTATGTCTCTGGTCCCGGTCCATAGACATAACACTTTGTCTATGTACTGGAAACATCCCAGGTTGAATGGGGTATAGGGGTTGTTTTGTCAAATAGAGTGATTCTCTCAATGGGCCATGAACAGGTTCGCGTAAGTGGGCGCAAATTTAGCGCCCATCGCAGTCCCGCGAACCTGCTCATAGTAATCCCCATTGAACCAAAAATAATTGTGATGTAATATGAACTCAATTCCTTCCATAATGAATTGAATCTGTTGAGTGGGGATATCCGTCTCTGCAGTGAGGATGTTTTGAACATGTTTACATCCTGCTTGATGATCTATGATGGTATAAAGTGACCAGACATCACATGTCATCATTATGTATCCTGCGCACCACTCAACATTTTGAAATACCTGCAACACGTGTCCAGTATCTCTAAGATAGCTTCTTTGCTTTGTGACTACAGGTTGCAAAAAAGTATCGATGTAACTTGAAATATGGGTACTGAGGGATTGGCTACCTGATACAATGGGTCAACCAGACGAATTGGTGAGTGATTTATGTATCTTGGGAAGGCAATAAATAACTGGCAATCTTGGGTTTTGGATATGTAAATATTGGTATTCTGCTTTTGTAAGTATGCCCTTCTCAAGAGCTCCATTAAGGAGTACAGTGAGCTCGTTGTTGTATCTTATAGTCGGATCGCCTGGTAGGGGCTTGTATGTAGAATTATCCTTTAGCTGGTTCTCTAGTTCTTTCAGATAAGCAGATTGACCTAGAAGTGTGATCCCACCCCCCTTATCAGCCGGTTTGATCACAATACTCTTATGGACTGCAGGTCTTTCAAAGCTTCCCTCTCCAGTCTAGTGATATTGTGTGTCTTATTCCTTAGTGGAATTTGTAAATGATCAAGATAATTTTCCACAAGCTTCTGGAAAGTCTCCAGAAATGGGCCTTTTTGATGGCTGGAATAGAAAGTTGATTTATTATTCAGATGTGTATGTCTGAACTTGGAACTTTCACTGCTTATTGCTACTATATCTGTTTTGGGCATGATTTTATTATTCAAAAATAACTTTTTTAAGGTTATTTTAATGAACTTATGAAGATCTATGTATGTCTCAAATTTGTTCATTAATCTATTTGGTGCAAATTTAAGACTTTTATTTAAAAGTTCTGTTTGGAGTTTAATTAATTCCTGACTGCTCAGGTTAAATATTCCTTTTTTTTCCAATTTGATTATTCATTTCCTTAGTTTCAGTTTGGGCCTTGTTCCTCCGTGCCCTAATTCCTTTGCCTACTCCCAGCTTTCTTCCTGTGATATTGATCTTCCTTTTCTTTTCCTGACACTCACTGAGCTCAGAGGTACCTGGATTGTTCCTTGGGCCAGTTCTAAAAAATAGTCTATAAGGCTATCTGCATAGGGTTCTGCAGTCCTGGATGGGTCCTGATATGGATCTATATGTTTCAATTTGTCAAGCAAGGCGAATTGATTTTGGGACAGTTGGTGACGTGCGTCCCTTATTCCTTTATTGTATCCCTCTTGAGCGACTGAACTAAAGCTCCCCTTCCTGATCCTAGAAGGTTGGGAAGTGGACCTTGGTGTGTATCCTAAATTGCGGTGGTCCAATGGTTTGTAAACTCTGTTCCTGTCAATGACCTCTGGTGGTTTCTTGATCAGGGGGGATCTCAGTCGATAGGACCTATATTTGTTGCCATTTCTCCTAGGTTTGCTGACAGAATGTCTAGGATGATTCTTATACTGAGGTTTCAAAGGTGGATGTGGATTGAATTCTGATTTCTTGGGGACGGAGTGATAGCCCTGTTCTAAATCTTTTATGTCCCTTAAAAAATTATTTTCTTTTGTCTTAATAGTATCCTCTTCAATATTCTGGATTTTATTAAGGGTCAATTTTTCTAAATACTGGAAATCCTCAAAGTGTTCTATTGGTCTTAATTTTTCTCGTATGAGTATGAGTTCCTCACCTATCTTAGAGAGGGAGGTGGTTCTATATTCAATGATTAGGCTCATCTTCGAATATGAACAATATCTAGTATTCTATTCCACTTATTTATATCAGGACTAACTATCCATCCATATACAGCCCAATGTACACCAACAAAACTACTATGCCCAAAATATAGCACCATAATACCAACACATAGCACCATAACTCCAGTATAAAGCTTCATATGCCAACACAGAGCCCATGCCTACAGTACACAGCCCTGCTGCCCTACAATTTGGTAATATTGTATTTCTTAAAGAACTTAAGTTTCCTGGAGTTCATTTTGAAGTATTAAGTGTTGTGTAAGCCGTTGCAGCTCTAAACTCACATACTACTTAGTATAGCATCTGTCGCTGTTTTTACTGGTGACCAGACCTAACCATTTAATAGCCACATTGTGACACTTTTGGACACCATGGGGTAAATGTATTAACCTCCGGTTTCTTCAACTCCCTCGAGTTCGGCGTCTTCGGCGCTTAAATTTAAAGCGGCGCTGCCTTGTAAAGGGAAGTTTCCCTTTACAAGGCAGCGCCGCTTTAAATTTAAGAGCCAAAGACGCCGAACTCGCGGGAGTTGAAGAAACCGGAGGTTAATACATTTACCCCCATGTGTTACCCCATGGAGCTGTGTGATTTAGCAAGTTACATAATTCTACATGAATGCATGATGCAGCCCTTTTGTTTACATAGATGGCTAAACACTGACATCTATGAGTACACACACATCCTTGCTCTACTGTAGCAGAATTTAATCCCAAAGCTTCTTTAAAGGAGATTGTGCACATCTTTGCTACATCATATAGGAGGGTTATTTTTACATAGTTGTCATGTAGCAGTGAAAACTGCCTTCATTTTATAAATCTGACGTTCTTAATTTGTTAGTTGTAATGAAAACATTGGGTCACAGTGACCATTTAAAAAAAAAGTGTACTAGTAGTTAATAAACAAATTACTTCCCTAACAGTTACATATTATTAAAATAACATAGACTTTACACATCCTGTCTTCATAATCTAATGTATGCTACATACTACACTAAGGGGCATATTCAATTGTCCGCGGGATAGCCGAAAATCCTGCGGTCTGCGCAGGATTACCATTATTACGGTAATCCTGCGCGGAAAAAGTGAAGTGATAACATCATAACTCACTCTTTAAGCATAAATTACTTACAGGAAATATATACATGCACTGTAATAACATTACTTGTGTATAGGAAAAATATCAAGGAAGGTAAAAGTAAGATGTCCAGCAGGTGGCACTGATGAACTATATACATCATATATACTCAGAGGATATAAAGAAAACCCATGCACACTAGACGTCACTATTACTGTAATAACCCCAAAAAACATATATTTGGCTAGTAATACATATTTCAAATTGATGTTTATCAGTGCTCCCATAGTAGCTTACTAAAATAACAATAAAATAGAAGAAAGGACTACTATTATATGGGGCACCTCTGGGGAACTTATTTTGAGGTGTAATTGTTCTGGATGATAAATCTATTGTGCAAAGTGATCAACCCAGACACAAATTCACAAACCTAAAAATTAACTTTAATTTCATACCCATAAAGTAATACAAATACGTTTAAAAAGCAGAATAGTGATACATTAAAAAAATAATAGGGCTGACATAGGGCAGACCTCATATAGTCAGTCAGTTAAATTCTGATCATAATAGGGATCTTATTGGATCGAACCGGAAATTTGTTCTATCAAATAGGAGAACTTATCAGATAATTTATTGATACTAATGTATTCAATTCTCCATTATACTAGCTCCAAAGGGACTTCTTATGTCCTTTGTCATTTATAGCAGGGAGTATGCTATTTTCTATAAAACACACGTTGTCCTAATGAACAGTGAAGTGATGACATCATAACTCACTCTTTAAACATAAATTATTTACAGGAATTTATACATATACTCAGGGGCAGATCTAGAAAATGTTTGTACCCGGGGCGATTTAGGGGGGGGGGGGGCGTTTTAGCCCCGCCTCCTTTCTGACATCTAAGGCTACCGACGGCTGCACACTACGTGCAGGTCCGCTTGGCAGTGACAGGCAGGGACAGTGTGCTGTCCGGCTGCTCTGATTGTGTTTAAAACACAATCAGAGCAGTCGGGCAGCACACTTTCACTACCGAACGGACCTGCACATAGTGTGCAGCCGTCGGCAGCAAGTCCCTGCTAAGGGGGGGCGATTGCCCCGATCACCCCCCCCCCTCCCTGGATCCGCCACTGCATGCACTGTAATAACATTTGTGGATAGGAATATATAAAGAAAGGTAAAAGTAATGAGAAGACCAGTAGGTGGCACTGGTGAACTATATATATATACATCCTATATACTCAGAGGATATGGAGAAAACCCCTGCGCACTAGATGCCACTATTATTGTAATAACCCCAGATCAGTTACATTTGGCTAGTAATACATTTTTTAAATTGATATTTATCAGTGCTCCCATATTAGCTTACTAAAATAACAATAAAATAGAAGAAGGGACTACTACTTTATGGGGCACCTCTGGGGCACTGTTAGGCTAATTGGCTGCTATTAAATTGACCTTAGTCTCTCTCAGTGTGTGTGTTAGGGAATTTAGACTGTAAGCTCCAATGGGGCAGGGACTGATGTGGATGAGTTCTCTGTACAGCGCTGCGGAATTAGTGGCGCTTTATAAATAGCTGA
Organism: Mixophyes fleayi; assembly: GCF_038048845.1. NCBI lineage: Eukaryota > Metazoa > Chordata > Amphibia > Anura > Limnodynastidae > Mixophyes > Mixophyes fleayi. The sequence continues at coordinate 67,532,689 of NC_134410.1, forward strand.
TGATGATGATAGAAAGTAACAGTTCTGAGTCACTATGATGTGGAGCTAGAACTAGCAGAGCAGCCCACACAAACATTTGTGTATATTAATTATAATTGCTGGATACATGGTAACTATACAAATAAAGGCTCTGTATATTAAATACAGTGCACAATTTAATTACATGTCAATTTAATGACAAGAGCTGTCAGATATTAAAATGGATTATAAATAAAAGTGTACATATAAATGATTGCATTCTACTTTTATGATCATCGTGATTGACAAAAGCACTACTACTATTCAATCACTGAACAGTATACGATTAGCACCAATGATTTGTCATTATTTGGACATATAGGGGAATATTCAATTGTTGGTGTTACTGCCTAAAGTAACGCGGCGTGCGCACTATTACCATCATTACGGTAATAGTGTGCATAAATACCTTTATTACGGTACCTTTCTCACTGGATTTCAGCTCACGGCTCAGGGAGCTGCGAGCTGAAATCCGGCTTAGTATTACCGTAATAACGGTAATACTTTTTCTGCGGTGGAAACCGCCAACAATTGAATATGCCCTATAATCTGTGTCTTAAGTATACTAAGATTAGAAGAGATATCAGTGATATCCACAAATACTTTTGATGGAATTGCTACAAATTATATATGAATAGATTGTGGACATTATGGGGAGAAATCAATTCGATGTTCTTTAGATTAACGCGAGGTGCGCATTATTACCGTTAGTATGGTAAGTGCTGTGCGCTATTACTGCTAATACGGTAATTTCAACACTGATTTTTGCTCGCAGCCCCCTGAGTCACGAGCAGAGATCCACATTGAAAATACCGGAATTGAATTTCCCCAATTGTTTACAATACATAAACTTGAAAATTTCCCTTTTTACATGAGAATCTAAACAAAGAAATGGATTATTGTAGATATTAAGTAATGTAATTAGGGCATTATGTTGCCTGCAGTATAATGGAGAATTGAATACATTAGTATCAATAAATTATCTGATAAGTCCTCCTATTTGATAGAACAAATTTCCGGTTCGATCCAATAAGATCCCTATTATGATCATAATTTAACTGACTGACTATATGAGGTCTGCCCTATGTCAGCCCTATTGTTTTTGAATGTATCACTATTCTGCTTTTTAAACGTATTGTATTATTTTATGGGTATGAAATTAAAGTTAATTTTTAGATTTGTGAATTTTTGTCTGGGTTGATCACTTTGCAATAGATTTATCATCCAGAACGATACGCCTCAAAATAAGTGCCCCAGAGGTGCCCCATATAATAGTAGTCCTTTCTTCTATTTTATTGTTATTTTAGTAAGCTACTATGGGAGCACTGATAAACATCAATTTGAAATATACATTACTAGCCAAATATATCTTATTTGGGGTTATTACAGTAATAGTGACGTCTAGTGTGCATGGGTTTTCTCTATATCCTCTGAGTATATATGATGTATGTAGTTCATCAGTGCCACCTGCTGGATATCTCCTTACTTTTACCTTTCTTGATATTTTTCCTATACACAAGTAATGTTATTACAGTGCATGTATATATTTCCTGTAATTAATTTATGCTTAAAGAGTGAGTTATGATGTTATCACTTCACGATTTATTAGGGCAACTTGTCTATTATAGGAAATAACATACTCTCTGCTATAAATGATCAAAGACATTAGAAGTCACTTTGGAGCTGCATAACCTGTAAATAAGTGCTCGGCATGTGGCCTTTCCTCTTTTTATGGTTACAGAACTGTAGTAGCAATAAGCTACTTCAACTATACTGTTCTAACCTCCTTAAATACCCAAGAAGGGGTTTATAAATAAAAATGTAGAATCTTGGGGCCACTAAGGAATGTAAATGCTGATACGTGTCACATTTGGCGTAAAATTTCTCTGCGCATACCCAGAACCGAACCATACACCAGTGAACGCAGCAACACCCATTAATCTTTGAGCGCAAAGTACCCCTACTACAGCCTACGAATTCATGGGCAGAACATGGAGGGGACAGGGCGTATGTATGTAGTCACTGTACAGTAAGGGTGTGGCAAGCTCAAGCACACTCAGCAACGCCCGATTCAAGCTTTGGGCATCTCAAAGGTATATGTTTTTGTGTCATGTCACTTGCACCAGCTACAGGTTGGGTTTAAGCAGGGCTGCCATCAGGTGGGTACAGCAGTATGGGGTGCAGCAGCAGAGTGGGGCCCAATCATGGGACCAAACAAATGTATTAGTGATGGGGCCTCCACAGTGAATTAAGGGAGGTAGTGGGCGCCATTTCTAGGCAGCAGCTGCATCTGACATGTGAGAGGGGGTGTGGTGAGAGACCTCTGCAAGTAATTAAGGATGCAGCATGTCTGCCTCCGCTCCCAAGATGTCGGGGCCCCACAGCTGCAGGTATTTGTTCCAGTCCCAGCCCCCCAGGTCCCCAGCTCCCAGACAGAGATTAATTAATAACATCACTGCGCTGTCAATAGAGAGCAGCCGAAAGGAGACAGCAAGAAAATGTTAAGAGGTCAGTAAACTACTGCAGGGGTTAGATAGAACCGGGAATGGAGGGTGACGGCAGAGAATGGAGGGGGAAGGCAAATGTTGGTTAGAGAATAATTTACAAATGAAGGTGGGGTGAGATAAGGAAGAAGGGGGGCCTGCCTGTTACATTTGTACTGGGGCCCACAATTTTTGGTGGCAGCCGTGGGTGTAGGTGCTGCTTACTAGTGATGACGGCTGTGTATGCATGCTAGAACGTGTTTTACATCAAGAGCAACTGTAAAATGCATTTTATGTACATTAGACATTCATAACATCCTCATAAATGTATTTTATGGGGGAAAAAATGATAAAAAATAACTTTTAATGTTTTGTCATGAATAGACAGGTGACATCAATTGAATAGTTTTTGTTTGTTTTTTATTTTGTGAGTTTATATTCCAGATATGAACTGGACATATCCTGCAGTGTATTGTCTGTTAAAGCAGAGTGTACCAAGACCGGGATTCATCAACAGGCGTATCTTTATATCCGCTCCTGATTGACAGACTTGCGTATGCCTGATTTACGTGCCTTTTTAAAAAAACAAACAATTTGTTTTACGTGCCTTAATGAATCAGGCCCTAGATATCCAGGAAAGTGTCTATGAGGTAGATTAAAGTGGAGGTCTTGCCCATAGCAAACAATCAGATTCTAGCTGTCACTTATCTATAATATTCTAGAATATAATAGCTAGAATCTGATTGGTTGCTATGGGCAACACCTCCACTTTTACTTTTAAGAAGTTTTAGTAACTCTCTACATTTAGGAATCTTTCAACTTGTGCTAAAATCGCTAAGAATTATCACAATGCCAATAGGACGTCAACATGGAACCAGATAAGACATTTATATCCGGTTTCCCAATAATAATTGTCAGTTCAATTCCAGGGGGTAAATATATTAAGGAGCAATTTTTGAAAATCACAGATATTCAGCGACTTTGACAGCTAGATTTAAAACGGCAATGTGTTTAAAGGCAGATCTCACCTCTAAACACATTTCCGTTTTAAATTTTGCTGTCAAAGTCGCTGAATATCGGCGATTTGCAAAAATCCTTAATACATTTACCCTCTGAACACATAAATTGTCATCAACATCTTGATTCCATATGGTGCCTAAATCAACCCAGCTGCCAGTAACAACCACATGAATGCCAGGACCCAAGGTTTCCCAACAGAACATTGGCCAGAGCATCACACTGCCTCCGCCAGCTTGCCTTCTTCCCTTAGTGCATCCTGGTGCCATCTCTTCCACAGGTAAACGATGCACACACACCCAGCTGTCCTCATGAAGTAAAAGAAAGCGTGATTCATCAGACCATACCAGCTTCTTCCACAGTACCATGGTCCAGTTCTGGCGTTCACATGCCCATTGTAGGTGCTTTTGGTGGTAGACAGGGGTCAGCATGGTCACTCTGCGACTATGCAGCCCCATACGCAGCAAGCTGAAAAGCACTGTGTGTTGTGACACCTTTCTATCATATCCAGCATTAACTTTTTTAACTTTTCTGTGACAGGTTGTCATTCCTTGGACCACATTTGATAGGTGTAAACCACTGTATACCAGGAACATCTCACAAGATATGCCGTTTTAGAGATGCTCTGACCCAGTCATTTAGCCATCACAATTTTGCCCTTGTCAAAGTCGCTCCTTACGTTTGCCCTTTTTCCTGCTTACAACACATCAACTTCAAGAACTGACTGTTCACTTGCTGCCTAATATAACCCACACCTTGACAGGTGCCATTGTAACGGGATAATCAATGTTACTCACTTCACTTGTCAGTGCTTTAAATGTTGTGGCTGATTGGTGTATTCAGTACATTGATCCTAATTAAATCTTTACTCACACACTACATACTTACTATTTTAAAAAATGAACTGTGGACTGGTAGATGATGGTCAATGAGATATTAATTCTGGCAGATTCTACAGAAGTTTAATAATATTTAATATAAGCCTTTTAACCCCAGGCAAAATCATTTATTCAAACATACTACGCAGCACTGCATATCTTCCCTTATTAAAGCAGGCATAGGTGCTCAATTCTTGGTGTTTTATAGACAACATAGGAGCCTGGGAAATCAGCCATGCAGTGTTCTATATACATGGCACGGAAAACTGGAAATGTCTTCACCCTCACTCATATTATCATGTTAGGTCCTCCCGGAACATTCAATTTTATTTTGTCTGTTCACTTTTACAACTAAATACTGCTATTGTTTTGCCCTGTGTTTTGGTGTAGTATAAATCATGAAAGTGATGGAATATTAGGGCAGTCTTTAATTCGTATGTCAAATATATGTTCTACATTTTATTGCATTGGTGTATTTGGGGCATGAAGTATTCTGTGACTAGATGCATTTGGACTAGTTTACTTTGGGGTTTTTTCTGGTTAAAATGTAGTCATTACAAAACCCTTTTGTGTTGGATTTTTAAAGCCCACTTGCAGGTATGAAAAAGCTACAACTGCTTGGCAGTCAAACACGCCTTCAAATATACTGATTCTCCATCCCACCATCTCATTTTTGTGGATTGCCTGTGTCTTAGTACACAGGTTTTGCCTCCATCTGTTATGAAAATGGAAGTGTGGTTCCATCTATCAAGGAGTGCAGCCCACTCCTTGATAGATGAATTAGTGAATTTGAGATGCAAATTCACTACTGCACATTGCTACTTGGAGCTTTGATGCATTATGAATCTACATGAATAATGCTCACTGTAAATACTTAGGGCCTGATTCAAACCCGGACATACGCCCATTTGTATAGCATATCTTGCCTAATTTCCCACTGAGCATGCCCAGAAACCAAACTTAACCACCTGCACACAATTGCACTGAACTCATATCTAGATTCTGCACGCATCTCACAATTATTATCCCTTACAATTTGAGAGGGGGAAGGGAAGGGGTAGACCATGTTCAATAAGGGTGTGTTGACGCAGATGGCGGCTAATTGGAATCCTGGGTTTAATGTAAGTATGCTTGTTTTCAGCCAATCAAAATACAGTATGAAAGGTATACACACTAACCAAATGCACCACGGTTATGACTGTCAATGGTCATTGGACAATGGTTTAGCTAGAATGCATACAAGTTTTCAGTAGGGACAAATTAAGTTTCTAACCTCTATTTTTTATTATTATTATTATTTGTACTAAAAATGTTTTAGCTGGAGAGTAAATGTTTATGTAAAATTTCAGTGCTAAAGATTCATGATAGTTGTAATCTTGTTAAATGTTTTATGTCACAGATTTTATTTCCAGTTATATTTTTCAGTGAACAAATTATGTTAAAAAATGTCTTCCTACTTCCAGACGACGTCCTGCAAGTATTTGCTGTGGGAGTTACAGTAATGCTCAATATTTCATTTTCGAGGGCATAAATTCCCCTTCCACTCCAACATCTCCCAGGCCTCGTTCAGTACTAATGGGTGGAGAGAGGACTGCAGAACACGGGGAGAAAATATTTAGGACTGAGTTAGGGATGACAGCTGTATCACCTCAATCTAGGAAACCCACTTTCAGGTGAGTAATATGTAAATGAATAGCATAGATTAAGTATAGACTTTACTTATAGTGCCCAAACACAAAGAGATTTCATTTAGTAATTTAGGTCCTTACACCAAACTCGTTCCTGCATGTGTGGGACCAAAACATCCACCGATTCCAATCAATATCTTATAGGTATCTATGAGATATCTATCGAGACTTGCAGAAAAGATGACATTGAACTAATCATGTATGTGATCATCATCTGAACACACGAATTGTGCAGCATAAAGTTACATGGGCTCTATTTCCAATCAATTCGACCATTCAGAAAAAATATTGGTAAGATAGGTTTAGTGTTTCCATTCTGTATATTCTTTAAAGAAAAGCGCAGGACATTCCTAGGGGTATATTAACTAAACAGGTTTGAAAAAGTGGAGATGTTATCTATAACAACCAATCAGGTACTAGTTATCATTTATTTAGTACGTTTTACAAAATGACAGCTATTGTCTAATTGGTTGCTATAGGCAACACCTCCACTATTTCAAATCTGCAGTTTAGTAAATATACCCACTAGTGTATTATTTCACCTTTTTACCATTTACAAATCTTTATCACCATCATTATTACCCAGAGGACAAAAATCAGAAAGGTCATTATATCAGTGTAAGTTTAAATCCATGAGTATGAATACAAATGTAAGAATAAGGTCATATTTGGAAACTCTAAAGAGTCTCTCCATGAGAAAAAGACTGTATGCTAATCCCCAGTGCTACTTTGTATACATTTTTGTCAAACTTATTGACATTCTTTCAAGCAAATAGTGAAAATGTTTATGTATGTTATTAAATATTAGGTTTCCATGGCTGTTCCACACAGATAGGAAACAATAAATCTTGTAATTACAATAAATAAAACTAGTAAACTATCCCAATCTATCCAGTTATGGGCAAGATAAAAACTGTAAATAATGTAATTAATGTGCACCATTTTTTAAATAAGCAACCATTCGCAAATGTGTTAGGCATGCTTACAATCATGCAAAACAATGCACTCATTTTGTAATGAAGTTTTTTAGTTGTAATCATCCGACAAACAAAATTTATGTAAATTGGCAATTGTATAATATCATTTTGTTTTGAAATGAGATTTTGGGAATTGGAAGCTAGTTAAACATCACAGAATGGCATTGCTACTTTCCCGGAATATTAGGGTGTATCCACATTTTCAGACTAAGCATATTTTAAAAGATGCTTTACATATGATGTGTTTATATTTACAAACAGAAGAAATACGCTTCAGGATTACAAGAGGATGTTAAACTGATGTTATGGTTTGGTCTTAATATACATTTAATTGGATTAGAAGGAAATCTGGAATGATGGTAAATGTGAAGTGTATGTTCTCTACTCATATAAAGGCAGATTCTGATTTGGAGGCACTCTTAAGGTCCATACTAATATCAAAACATGTCACTTTAATATTATCAATTAAAATAATTCTTCCAGATCATTATTTTTCTTTAGCAAAATATTAGATTAAAATGAACAAATAAGTGAAAAGAGAGAAAATAATGTGAATAAGCGATTTATATATTAAAAAAAAGATACCTTCTGCCCATTAAATGGACTCAACATCCAGCCAGGGTACAAGCTAATATTGACTATAACACATCACCGCATCACAATTATTTTATTTTGTCAGATGGCTGCTCAGCTGCAAAATGCTTAGCGAGGCAAAATTCACACATACTGTTCATGGCACCACAGTTATGAGCATTAATATTTGTTTTATCAAAGTTACCGACATCAAGAATGGTGTGGCATCTTGATCGCTGACTTTGTAGGCATTGACTTGATATTACCTCTGTCCTGTTCACTCTTCAATTGTTTTCTCTGTGACAGGCAATTTGCTGAGGAGTCATGTGACTGGATGGGCTTACTTCGCCACCCGGTCTGTAAAGGGAAGAGTAAAGGAGGGATATACTTCCTGCACAGTTTATCTGGGTTTCCTTCTTACCATCAGTAACCAACTGTTACTGACCACTCCTACTGGCATCACCTTGCCACCAGACACTCACCGACTGTGAATGCCAACTGTGCTGTAGTTGTAGGAGAATTTAGCTGCCACCACAGGGCTGCTTTGCAGAGCCCAGAACTGCTTATTTCTAGGGTAGCTGGTATAGCTGCTGCAATGCATCTCTGCTGTGGGCTGGCTGGTACCTCCTGACTGCTAACTATTGTTCAGGACTGCTGTGTAGCATGTGGAGCATTGACACAGGGATAATGGGTTCAATACATGACAGCCAGGGAATGGATTAGAGTGTAAGCTCTTATTAGTTGGTCACAGGATACAGCAGTTATCAGTCTGAGGCAGAATCTTCAAGCTATGAGGTTTTATTGCTCAAGAATCCTGACAAGGACTTTTACACACCAGTTAGTGGTAGTGGTGATCGTCCAGAAGTTACAGATGGATTAATACATTACATGGTAACCCAACCCTGTCCTAGCTGGCACCACAATGTCTGATATATCACATTCAATAATTACCATCAGGGTATAATATATCCTCTAACCTTGGAGGTAACGTAATCTTATACTTTAATACAATTTGCATCAATCTGTAAGCTCCCAAATCGCTGTTTACATTATTCACGTAGTTTGTCTATCTTTTTAACAAGACAGGATACAGGTAACTACCAAAAACCAAATCATGACATACTGTCTCAGAAATCAATCCATTTTCATACAAAATACATATCAATACATAAAGTGGTACATTTGCACTGATATAAACTGGTGACTGCACAACTATTTGAAATACATTTCTAGAATAAGTTATTTCTACGTTATCCAGCCACAAGTAATATTTGCATGATGCTGGCGATCACGTTTGCGTTCTCTTTGGCCATCAGTCATAGTTTGTCATCAGGCTTTATCCTGCTCTGATCTTCGTCTTATTGCTGCTTTTTGCTGTGCAGTTACTCCCACAGCAGACATTTGCCTGTTTGGTGGCATTGCAGTTACACTTTGTTGCTTAAATTAATTAGTATATTCCTATTAATTTAACACTAATTGAAAATAAAACGACTGGATAGAAAATCGAGTCAATTTGGAATGGCAAAGGTCATAATAAATGGTAACTGCGCCCAAAAAACGTAAATAAACCAAACAAAAAAAGCCCAAGAAAAAAATCTAGTCAGTGGGAATAGTAAAGTATAGAAAAGAGTTATCTGCAAACATTTTAACATTCTATCCAGTTTGTGTGTTTTGTATGTGTATTTATATATACAGATGTTTTTGCCTATCAAACATTAACAGATGAATTGGGGTGTTTCACCATTCTATGCAATTATACATTCACAGTCGGGGTGTTCTGTTCATTCATGTTTAGAACACCCTCAAAAAGTTGAATGAAAATTGTTTTGTAGTTACTTTATTACTATTTGACATTGATTACATGTGAGTCCTGTTCCTGTCTACCTGCATATTCTACACCTGTACTGACCTCGGCTTGCCCTCCACTACGCTTCTGCCTCAACCTTTGGACCGCTACACCTCTCTGTGTACCGAACCCGGCTTGTTTGACCTTTCTTCCATCTCATCTCCTGTTAGCCAGCCTTCCTCCCTGTCACTGGGCTCCTATCCAGTCTCCGGACCGTGACAGAATAATCAGGCCCAAAAATGGATCCCGTGGGAGTAGCTGCGCTAAATACTCTGAAAAACCAAGTAAAGGAGTTGCAAGAGTTTGCCTGAATTTCTCAGAACAAGATCAGAGAACTAGAAGCCCTTGCTAAAGCTCAGCAGGAACAAATAGCTGAATTGCAGAAAGAATTAAAAGATTATGATGCCACTGCTGCACAAGTTTCGCTTCCACCATTCCCTACAAAATTCTGTGGCGATCGTCAGTTATACAGAGGCTTCTTAAACCAGTGCAACATTTATTTTCACATGCTACCTACACAGTTTAAAGATGATAGGATGAAGATCTTCTTCATAATAAATCTCCTGATAGGGGAAGCCCTAGCCTGGGTATCTCCTTACATTGAGCAAGACAGTGTTATTCTGAAAGATCTGGAATTGTTTACGTCCACTATGGGGCAAGTCTTTGATGATCCTAACCGATGTGCCACCGCTGAAGCTAAACTCCATAGACTGCAACAACGAAGACGCTCGGTGGCTGAGTATACCGCTGAATTCCGATGCTTGGTTGCAGATACTACATGGAACGATTCTGCAAAAAAAGTCAGTTCCGTTGCAGCCTTTCTGAGCAAGTAAAGGATGAACTGGCCAGAGTAGACACCCCTGATGATCTGGATGATTTTATCCAGCTGTGAATTTGTATTGTCCAAAGGCTAAGTGAGAGGAAAAATGAAAGATTAAGAGCCTTCGGTATGAGCAGTAATTTGCATCAGTTTAATAGACCTACAGTGTTCAAAGCTGCACCATCAGACAATCCAAGGATCTCTCCCGAACCTATGCAAATTGATGTAATTAGGAAACCACTCAGTTTTAATGAGAAAGAGAGTCGTCAGGAGGAGAATCTTTGTTTATATTGTGATGAGCAAGGACACTATGCCTTCACTTGCCCAAATAAGATTCGCCAGACCATCGCTATGATGGACTTAAAGCAAATGGACTCCAAAGAGTCTAGTCAATCCAGTTCCATCTCGCAATCACTTAATCCCTTGGCTCATGAAAACGGAGATTCTCTGTTGCAACAATCACATTTTGTTCTCCAAATAACACTTTCATCCGGGTCTCTTTTAATTTGCAGTTTGGCTATGCTTGACTAGGGTGCTGGTGGCAATTTCATGGATATCACCTTTGCACAGGAAAACTGCATTGAATCAAAGAGTACACAAGCTCCTGTAAATATGGAGAATGTAGATGGATCCCCTTTGTCTTCCGGGCCAGTAACTCACGAAACAATTCAGCTACAAATGACTATTGAACCAGGGCATCCGGAGGCTATAAGCTTTCATTTGATTGCTTCACCTAAAATTCCCATAATACTGGGAATCTCCTGGTTGTCTACCCATAATCCTTCTGTCAACTGGGATACTCACACTTTATCCTTTCCTTCTGAGCACTGCAAACTAAACTGCCTATCTAGAACTGTGGTATCTGTAGACCAGCAGGTCACCGAACTTTCTTCTAAAGATTTGAAATTGACTCCACAATACAGTGAATTCTCAGATGTCTGTGATAAAAAGAATGCAGATATATTACCTCCTCATCGCCCTTATGATTGTCCCATTGAGCTGTTAACCAGGATCATCCATACCTTTTGGGCGACTTTATTCTCTATCCGAACCGGAGTTAAAATTTCTTCAGGAATTTCTGGATGAAAACTTAAACAAAGGCTTCATTCGCCATTCTACTTCATCTGCTGGTGCCGCCTTATTCTTCGTTGAAAAGAAAGATTCTACCTTACGCCCCTGTATCGATTATAGGGAACTTAATAATATTACAGTCAAAAATCGTTATCCACTCCCCTTAATTCCTGAATTGTTGGAGAGGCTACAGAAGGCAAAGATCTTTACAAAGCTTGATTTGCGTAGGGCATACAATCTTGTTCGTATCCGACCCAGGGATGAGTGGAAAACCGCCTTCCTTACAAGATATGGACATTTTGAGTCTATGGTCATGCCTTTTGGCCTATGTAATGCCCCTGCAACTTTTCAGCATTTCATCAATGATGTCTTAAGAGACTTATTAGATCAATTTGTTGTTGCCTATCTGGACGACATTCTAATATTCTCTGATAATCTGGAGGAACATCGCAAACATGTCTGTACTGTATTCGAAAGACTTCGTAGGAACCAATTGTATATTAAATTGGAAAAGTGTCAATTTGAACAAGCCAAGATTCAATTCTTAGGATACATAATTTCCCCTGATGGTCTGAGCATGGATCCCAGTAAGATTGATGCAGTCATTAACTGGCCTGTACCTAAGAACGAAAAGCAAGTACAACGGTTTATTGGTTTTGCTCATTTTTTTTTTTTAAAGATTTTATTTTTTGCAAGGGTCAACCAAAAGTAACATTCTGTACAGCACTGTGTTATAAACATCTGAAGAATACATATGTAATAAAACATACAGCGTCTTATTAGAAGAGAGCATTAATAAGGATGTTGACCCAATTTTTCAAGGGAAGTAATAATTTTAGAAAGAGAAGTAAGACTGAGGAGACGTAAGAAGGGGGGGGGGGTGGCATGGCGGGCCGCCTAAGTATAAGAGAGAGGAAGGAGTGTAGTAGAATATGGAAAAAGAAAAAGAAAATGAAGAGATGGGAGGAATGGAATAGGGAAGGGAAAAAAGGATCCAGATGGAGTGATGCTGGGTTTTGCCCATTTTTTCCGAAAATTATAAGAAACTTTTCTGGAATCGTTTCTCCTATTACACAACTTACAAAGAAGGGAGTTCCTTTTGAATGGTCAACTAAAGCTCAAGAAACCTTTACCCAACTTAAAACTCTTTTCACATCAGCACCAATCCTGATACATCCAAATCCTGAATTACCCTTTATTGTCGAAGTTGATGCCTCTGATTCTGCAGTGGGAGCAATTCATTCTCAACGTGTCGGCGAGAAGATGTTGTTGCATCCTTGTTCTTATTTTACTCGCCAGATGACATCCGCTGAGAAAAACTATGATATTGGGAACAAGGAATTACTGGCCATTAAGTGTGCTTTCTCAGAATGGAGACACCTTCTTGAGGGTTCTATCCACCCTGTGACAGTCCTTACTGATCACAGAAATCTTGAATTTTTATGCACTGCTAAACAATTGTCTCCTAGACACGCCAGATGAACTTTATTCTTCTCTCGCTTTAACTTCATAATTTCTTACCGACCCGGATCCAGAAACGGCAAAGCAGATGCACTCTCAAGAATGTTCTCCGATCCGCATCTAGAAAAAGATTCTGGAAAGACTATTCTACCTAAGCACAATTTCTTAGGGGCAACTGTTCCTACGGATTTACTCTCTCTTTTGAAGAAAGGTTATGACACTGATCCTTTCCTCAGAAGTCCTACCTCAGATGTTAATTTAACTTTTAATAATGACTACTGGACTCAGCTTCAGTACGAATTGAAGTACTGAAATTAGTCCATGATTCCAAAGCCGCTGGACATTTAGGAGTATACAGGACTCAAGAATTGTTGACACGTTCCTTCTGGTGGCCAAAGTGTAAAAGCGATGTTAAAAAATATGTTTCATCGTGTCTGACATGCGCCCGAAACAAGACTCCTCGCTCCTCACCAATAGGTTTGCTACAACCTCTTCCCATTCCATCTCGTCCCTGGAGCTCTATCTCAATAGATTTCATAGTTGATCTACCACCTTCGAAAGGGATGACAACAATTCTGGTGGTAGTGGACCGTCTAACTAAGATGGCTCATTTTATTCCTGCTAGAGGAGTACCCACTGCTGAACAGACTGCAGAGCTTCTAATTCAGGAAATATGTAGGCTTCATGGCATCCCTGATGACATAGTCTCTGATCACTGGTGTTCAGTTCACTTCTAAGCTCTGGAAAAGTTTTTGCACTGCTTTGGGAATACAAAATGCATCTGTCCTCCGCTTTCCACCCACAGTCTAATGGACAGACTGCAAGGACTAATCAGACACTTGAACAATATTTGAGATGTTTTATTAGTTACCTTCAAGATGATTGGATGAATTTTCTTCCCACTGCTGAATTTTCTTACAATAATTCTGAACACAGTTCAATTTCCCAGACACCTTTCTTTGCCAACTTTGGACTCCATCCAATGTTTATTCCAAATCTCCCGGTTTCCACATCAATTCCAACAGTGACTGATAGAATCAGAACATTACAAGAAGTTCAAAAAAGGCTTATTGAAAATTTGAGAGAAGCCCAGGAACATTACAGACAAGCTGCCAACAGACACCATAGAGCTGTACTCAATTTTCATGTTGGAGACAAGGTCTGGCTATCCACTAAAAACCTTAAACAGCGGTTACCCTCACCAAAATTGGGTCAAAAGTTTATTGGGCCATTTAAAATTCTATCCCAAATTGGTCAAGTTGCCTTCCGCTTAGATCTTCCTACCTCTATGAAAATACATCCGGTATTCCATACTTCCCTGCTCAAACCCTTTCGAGACAACCCCTTCCCTGGCCGGATTTCTGCCCCACCACCACCAGTCATGGTGAAAGGAGAAGAAGAATTTATTGTCGAAGAGATCCTGGACTCCAGAATGCACAGAAATAAATTACAATATTTGGTAAAATGGAGGGGATATGGTCCAGAAGAAAATTCATGGGAGCCTGCAGAAAATGTCCATGCCTCCAGATTGACCGGACTGTTTCACCAGAGACATCCTGGTAAGCCAGCTCCTGAGACGTCCAGAGAACGTACTGGAAGGAGGGGAGTACTGTCAGGATTCAAACCCAGGGCTTCTGCCTCCGTGGACTGCTGCTCTGCTGACTGAGTTATTCTGGCTGCTGGACAGTTCCTTGTCTTTATTAAGTGTTCTAGATCAGTTCCAGTGATCTCCTGATCTTCCAGCATGCTTTAGCTCCACCCCTTGACTTCCTATAAAAGCCTGGCCAGTTCCTGATTATTGTGCTCTGTGCCTGTGCCTGTGCTCCTGCTCCTGCTCCTGTTGCATATTCTACACGTGTACTGACCTCGGCTTGCCCTCCACTATGCTTCTGCCTCAACCTTTGGACCGCTACACCTCTCTGTGTACCGAACCCGGCTTGTTTGACCTTTCTTCCATATCATCTCCTGTTAGCCAGCCTTCCTCCCTGCCATTGGGTTCCTATCCAGTCTCCAAACCGTGACACCAGGTATCTAGCTGTCTATCTGCTGTAACTATCTGTCACAGAGCTTCCTGAAACTCAAAATCTCCAAATCCGAGCTCATCATCTTTTCTCCTGTCAATGTTGCTATCCCTCCCATTATCTCCCTCTTGGTTGACAACATCACTCTTTCTCCTGTCACCCAAGCTCACTGCCATGAAGTCACCCTTGACTCAGCCCTCAGTTTTACCCCTCTTATCCAGTCCCTCACCAAATCCTGCCACTTCTGCCTCCGTAACATTACAAAAATCGGTCCCTTCCTCTCAGGAAGCAACCAAAATCCTGGTCTATTCACTCTTCATTTCTCGTCTCGACTATTGCAACCTCCTACTCACTGATCTCCCTCACTCTCACACTTCTGATCTTCAAACCATACAAAATGCTGCGGCTAGGCTCATCTTCCTCTCCCACCGCACCTCTTCCGCTTCTCCTCTGCGTAAATCCCTTCATTGGCTTCCTGTCTGTTTCAGAATTCAGTTCAAGCTTCTTGCCCTCACTTACAAAGCCTTTACCAACACTTCTTCTCCTTACATCTCTGACCTTGTCTCGAGGTACATACCTATTTGGCCACTCGGCTTTGCCTCTGACCTCTGTCTCAATTCACCCCTCATTACCTCATCCCATGCTCACCTACAAGACTTCTGCCATGCTGCCCATAATCTTTGGAACTTCTCACCACCTTCTCACTCGAGTCTCCCCAAACCTTAAGTCCTTCAAACGCTCACTCAAAACTCACCTTTTTAAGTTTGCCTATTCTACCAGCTCCTAATCATTCTATTCATCACTTTCTCTTCCTCATTTGCCATATAAATTTTTCTCCCCGTTGGTCCTACTGTCTCTTATCACCCCTCCCTTTAGAATGTAAGCCCTTGCGGGCAGGGTCCTCTCTGCCTATTGTCCCATGTCTGTCTCCTGTCCCTCGTACATCCTGTTACATTTTTGCTACGCTCTGTGTGAGTCCCCATAGCACTACTCACACTCATCTGAGAATTGACATGTATTACCTCATTTATCTGTTACTTGCTTCTGAATCCGGTGCTACGGAATCTGTGGCGTCTTATAAATAAATGAAAAATAATATTAAGTCTACATTATTTGTTATTACTAGGTCCAGGATAGTATGGTTCTTAGTTGGTTCCTCTACTAATTGGGACATGTAATGGACTTTTAGCATGTTCATAAACCTGTTCCCCCTAGCTGTACCACAGGTCTCAGTACTCCAATCAATGTCCAGATAATTAAACACCCCCATAATTAAAACTTGACCTACTTGTATAACCTTTTCGATTTGCTGTAGAAGTTGGGCTTCCTCAATCATACTAATATCTGTCAGATTATAGTATATCCCTATCAGCAACTTCACTGAACTTTTTCCTTCACTGGATATTTCCAACCACAATGTCTCTAAGTTATCACCAATATTCTCGTAAATAACTTTCTGAATACTTGGTTTTAACTCTGGCTTAATATAAAGACATACTCCTCCTCCCCCTTTATTTACCCCATCCCTCCTGTAGAGAGTATAGCCTTCCAAGTTGACTGCCCAGTCATGTGTATCATCCCACCAGGTCTCCGTAATACCTATAATATCATACTGCTCATTCATTGCTACTAGTTCTAACTCCCCCATTTTACCTTCCTAATAATTTAATCCACAATAATCTGCCTGGGTCCCTGAGTAACTTTGGTCCCCATTATGCTGGAGAGACCGTTCCCCTGGTTGCTAGCGGAAGCAGTCTCCCCCAACTCTACCAATTCTGAACTGCCTTCCACAGTATCTTCATCCAATCTGGCAAATCTGCTGGGATTGCTTAGTTCAGAACTGGCCTGCCTCTTACTCCCTCTGCCACCACTAGCAACTGTTACCCAGCTGCCTACCTGTGCATCCTCCTCTGTCTAACGCATTAACAGTGAGCTGTAAACTCTGCTCCAGGTTGGCAATCTCTCTCAATGTTGCAATGGTCTGCTTTAGATCAGTTACCTGAGCTTCCAAAGAGACCAATTGCTCACATTTCTCACAGAGGTATAAACCTTGGAACAATTGCTTCAAGTGTGCATACATATGACAAAATATGCATTGAGTGACTGCTACCACTCATCTTATTATGACTAACTTAACTTCTTATAGCCTACAGCAGTGGTTCCTAAACTTTTGCAGTTCGCGGCACCCTTAGAGTCTCCATAATTTTTTTAAGGCACCCCTCCAAAATAATTACCGAGCAGTCCTGTTTTAGAAGTAGTTGGGTCAAAAAATTGTAATAAGTATTTAGGTCAGGACAGAAATGCTTATTTAGTTGTATGCAAAAATGCCCCCTCTGCATCCAGATACTCTGCCCTCTGTCACGCTGCCCCCCTCCTCTGCCCTCTGTCACGCTGTCCCCCCTCCTCTGCCCTCTGTCACGCTGTCTCCCTCCTGTCACGCTGTCCCTCTCCAGTGCCCCTCTCACGCTGTCCTCCTCCTCTGCCCTCTGTCACGCTGTCCCAGCTCATCTGCCACACTGTCCCCCTCCTCTACCCTCTGTCACGCTGTCCCCATCCTCTGCCCTCTGTCATGCTGTCCCAGCCCCTCTGCCCTCGGTCACGCTGTCCCAGCTCCTCTGCCACGCTGTCCCCCTCCTGTCACGCTGTCCCTCTCCTCTGTCCCCCTCCTGTCACGCTTTCCCTCTCCTCTGTCCCCCTCCTGTCACGCTGTCACTCTCCTCTGTCCCCCTCCTGTCACGCTGTCACTCTCCTCTGTCCCCCTCTTGTCACGTTGTCACTCTCCTCTGTCCCTCTCCTGTCACGCTGTCACTCTCCTCTGTCCCCCTCTTGTCACGCTGTCACTCTCCTCTGTCCCCCTCCTGTCACGTTGTCACTCTCCTCTGTCCCTCTCCTGTCACGCTGTCACTCTCCTCTGTCTCCCTCCTGTCATGCTGTCACTCTCCTCTGTCCCCCTCCTGTCACGCTGTCACTCTCCTCTGTCCCTCTCCTCTGTCCCTCTCCTGTCACTCTCCTCTGTCCCTCTCCTGTCACTCTCCTGCCCTCTCTCACTTTGCCCCCTCTGCCACGCGCCAGCCATAAAAAAACAAACAGAAACACTTACCAATCTGTGTGGCGCCAGGACCCAGCATCCTCCTCTCTCCCGCAGCAGCTGTCACTGATATGACAGGCTGCGTGAGAGAGGAAGATGCTGGGTCCTGGCGCCGCGCGGATTGGTAAGTGTTTCTGGTTTTTTTTTTTATGGCTGGCGCGCGGCACCCCTGAGACAGCGCCGCGGCACCCCTGGGAGCCGCGGCGCACAGTTTGGGAACCACCGGCCTACAGTGAACTCGAAAGTACTAACCTTTGCTAGTCCCTTATAAGATTAAACTCCCCTCCTGGATTCAGCTCCACACTTTAAACAAAAAGCACTTGAAATCAAAATGCAGTGGAAATCACAAGCTCAATGAAATTGCCTGCCACCTCCTGTTAAATAGAGCTTGCACTAACCACTATAAACTAATGCAATTTAACCACACCCACTACCTCTAACAGAAAAAAAAGACACTTAATAAACACACAAAAAAGCAAATCCCCTTCAATAAGCACTCAGAATATTCCCCCAATGTATATCACTCTCTCAACACAGCACAGCACAGCACTCCTTACTGGATCCACACTTTAAACAAAAAGCACTTGAAATACAGTGGAAATCACAACGTGGCTGCATTGAGCAGTATGCAATGCAGCCGCCTATGCATGGAATGCCTAGGCTGTCTGCACTGCATTCCCACTGGACCATCATGCAGCCCAAAATGGACTTTAGGCATTCGGCTCATGGGGCACATGCCCCCCTGCTCCCGTACCCCCTTGCCCAGCCCTTCCCTGGATACAGGGTTGATCCACTTGTTCCTGTGTGGATAATACATTTTTATTTGTTCCAAGTGTATTTTAGTCATGCTATTAAAGTCTAACAATGTTATTATGAGATATATAATCTTATTGTTTTACAAAATTATGATAAAAAATACAATCACAACCTATGCACCATTATTAACAATGGAGCTAATGGTATATAAAGTCAGTTCTGTATTCTAAAAATGTGTATGCGTTTTTGCCCAGCATTAAAATTATTGATTTCAATAACGATCTCATCAGAAACATGTTTTCATTCTCATGCAACTTACTTTGTGACACTATTATTCTATTCTAGTACACAAATAGAATAATAATCAGACGGATGGGCTTAAATTAATATAGTGCTAAAATCAATTTGAAAATTTTAAACTGAAACCAAACTTAAAAAATACTTTGCTATGTTTTAGGGGAAGGGGGGTGTAAACTGTACTATCTTGCTGTATTCTCTCCTATATTTCTGTAAACTGCATTCACCATTCCTAGTCAATTATATAAACTGTCCTAACAATAAGGCATTCTGCATAAAACGTTTGTATACTTTTGTATACCCACCTCGCTGGTCCGGGAGGACAGGTCACGTGACAGGGGTAGGAGGGAGCGTGATGATGTCTTTGCGTCACCATAGCCACGCCCCCACTATAAAATGGCTAAATTCACCGCATTGAATAATGGGGGCAGAGCTTAATGATGTGATTAAGCCCTGCCCCCGATATTCAATGCTGTGAATTTCTGCATTTTTTAGGATCGGGAGGGTTGCCTACTCTTCCGGGTGTCTGGGAGGACTCCCCGAAATTCAGGAGTCTCCCGGAAATTCCGGGAGAGTAGGCAAGCATGGGTTACATATCACCATATGCCAAAAAAAAACAAAACTAAAACCCAAATAATTTCTTTTATTATATAATTTATGTTGCTCTGGGCATATAGAGCAAAGTACCACCCACTAAGTGAAGCACTGCCATCGTAATGCCCAGTCAAAAGTGATGTAAGTCAGTATAAAATACCCACTTATCACTTACATATCTATAAATATATATCTGTTACATGGAATTGAAAGGTAAGTGGTTAAATTTTTCTGGAGTTTAGTTTCATGTTATGTAAATGATTTGCTTTACTGCTTCAGCTGTATTTTTCTTTTGTTTTACAGATCAATGGCCACACAAACGTGATGCTGACATTATAATCTTTATTTAATTTGCCCTGTTGGGGTCCCGGACAGATCCAAAATCACCAGTTGGTCACAAGATGGCAGCACTAACCCTGCTTTGCATAGTCATAAATTGGACCATATTACTGACATTAATATTAACGTAAATAAACAAAAAAGTTTCCATACCATGGCTGGAGTCAAATGAAAATTCAGTTTCAAATTCAACAAAATGGATGTCCTTTTAAATTCAAATACATTACTTTCCAAAATAAACATTGTTTGAGGGACAAACGTTGCAATGTCTGTTACTAATTGTGAGGAATGTTGGTGCTTGAATTGTCAGTCAGGCCTCAGGCTGATAAACTTTTGTGCAAGGTCATGATGTTTCTATTGTACCTGCTAGCGCTACTTCCAGCAAACCACTATTGTGTGATGCATTCTATCCTGCCCCCACATATTGCATATTGTAAGGTTGCAGCCAGAATTGTCTGCTGGGTGAGAGAGCATTACAGTCACATAAAGCAAACCATCACCTAAAAAGACTGCATTCCACTGATTTTACTGCCCTGTGAAGTGAAACTGTGACATCCAGTATACGACATATTGCTTTACTGTAACTTAATTATCTCTACAAAATAATTACAGTCTGACTATTGGGAGACTGAGGATGACAAATTATTTCCCATTGGGTGTCACATGATACCATCAATGATGTATTACTTCATATTCATTTGATAATAGATCGTAGATCATGTCACCAATACTACTTGTTTGTATGTATATCAATAAATAATTACAAAAAACAAATTCCAGAAATGTAAATTGAAGACTATGGGGTAAATTTATGAAGCTGTGAGTTTGAGAAAGTGGAGATGTTGCCTATAACAACCAATCAGATTCTAACTATCATTTATTTAGTACATTCTACAAAATGACAGTTAGAATCTGGTTGCTATAGGCAACATCTCCACTTTTTCAAACCCGCAGTTTGATAAATTTATCCCTATGTCCTATTGTCCGAGAGGATCAGAGGTGGTAAAACAATATTATTATTTCCAGTGGTTAGTGATTTAATGAGTCATGATATATTAAGCTGCAAAAGAGATTACATACATAATGCATTAGAATGAAATAAGGATGAGAGACATTATTTTGAGAATTTAAGCTTTAGCTATATTGGGCTATAAGTTATAACTAGTCAAAACTGCTTTAAGACATTAGTGGGCCTGTCAGCAAACATCAGTTCATTGGGAGCCCTTTCCAAACTTGTGGGGAAACTTGTGAGTGTATCCAGTGGTCAAAGTGGAAATTTAGTAGTGTCAGTATGAAAAATGTGATGGGAATGTATGTGAATGGAGTTTAATAGTTGTATAATGAAGGCAGTAGGAAAAGTAGCGGTTTGCCATACCACTGTCTATGTCACCACTTTTACCAATGGTTGTATCCCAAAAGTTGGATATAGCAAGTATCTATTTCCACAGGCACATGTTAGCCTGTGTGAGGGGTTATTATATTTTTAATATTTGAGGGGTAAGATCAGAAATCTTTAGGACTCAGGATCAGGGGCGGATTTAACGCGCTTGGCCACCTACGCACCTGCCTAGGGCCTGGCTGCTCAGCTGGGGGGGGGGGGGGGGCAGGAGCAATTTTAAAAAAAAATAAGAATAATTTGGCCCCTCCCCCGACTCATGGCACCCGCCCCCCGCGATTCGTGCGGGGGGGGGGTGTGCCGCGAGCCGGGGAGGGGGGGTCGGGGGCCGCATATTGGGGGAGAGGTAGTGTGGTGGTTGGTCTCCTCCCTCTGTGTCACATGGGATGTGCACCACATGACAGGTGCCGTCCCATGTGTGAAGGGGATGAAGACTCCATAGCTCCTAGATGGAGAAAGGTAAGTTGGGGGAGGGGTAGGGTAGTAATAGTAATAGTGTGTGTATTATGTGTGTGTGAGGGGCCACTGTCTGTGTGTATTATGTGTGTGTGTGTGTGTGTGTGAGGGGCCACTGTCTGTGTGTATTATGTGTGTGTGTGAGGGGCCACTGTCTGTGTGTATTATGTGTGTGTGAGGGGCCACTGCATGCGTGTATTATGTGTGTGTGTGTGAGGGGCCACTGCATGCGTGTATTGTGTGTGTGTGTGTGAGGGGCCTCTGCGTGCGTGTATTATGTGTGTGTGTGTGCGCGAGGGGCCACTGCGTGCGTGTATTATGTGTGTGTGAGAGGCCACTGTGTGTGTGAGGGGCCACTGTGTGTGTGAAGGGGGGGTCCCAAAACAATATCTTGCCTAGGGCCCCATGAGGTGTAAATCCGGCTCTGCTCAGGATACTTTCAGAGTTTAAATTAGAATTATGGTAATATTTAAATTAGACGTATGCTTAGGCGTAAATTTAGATTCAATACTCGGACTGCTGACTTCGGCAAGGTGGGGTAAAGCTCAGCATGTAGTATTTATTTTTTTAAGTTGAACTTTTTAATGTTACCTTCCGCTTACCATAGGAGAGTTTACATTTTGTCTTCTAGGACCCTAAAGGTCTTGGTCAGTAAGTGTCTCGCTTGGCCCCTTCTCCTGGCAATTACTTATTTTGCTTCAGTATTAAAATAGTCCTGCAATTAACAGAAGCTACATGACTGCGACTACCTAGAACTAGAAACTGAATAGGTTGTTAAAAAATACAGCCATGAACAAAAGCACTAGTCGGTTCCATTTTGTAGGATCATGTAACTTTTATGCCACATTTGTTAACATTGGCTGAACAAGTGCATCTAAGTCATCTGTGGTACCCTGTAGGATGGCATTTGAGGATTACAATCCCGAACATGGGATGTTTAATGAATTTGTTTACATTGTCATTGACTTGCATTCAGGGCCGGATTAACCCGAGGTCTAACTGGGCTACAGCCCAGGGGCCTCGGGCATCCAGGGGGCCCTTGACAGAGCTCAGCAGAATTATTGATCGGGACAGGGGCGCCCCCGGCCAGATCAATGCTGAGCTCTGTCACTGCAGTCCTCCTTCTCCGGCGCTCAGTAATCTCCTTACTGAGGAGACCTCGCGAGAGTGTCACAAGATCTCCTCAGTAAGCAGCTTACAGCGCGCTGCGGAAGGAGGACTGCAGTGACAGGAGAAGGTAAGCGCTTGGGGGGCGGCTAACAGGGGGGCCAGTCTGCTAACGGGAGGTGGCCTCACGGGAGAATGGGGGCCCCCTGAGCCCAGGGGCCTCCATTCCGTTAATGCGGCCCTGCTTGCATTGTCAATGCTCCTATTCAGTACATTTTATAAAGACCAGCAAAAAAACATTGAATAATGATAATTGTACTTAGTATAGAAAATAACAGAAAAATAACAGGTATTGTACTTTGCATATAGTAAATATTGAAAACCAGGGGCATTTCTATAACCAATCTTTCCAGAGACAATTTTCTTAAATCTCTGACTCTCCCTGGAAAATAAGGGCAGTTGGCAGCTATACCATTCATGTAAATGTTTGCATGTTGCAATTGATTTGCTTTCAACAAATAGCTGTTAGACATTAGTTATTAGACTATTTTATATGTTTACGTCATTATTTTGCAGCTTTATATGCTGGCCCACATTCCATATAACGCATAGTATGACTTTTTATTCTGCCTTTTCCTTTCAATCACCTCACATCTGCAAGTCACCCTGTTGTGACTCCGC
Organism: Mixophyes fleayi; assembly: GCF_038048845.1. NCBI lineage: Eukaryota > Metazoa > Chordata > Amphibia > Anura > Limnodynastidae > Mixophyes > Mixophyes fleayi. The sequence goes on from NC_134410.1 coordinate 67,556,256, forward strand.
TTTTGTTTTGTTTTTATAAAAAATACTGCCTGTTTTATAACAATTGTGACTACACAAAAAGTTACTTAGTTGTGTAATGTATAATTTACATCTTCTGTGTTTCCATTTGTTTTTGATTTCCCCAAGCATTACTCCATCCCCTCCCCCTGCCTTTCATAGTGCTTCCCTCCTCCCCCCTCTTGGTGACATCACTGTGGCTGAAAGGCTGCTTCACAAAAATGTCCCAGCCTAGAGATACACAGAAGCAGAATCTGATGATGACAAGATAATGTACAACACAAGAGCCAGGTAGCAGGAAATACTTTGAATAATATTATGCTGGGAATGAGTATACTTATTTTGTAGACTGGAGGAGAAAACACATCTTGAGAGGCGCAATAGGAAAGAATGACAACCCTAATTGAATTTTGGTAAAAAAAAAAGAAAGAAAAGAAAGTTTAAAAAAGATTGGAAGAAAAACTACAGTAGACGACATTTCAAGCTGAAATGTCTATGCGTTTGGACCACCAAAGATGTTGGGAAGTAATACAGTAACACAGGATTACACTGAGAAAGGTAAGCACAGTTCTTAGCCATACTATGTAACTTTGTCCTGCATCCTAACAACTAGCCTAAATCCTGTACTAGACTGTAGGATAAGAATTTGTCTCAGATCTCGTATGGAACAAATACTGTTAGTTCTAGAGAGATGGTACCAGTAGCAGAATATGCTATTGGAAGTTTAATTGCAGCGTATTAATGGTGGAATTTGTGTGATATACACACATACATAATAGGCACAAATTGCATTTTAGTGATAAATAAAGCCTATATAGTTTGAAAAGTTGAGCTAAACAAAAGTTTAAGCTGGGATGTCCAAGGAGTGGACCACCAAAGATGCTGCTTTGTAAAGCAGTGATATTGGATCATATTGAGAAATGTAAGCACAATTCTTAGTCATTTTATGTAAATTTGTCACATAATTACATTACTAGACTGCAAGATAACAATTTGACTGAGATCTCTGATCACAAATATTGGCAGTTCTTGAAAGAAGATTGGTACCAAAATATACCATTGACATTTTAATTGCATTGTACTAATTGTCGAATATGTATGAGACACTCACAAAGATAAACACACAAAAACATAGTAACATAAGATTAAGTGGAAATGAATCATTTGATTAGTTCCAAATAATGTCCATCTCCCCTTCTTTATCTGACACTTTAACTTTACTCGGCACTACATTGGGTATATCTGATGTTTTTCACAGATTAAAGTAAACTGAACCACATACATGAACATTCTAATTGGAATAAAGAGCAAATGCCATTCCCTAACTGGCATGGAAAGGGTTAATGTCTAGCAAACAGTGTCTCCATATTATCAACTAGCAGTGGTAGCTACATTTTACTGGACACTGAATTATAATACTAATGTAATATGACATTTAGAACACTTTCAAAATCAACTTCTGCAATATATAGAACAATATATAGAACAGCCACACCAGATAAGGCAAGAATATTTCATATTAAAAGTTACTGAGTCTTGCTTGTTTATCTTTTCTTACCCTTGTAGAGTGATCACTCATGTTTGTTTTTGTGATTTTAATATTTTGTCAATATACTCATTATACCATTACCATCCATTCTATATATCGCGATGGGGAATCCTCCTTTTTTTGTTTATAAGGGGTTTGGGACCAATCCCCTCCACTTTTCCTCTAGGCTGCTTACAGATTTACATCGGAACGCGCAGATCTCCCATTTCGTTTTATATAGAACAGGGGGAATATAGTACATGTGAATTACTAAATTGCCACTGAAATATACAAAAATAATCTGCCTGGTTTCAGACACTCAAAGTTGCCTGAAAAACAGGGAGATGTGACCCAGATAGTGTGACACTACATGTCCTTGCAAGTCCTAGAAGCCAATGACAAACAAGGTATTAACAAATATTTTATTTACATAAGGACATCACAAAAACAGTCTGCCACCACTTTATTAAGTTCCAAAATCTGCTTTCCTGAAATTCTCCAATAGGAGTCCTCATCCACTATGTAGTCCCCATAGATTGTAAGCTTGTGAGCAGGGCCCTCTTACCTCTCTGTTTGTATGTATTACTCAGTATTGTTTGTTTCCAATTGTAAAGCGCTACAGAATCTGCTGGCGCTATATAAATAAATGTTGATGTTGATGATGTTAGTCCAGTTGGAAATAAAGTAAAAAACCCTATGAGATGGACGCAATTGCTCTGCGGCTAAGTAACTTTATTTTCATTTGACCGGGAGGGTCATTACCTGCTCAGTCAACCACAAGTGGTTTCCCATGCCAGCTGCTTGTGCTTGGCAGCGTGCTTTGCCAGTCCTGGTCAATTAACAACAATCAATTAGCGTCAAAGCTTTAAAATAATTAAAAAACAAACAAACCATAAACGTCATTAATTAAGGGAGTGGTACAGATCAATGTTCTCTCTTCTTATTAATTTTATTAAATCTTCCTCATCAGAACTGATATATATGCTATTTGAGTTGATTGCAAACAAATTAGTATGATTCATGTAATAAAGTATTAATATTAATAAAAATATCACAATGTGCAAACATATAAAATAATGTTTATATTTTAATCCATTAGACCCAAAGTAGTTGAGTCTGGCAGTCTGCACTTATCAACTTATCGTTGTCTACTGCCCACACAGACTACATCCCTGTTAGGTTATTGATGGAAAACTGCTTCTTGAAAAATGTTCATGGTGAAAATGTGTAAACACAAAGCGCCAAGGCCTTATTATTACATTAACCCCAATTTCATAAAGTGCATACAAAATATTACCACTGTATTAGATGTAACTGGCATCATCATAATAAGCAGCAAAGTAATAAATATTTCTAAATGGTCACCGTACAAACACGTATATAATAACAGGGTATCAATCAACGATACCAATGAGAACATCACAGTCAGGGGTGTTCAATGAGGCATCTGTCACCGGCTGCAGAATTTCAGAGCTGCGGATTTATGGAATTAATTACAAAAAATTCTTGCTCTAAACTTGGTGGTTTCTACCTTGTCATTGTACCTAACTATGAGACACAATATTTGTCTTTTTTAATTTGTCTGACTTTTATAATTAATACAAACGCTTAAGTAATTTTGTGTAAGGGATGAGAACACATTGAGGTCTATTTGTCAATTATAGGCCATAATTGCCAACATCTTCAACATCTTCGATCTGCCCTCTGGGAAATACTGGAGGGGAGACCTGCTGCTGAGTTGGGAGAGGGGAGGGGCATGAATCGCATCATTAAACCAGGGCCCCCTCTTCTCAGCGCCTCAATTTTCGACTTATAACTCACAGGGAATTGCATTGCCCCACTCTGTTATGTTGTTATGTCCCTTCCCCCTCACACCTTACAGGAGAAGTGGGCAGATGCGGGAGGTTATACTGCTCTCTCAAGAGTCTGGGAGATCTCCAAGAAATTTCTGAGTCTCCGTGATATTCCAGGAGAGTAGGCAGCGATAGGAAATATTCTTTCTCCCAATTTATAAAAACATTTTGTCGATATTGCGATACTGGCTATAGTAGCACTCTTCCTGCTTTGCCAGTCAGTGCAGGGTCCCTTTGCGCATTAGTAACCTGGCATTAATGGTTCACGCATGCACAATGGCACTGGAAGCCCAGGCGGGCTTTTAGTTCCTCTTTTGACTAATAAAAAAACAATAAAGTTAAAAAAAATAGCATAAACTATAAAAAAGTAAAAACAATAATAATTTGTTTAAGTAAGGAAAAATGCTATATTTAAATAATAAAGCATTTATTTTTGGTGGGGAGCCTCTGCTGTTATCGTACTGAGATGGGAAGAACAGTGGCTACTGTCCATGGTAAGTAGGCTAATTCAGGTTTGCATGGGGAAGCTTTGCAAAGGCTATTGCCAGCAACACCCAGCGATAGTCTTCACTGCCCAGAGGACTTTGTTAAATAGGGAGAAGCTCTTGTTTTTGCTGGACTTCATAAATAGATCCTGTTATTTCATTTTTTATCTCACGCAGCAGAATGATTAAATCCAGCTCATACCTTATCCCACCTTTGCAGGGCAGGACTGGCCATCCGCCCTTCTGGCATCGGCCCTTCTGGCATTTGCCAGAAGGGCGGGGGACTGCGATCATGTGAGTATACAAATACTTACATGATTGCAACGCCGGCGTCCCCCTCCTGTTTGCACTGAATGTCGGGTGTGTCGTCATGCCCGACATTCAGTGAGGAGCGGCGCACGGAAGAGAGAAGAAAGAAGAGAGAAAAGAGAGGAAAAGAAAATAGAGATGAAAGAAGGTAATACAGAGGTAAGAAAAAGAATGGAGGAACGCAGAGAGGCACAGGGGGATGAAGAAGTTGGGGGGGAGAGATACAAGGCACAGGGTCATGAAGAAAAGGGGGTAGAGATACGAGGCAAAGGGTGATGAAGAAGTGGAGGGAGAAGATTAAAGGCACAGGGTGATGAAGAAAGTGGGGGGGGGGGAGATAAAAGGCATAGGGGGATGAAGAAAGGAGGGGGAGATAAAAGGCATAGAGTGATGAAGAAAGAGGGGGGGAGATAAAAGGCACAGGGGGATGGAGAAAGAGGGGGGGGGGATAAAAGGCACAGGGGGATGCAGAAGTGGGGGAGAGATAAAAGGCACAGGGGGATGAAAAAAGAGGGGGATAAAAGGCACAGGGGGATGAAGAAAGGGGGGATAAAAGGCACAGGGGGATGAACAAGGGGGGGATACAAGACACAGGAGGATGAACAAGGGGGGGATACAAGGCACAGGGGGATGAAGAAAGGTGGGCGATAGAAGGCACAGGGGACTGAAGAGGGGCAAAAGCAGCATGGCAGAGTGTGATGAAGGGGGGAAAGCAGCATGGAGGGCGCAGTGCAATCATAAGGTGGCATACTGTGGTTGTGATGAAGGGGCACAGTGTGATCATAAGGAGGCACAGCATGGTGATGATGAAGGGGCACAGTAATGTGTGTGTGATGGCACAGGGAGCTTTTGGCAATGTAGTGTGTGTGAGGTAGATGGTGGCTAATTAATGGGTGCTATTTTGTTTGCGGGGTAATAGTGGGGCAATGTAATAGTGGGAACTGTTAATTTAAGATGGGGTGGTTTGGGGCTATTGAATGTGGGGGGGTCAGTTTTATTAAATGTGACTATGAATTTAATGGCAGTGATGGTTGCAGTAAAATAGGTATATTTTTGAAATGTAAATACTATTTATTTATTGCTGGGGCTGTATGTAGGGAGGGAAATAGATTTATTTATTAAATGGGAATACTATTATTTTAATGTTGGGGCTGGAGTAAGGCCTAATTTTAAAACGTGGGTGTTATATTGATTTAACAGCGGTGCTGGTTGGAGTTTTCTAAATTTCATGCACCCATTTTTTTTCCAAATAGGGCCCCCACCATTCCAGGATCCAGACAAGCAGCAACTGATCTAAAGACACCAGCAGCCACAAGTGATGACAATGACAAGACAGGTAGATGAGTGGCTGTTCCGCTTAGTCAGGATTTTGTCTGACTGCAAGGACAGTTGAGATATATGTCCTACTTCACATTGTAATTCTTGTGAAGGCAGCACTGTGTGCACTGAAAAGTAGTGCTCACAGTATTGCCTGTGTATTTGATGAAAATGTGTCTAACAGCCATATTACATCATAGTAGCCCCCCTGTCTTAAGTGCCTAGAGCCCTCTGAGCCTTAATCCAGCTCTGGTTAGCAGGAGGAATCCCAATCCCCGGACAGGACACAGCCTGCAGAGCAAGCCAAGGAACTCTAAGTCTCATGAGATTTATTAATCTTGTGAGACTAAGAGTTTCCCTGCTCACTCTACAGGAAGTTCCAACCCTGATGGATGTCAGCAGCATCAGTAGCATAGATAAATACAGAGGACTGGGGGTGTTGTAATGTGTTTCTGGGGTGGGGGATGGCGTGATGTGGATGGGGAGGGCTTGATAAATGCAATGTTTTATTATAATGTATGCATCAATGCCCCATGTTGACCATGCCCCCAACATAATGTGGTCACGCCATTGGCGGTGGCGCCGCTGGACAGCGGCACACAGTTTTTTCCAGCTCATCAACAGAGGTGGGCCTGTATGCTTCATATGCCAGGGCTGATTTTTAGTCCCAGTCTGGCCCTGCACCTTTGTACAAAACTATGGCTTTTGGGCCTATTTATGGTCAGTTCTGTAAAAGAGAAAAAACATGTGTCTGTCACTCACCCTGATACTGACATTTGTAAATGAGTTTTATTTTCCCTGTGCATTTGCATAATATAACTATTAATGGAAATATGTTTGAAGATGGAAGGGCTCATTTACTAACATTGCATTTAGGTGCAAACTTTGTACTTAACTATAACAGCCAATCAGTAGTCAGCTTTTATTTGTCTTGTGGAAGTTAAACAATGAAAACAAACATCTGATTGGTTACAATGGTCTAGTGTACATAATTCAGCTAAATTAATATACAAGTATGTGTATATTTAAATCATTATAAATACCTGAAGTGTCCTAGAATACCTTAAATGGAGGTGCAACTATACAAGTCACTGATATTTGTAGTAAAAAAGGTAGGTTGTTCTAATTCATTAATTAAATAGAGGTTCATCAAAATCCCTCCTGGGCATCACCACCTTCCGTATCCTATCACTCTGCAAATGCAGAACAGCAGATTAGATCATATTGTAACCTGACTGAGTGCAATAGCAAAAACCATTGAAAGGGATAGTACTGAATCTGCCACTCCATATGACAGTGATATGTGTTCCCGACAAGCTAGGAGCAGGCACCAGTCTGGCAAATGGTGAGTACATCACGGGAAGGGGGATGCCATACACTAACCAACAGCTTGAACATTCTGCCATCCCCTAACCAACATATTACAGGCCTGCCATACATTAACTAACAGATTGGAGGCCTGCTTTCAACACTAGCCACTAGATTGAGGTCTAACAAAGACTGTATTTTAATCATCAGGGTGAAACTGAAAGGGCCCTGCTAAGCTTAAAAATGGCCCTGCTAAGCTCAGCAGGGGCCCAAAGACTTCTGATGGCAGTCCTGGCCAACATGAATATTTCTGTAATGGTAAGAAAGTATTATAACTAAAATATAAATAAATAAAAAATAGAAATAAAATTATGATAATATTCTGAAATAAAGCTGACAAAATGTTGCTTAGAATGTCTGCTCTGCACAGACGGACAACAAAAATCAAAATGGCCATTTGTTTCAATGCTTGCAAGTAGTGTACAACCCAGCCCACATTAGCCCACTATGCAGCTGTTCTCCAGCCCAGCCAGCAACTGCATAAAAGTATGCTCTATGTCTCCACAATTATTCTACATGCACAAGGGGAGAAGCTTCGGTCTTGGCTTTCCCTCCTTCTACTTCCTCTGTAGCATATAGTCTGTGGGCTCCAGCTGTAAAGGTAAGTGGGGGTGGTGTGTGAAGGCATATTGGGGAAGTCTGGGAGCATGTGGGAGGTCTGATGAGCATGGTTATTTGAGGTATCTATAGATATTTTTTGGCTTTTAGTCTCTTACTGGTTATAGAGAATCTTTTACTGGTTATAAAGAATCAATATTCTTTTTCAAAATCCTGCTCTGTGACATCAGTCCACCAACAGAACGAGCTAAAGATACAAATTGACTTATTGCGCCACTGGTCACAATGGATGACCAGCATCCTGAATATCCTGGCATGAGGTTATAAATATAGTGCCCACCCTGGTTTCGATAGAGGGGAGGACCTGAGCCTCCACTGGTAGTAAGAACCAAGTAGAGGGTTAACAATACATTCCATGTGAGGGACATGAGCAGAAGACATGGTAAACATGGGGAGGAAGTGGTTCTTAACAAATGGACATTTTACCGTTGTTCCGCATGTTGGGGAGGGATTAACCCTTCACTGTCCCACTGTCATATCAGAAGGACCAAGAAATATGTATATCCAGAAGGAGGAACTTTGTCAAGCTAAAAGTAATTTTGTATACATTGACAACATAACTGGTTTCTAGGCAATAAAAGAAGTATAATGCTCTAAGAAGAAGGATAACATTGAAGGATTGACAGGAACAAGAGGGTGCCTGGGTGTGCAAGAAGTGTTATGTGTTATAGACAAAGGGGCATATTCAATTCTCGGCGGAAACGCCGAAAATCTCGCAGTCCGCGCATGATTACCATTATTACAGTAATCGTGCGCAGAAAAACAGTTAATACGGTAATTTACTCGCTGGATTTCAGCTCGCAGCTCCCTGAGCCACGAGCTGAAATCCAGCTAACTATTACCGTATTAACGATAATAGTTTTTCCGTGGCACGGGAAAAAAAAATTGAATATGCCCCAAAGACTCTTAACATTGTGAAAAGAGGCTGTTTGTGATACAGGGTGGGGCTCCCTACTGAGCCAAATGTATAGGCGAGAGCAAAAAAAGTAATGTTTTTTCAACAGAAAATGTTGGAGTTAAAACTGGTGGTGAACAGCTTTGACACTAGTCAGAGAGAACTTAGCACATTTCAGGCATGGAACATACCTCTCAAAGTAGATTAGTTACCAACACCATAATCATCTACTGTATTTCACTCTTGCCATATTCATATAATCTCAGACACTGCTAGCTTGAGTCAAGTGATTCCCTTAATTAGACCTTTGGAAAAGCAGCTTGAAAAATTGAAGGAGGAGAAGAAAGAAAGCAATTACGCTATGTATGTTGGACTTGTAGATCAAGTACTTTATTTGCTTCGCCAGGATCCAAGAGTTATCAAAATCTTGAAATCAGATCATTATATTTTGGCGAATGTGTTTGATCCTTGGTTTAAGAGCTATGTCTCCTCTTTGTTTCCAACTGACCCAGATCTAAAGAAATGCAAGGAGCTCCTGGTTAGCAAGATGACAGCTCAAGTGTTATGTGACAGGACAGTCTCCTCCTTCTGTTTCTCACTCAACTGGGGCCAGGAAAAAACTTTGCTTTCCCAAGACACCCAGGGATGATGCAGATGACTCTGCCCCAAATTTTGACATCTGGTCTGGTCTTAAAGAATTGACCAAAAAACGTGACACCTCTGTCGTAACTCCACCTGATCCTACTATCAGTATCCAAAGAATGGTGGAGGATTATTTTCACGACAGCATAGAAATAGACACATTAGATAGTCCCTTTACATACTGGGAGGAAAAAAAAGAGAATTTGGAGACCCATGTACCAACTCGCTTTGCACTGCCTAAGCTGCCCACCCTCCAGTGTGTACTCGGAAACAGTTTTCAGCATAGCCGGGAACCTTGTCTGTGATCGGCGTAGGAGGCTACTTCCTCAAAATGTAGAAAAGATGATGTTTATAAATATGAACTTCAAGTTCCAAGATGAAGACCTATCCTGCCAATTACATCAAAATACTGAGACTTCTGTAACGGTGGATTCCAGCGGTGATGAATTAATAATGTGTGAGGATGATATACACACTGATGAGGGTGAGGATGAGGCTGAGGATGATGACAACAACATCTTGCTACAGTAGGGTTAATTAACTGCACTGTTACCTTAGGTGGCTTAAGGCCATTGTTACCTTGTTTTGTGGGGGCCAAAACAAACCGAGCACTTCAGCCACAAGGAGTGGCACTTTTGTGGGTGAAGTGCTTGGTTTGTTAAGTGTGCATGTCCTTTTTAAGATCCAACATAAGGGTGGTTGGGAGGGCCAAAGGACAATTCCATCTTGCACCACTTTTCTTTTCTGCCACTGCTGTGTGGCAATGTGTCCTAGATGTGCTGGGAACTACCGTGTGTTTGAGTCATTGCTCTGTGGCTTAGCATCCAGCCAGGTCGCTGCAGTATTTGTCCGAAAGTGTATGCAAATAATAATGCGACCTGTGAGGTGGTCAAAATTGACTGCATATGACTTGAAATTAGTGTTAGTGAGGTTAATAATAATGTAAGATCAAAAAAGAGAAAAATTATGTAATTTTAGCATATTTTAGCAATTTTTCTAAAAAACTACAGATCCAAAACCAAAACACACAAGGGTGGTTTTGCCATAACCAAAACCAAAACTAAAACACAAAGCTAATCCAGATCCAGATCCAAATCCAAAACCAAAACCAAAACCACTTCACGGGGGTCAGTGAGCATCTCTAACAAATATATATTATAATAATGATCTAATAATAATTACGCACTGCAATGAATTTTAGAAATAATTTGCACATAAGCTTTAGAGCACAAAGTAAAAATGATCCCGTAAAATAAAATTCCCTTCTACTTGAATCAACCTCTAAAAGGAGAAACTGATATTGTTTTTCAGTTCCAAGGAAGACAATGTGGTTTTCATATGGTTTTAGACACATGCAAACTATATGAAAACCACAGAATAAATAGAACACATTGCAGCATATTTTGCTTAGTGCAGTGTTGCCTGTTTTTATTAGAGATGGTCACTGACCCCCGTGTTTTGGTTTTGTATTCGGTTTTGGATCTGGATTACCTTCATTTTTTTGGTTTTGGTTTTGCAAAACCGCCCTTGCGTGTTTTGGTTTTGGTTTTGTTTGCTTTTGTTTTGCTATTTTTGAAAAAAATACCATTTTTTTTGGTCTAAAATAACCTAATTTAGTGCTCCACCAGTTTCTTAGATAAGTGAGGTAATTCTAAAGCTAATAAATTATGAAAAAACAGTTTAATCCCTGGTAGGCCGTTGTCTGCAAATTATACAGTCAAACCTGGTTGTCTACCTCCTCCATCTTTGATTATTGGCAATGTAGCCATCGTCTTTGTATATTACACCCTACACATGTAGTTGAATATTAAAAAAACAGCCTGCACAGACTGTGGAACTAGAAAGTAAAATTAAATGGACCACGGTACTTTGGTGGCTATCTATGCCCCCCCCCGCCCCCCTCCACTTGTAGTTGAATATAAAAAAAGCAGCCTGCACAGACTGTGAAACTAGAAAGTAAAATTAAATGGACCACGGTACTTTGGTGGCTATCTAATCTCCCCCTCATCCTCTTCTATTTCCAAAGTGGCATCCTCAATTTGCGTATCACCGGCTACACTTGGGCTGTTCAGGTACACATCAGCAGAACTGCTGAAAGGGCCCTTCTTTATGGGTACACTAACGGAATGCTCACGATTAGACATACCACTGTTGGATGGACTCTCCACAGGGATCGGTGTCATTTCTGATTCAGAGCAAACATTATCCTCCTATGTTATCTTGCAGCTCGGCTTTGTCGTGTAACAGTAGTTGTGCACCACTTGTAGGCTCGGTAACATTTTTGGATCTGCCACTAATAGCCAAAGGTGAAGGCCTCATTCTCTCTTTGCCACTGCGTGTGTAGAATGGCATGTTGGCAATTTTTTTTTATTGGCACTTAACTTTTGTTCAGTAACACTTCTTTTTCGCTTCAACACAGTAAAAAAAAATTTGGATTTTGTTTTTTGGACTGATTTCGAAACACTCTGTAGTTTGACATCGCCTTGCCCAGATGACGTACTGGGAACACTAACATCAGGACTGGTGACAGAACCTGGTTGCTCATTCTGATCATATGTGGACTGCTATGAATCCATTCTGAGCGCAAAGCACTTGTAGTGGTAAAAATTTTTTGGTAAGATACTGCTGACAAATATGACTTTTGACAGCCAGAAATATTTATGCACAATTATGGGGGACACCCCAAAAGCACTGAGAAGTGCTAAAAATTATTTGGTAGATACTGCTGACAGATATGACTTTTGACAGCCAAAAATATTTATGCACAATTGTGGGGGACACCCCAAAAGCACTGAGGAGTGCTAAAAATGATTTGGTAGATACTGCTGACAGATATGACTTTTGACAGCCAGAAATATTTATGCACAATTATGGGGGACACCCCAAAAGCACTGAGGAGTGCTAAAAATTATTTGGTAGATACTGCTGACAGATATGACTTTTGACAGCCAGAAATATTTATGCACAATTATGGGGGACACCCCAAAAGCACTGAGGAGTGCTAAAAATTATTTGGTAGATACTGCTGACAGATATGACTTTTGACAGCCAGAAATATTTATGCACAATTATGGGGGACACCCCAAAAGCACTGGGGAGTGCCAAATATTAAAAAAAATAAAATAAACCTCTATCCTCCTCTCTTCTCTAGCGATTTTTGTTAGAGCAATTGCAAGAAGAATATTGGATTCTCTGTCCCTGCTCTAATCAGCCTGTGACCTTGCTCTCTCCCTCTGTCAAATGGCGATGGATTGCTGTGGAGGCAGGTATTTATAATCTTCAAGTATCGCGAGAACCGAGCCCCGAGACCTGACGACGTTCGGCCTCGATTTGGATTCGGAGCGGACGGGAGAGTACCGAACTCGGATAGGCAAAGTTCGGGTGGGTTCGGTTCTCGGGGAACCAGACCCGCCCATCTCTAGTTTTTATGCACTACACATAGATTCATAACCATACTTGCCTACTATCCTGGAAGGTTCAAGAGACACCCGAATTTCAGGGAATTCTCGCTGGCCACCCTTCCAGATCTCAAACGATCTTATTGCATAATGGGCGGAGTTGTGATAAACGATTCACTGCAAATGGTGTTGCCCTAGCACCTGCTGTGCAATGACCAAATTGCAGCATTGAGCAGCAGGGCCATAATAATACAAATTATGTAGTCACACCCCTTGCACTTACCCTTTGGACCTCCCAGAGGCATAATTGTTTTTCTGGAATTTGAACACACATATTCCTAGTTTGCATATTGTTTGTCAGTTTGCATATGGCCACTATTTAGCTGTGATATGACAAACAAGAATTATATACGTGTCTTGCAGTGCGTAAATAAGTCCTGCGCAATTTAACAGCAAAAAATGCCACAACACCAACATGCAAGTCTGGTTAGTGTCCTTATGCTCCCCACAATAGGGCCAACAATTCAAAAGTTCTAAAACTTCTGCAAAACAGGAATGCCTGATTGTTTGCAGGAAGTCCACTTTTTCAGCTTATTTAAATATCTGCAAATCATACCCAAATTTTCAGGTCTTGTACTTAGGGTTCTATTTTGTAGACCAATGTGATTAATGTAAATATTCAATTGTGCTTATCGCAGCAATAGAAAATCTATTTTCACCCTGATTTATGTAAAAACAAGGTCACTGGAGCAGCAAAGTGAAGCTCAGCTCCCTAGCGATACTGGCTGGCAGCGGTAAGAGTACTCTTACCATTAATTAGCTTGGTGCAGGGAGGCTCTGCGCATGTTTGAGTCAGCATTGTCTGTTCATATATGCGCAGTGGAAATGGAAGTCTGAAATAGACTTCCAATTCCACTTTCAATATAAAAAATAAAAAAGTCGTTGTGTTGGGGCTTGTGTGGTCAAGTGGGCACCCTGTCCCACATTTGGCTGCACTGTCCAAAATTAATCCCCTTCTGGGAATCTATTCATTGCCTCATTTCCAATATCACTCAAGTTTCTCTCCCTGCTTCTCTGTCCTGTTCCTTACTACCTCGTCCCTTGCATAATGTCCCCACATACGTGCTCACAGCAGTGAGATGACAGCTTGCATTATTCTGGAAAGACCCAGAACCCACCTCTGGCTCCAATATCAACCGCATCTGGCAAGTCTATCATATGGAGTATATTACGAGCATCTTGTGTCACATTCCCCTCCCATTTACTCGGGTCTGAAGCCCGTGGAACGAATACCATGTCTCTCCTCCCCCACCCTTGACTATTTTTAATTTTTTTAATCCTCTACATAATCAATATTCCGCTCGTAACACTCACTTATACCAATACATTCTAAAGTGAACAGTGACCCCCTTACTCCTTCTCCTTCGCTCAATTCCTTCTCCTCTTCTTTCTCCCTAACTTGCTTTACTCCAATTTGCAGTATTAACCATGTATATCGCTGTGTGCCTCTATCAAAGCCTTACATATAGGTATATATTTTATGTGTCTTGCCTTTACAAGTGATGCCTTTTTCACGTGAGCCTGGCTCAGCTTTTCATTTCAGAACCTGTTATGCTATGTATGCTTTTGTAAAACCCAATAAAAATGTTTATTAAAAAAAAAAATAGAATGAAAAGATATAAACACATTTTAATACAAACAAATGTAAAAATGCTTTATCTAAATAATAAAGCATTTTTTTCTTGTGCTTTCACCAGAGAGCCCCAGCAATACTAGGCGATAGCCACAGCTGGTCTTTGACTTTAATAAATAGAAACCCTATCTCTGAAGAAAGAATTCCATGATAGTCTCCAATCCATCCATCAGCCAATGTAAATGAGCACATTCACCAAAGACAGCAATGTGTCACAAAAAAATTATATGCTGCAGTATAAAAGGAGACATAATGACACTCACTGACTTGGTACCATGCACTTCATCTCCTTGACAATAAGCCATATATAAAGGCTGCATTTTTTTCATCCATTGACACATGGTTTTCCATTAATTAAGTTGGATGGAGTGTTTCTCAGTGCATAGCTAGATCATCCCACCTAGGGTCCTGTTGGTTCTGAGGGGCCCAGATTAACATAACCTGTTTTTATGTTATTGTTTTTTTGACAAACAGGGCTGGGAAGGGGGCTCAAACCAATATTTTGCCTTGAGTCCTATGGGGTCTTAATCTGACTCAATGCACTGAGGAAACTTGCTTTTTGATGCACTTCCGTGTGTTCTCTTGAAAACACATAGATGCAAGTGAAAATATAACTTATCATGGAAAGTACACTTAACCTTGAATACAAAATTATCCAATTTTAAAACGCATTTTAGAGCATACAAAAATGTATATGAGAAGGTGTTGATAGGAAGCGCAATGCTCCGTCTCCGATATTTTCCCTGGTGGTCTAGTGGGGACAGGAAGTGTGGCACAGTCCAGCTGTTCGCATGGTGCTACTGCGTTTGCGCTTACCGGAAGTTCGGCTTTTGCGCCATTCTTTCCTATACTCTGTGAGGAGAATGCGCATTATTAATAGCTGCATCCCTATATGTAAAATATGTGATCGGAGGCTCTCTCTCTTTTTCTCTCTCTATAGAAACAGGAGTCTGTCCACAGTATTCGTGCAGTATATAACTATAGTGCTTTAACATCTGCATATATCTGCATATCAGACTGTATTACAGCCTGACTGCTGCATAAATTAACATCAGTGTGTACACCCATTATCATCTGTTACCAACACCCAGGGGAGGGCTGGCAAATTTCAGCCCGGGGGGCAAGACTCAACTCAGCAGCCTATTTTAAAGAAAAAAAATACAGGTGGCCCAGTGTCCCAGCCCAAGGTAGCCCACTATGGCACCAGCCTGGGGGTCAGATGCCCACCTGCCCCCCAGCCCAGCCTGCCCCTGCCAACACCTTCGTTAAGTTTAAAGCATGTGTGGCTTAACATCCATATCCAACACTGCTGCTGATACCTTTTACAGACACCCGCAATGGTTCTGCCAATAGAAGGTTCCCAACATAGCATGACAGAAGTTTATTTGCTTCACATTGTATAATACTTTATTATCTGCAAGGTACTTCAAAGTGTTATAAGTAATTTTAGGCCCTAAGGGTCTCATTTACAGTTGGACATAAATCATACTTGCCTACTTTTTTTCTCCCCTCTGGAGATACCAGAGGAGAGGTGAAATACGAAGGGGGAGCGTTGCTGCAATTTGTATAATTTTGCACCCTGTGATGCAGTTGCATCATTATGTGAAGGGTGCACCATTGCTGCAAAAACATGGTGTTCTTTAATAGATAGGAAGACATGCCTTCCTTATCATCAAAATCTTTCTGTAATACCATAGGGATAAATATGAATGTGTAGAAATCCAAACTTGACCACCATTTTGGGTTTCCAACTGACTGGACATCAATGTGAGCTTTACTCAAGCCACAAAATGTATCCACTACTTACTTTTATTTCCCAAATGTATACTGCACAACTGTCCCTATATAAGTGGGACATCCCGAGGTGCAGGGAAAAGGGGTGGCGCTTAACATGAAGGTGTGTGGAGTTTTAACCACATATGGGCATTTGTGGACAGGGATTGGGTTGATTGGGAGTGTGGCTTATTTTGCCCCACTTGCGGGATTCTAAATATTGGGAGGTATGCAAATGAGATAAACAGTTATTGGAATCGCTTTACACTATTAATTTGTTCACATCGGGAGTCTGAATCATGGGAAAATAATAATTATGATTTAAAGATTTCAGGCAGGGAAAATAAAGAGGAAAGCTGGGACATGTGAGAGTTTTATGTTATGGTCATGTTTTTTCATAAATGTGCTTCATTTCTCTCTGGCATTCTCATTATTACTCTATTCCTGCCACCCTCCAGCGAATTCCTCCTCTATGCATGTGCAATAATCTCTTCCTCCACAAATATAAGCATTTTGTTCTGCAAACCTATGTTGAAATAGAAGATCACGTAGGTCCACAGCTGTATATGTGCTGTTCTACCTTGTTCAAGCCAACACAACCATGATTTAGATTAAATTTATCAATTTTAAATGTGGATGGTGAACCTTGGTGAATGATGAACCTCGGGGACAAATGGCGTAATTTGAACTTTGAACACAGCATCGTTTTTTTATTCAAGTACAAATTAAAAGTAAAATTTATCATTTACAATTTTATAAAAATAGTATTTAAAAATCCAAAAGGGTTCCTCAAATGCAAATGGAAATTTTGTTTGACAAGTGCAGAAAAAAAATGCCTCAAAATCGAATCATGGTCTATTGAAGTTTAAACTCAACAATAAGATCTAATTGGCCCAGCATAATAGTTGTCTAAAACCACACAATAAATAAAACAGAATAAAAATGAAAATGTCGACCAAAAAACGTTTAAAAAATAAATCTACTTATTTGAATCAGTAACGCAGCTATACAGGGCTGTGTAAGCCCCAATTTGCAAAAGCAAACAACTACAAAAAACAAATGTGACAGTGCTGAAACTGATCAAAAAGAAACCAAACACAATGCTAAATAATATAACAGATGTTACTATAATTTATTAGACAAAAACAATATAAAATTGGATTAAAAAACTCCAAATATAACACCAATGTGAGCTGATTTTGTATAGATTGTAATTGGTAATTAATATACAAAAATTGTTAGCTGGCTTTCCTTATAAAGATGTATTCCAATAGCCTTTATCAGATGAAGACTGTAAAAGTATAACAAATAATGTTGTACTTGTACTGATATTCAAATCTCCATAAACGATGTTGAAATATTCAAATAAGTTGTAAGATAATACTTCTGATTTTTTCCGTGCAAAAAATTAGATAAATAGCCCTTTTTGAAGTACTGAACACTGGGCAATTGTGAGTTACCAAACCACAGTATCCACAAATGTATTTTGTAGTTCACCTGGGAATTGTACTTGTATCACAGATGGAACTCGTTGTTACCTGACCCATGATCGGTCCGTTGAACCACACAGAGCGGACGGCCAAAGATCTTGATGTGTTTGGCCGTGACTCAGATCTCATTGTGTAAATGTTGCTAAGAGTAAGAGGTGCCTGTGGACAGCTTCTGATGGTTAGCGAGCTATGCACGCACTGTCAAATGAAACAATCCTTACACGTTTAAAAAAGGGAGATGATTCTCAGGGGCCTATTTATCATACAGTAATTCCATGTCAAATCGGGGATTAAACGCAAGAATGACATTTATCATCATTGAATCGCGCTGCTGCTTTGCACCTGTGTTCGTTTTACTGAGCAGTCCCAATCAAAAGGGTACTGTATGGAGACTGCTCAGTAATGCTATTTATCAATCGCCAAAAATCCCTTTTCAATAATGTTAATGTATGCCAGCCGAAGCTGGCGTATATATTAACATAATTGAAAACTTTCATTGTTGTCAGCTCTGCTCCGAAGAGCAGAGTTGGACAGCCAGGCCCGGCACTCCCATTAGGCAAGGTTAGGCACTTGCCTAGGGCGCCAGGCTCTGGAGGGCGCCACAGAATTCTAAAAGACTTTAAAACTGTGCGGTGACCGCTGACCATACCTGTCACGGCCGCTGCACAGCATTCAGATGGACGGGGAGGGGGGGAAGAGGCTATTTTGTCACCACCGCCGCCTCTCTGCTCCGTCTCCTCCCCTCCACTTACTAGTGTCAGTGAGTGGAGGGGAGGAGACGGAGCAGAGAGGCGGCGGTGGTGAGACAAGGTAAGGAGAGGAGGGAGGCGATTTTTGCGGGTGGGGGCTCCGCTTTTTTAAAAATGCCTAGGGCGCCGTGGACCCTAGCACCGGCCCTGTGGACAGCGCACATGTGGAGGGATCATTTGATCCCTCCCTGTCACATGATAACAGTTCCTCGTTATTATAGTCTATGTGCGCATGCCCTATACTTTTGGTCGGGGCATGCGCAGTAGGAGTTCAAGGAAGATGCTGTCATCGCAAGTTTCTTTGCACTGAAGAGCCAGTGAAAAGGTAAGTGATAAACTTCACAGGGACAGTAGTTTATCATGACTGCTGTCCCTGCTGAAGGTTTTTGATAAATATGAAAGATAGTTCAATCCTTATCAATGCCATAAGGATTGAAAACTTTCTTTCATATTATGTGGTGCTACATAAATATGCACCTCAGTGTGCAAATAAACCACAATGCACAGTCTGTCATGAAAAGATGTATAAATAAAGGTGTAAATAGCTGACGCGTTTCATTACGTCAATAGTATTTTCTTCAGAAGTTTATACTGCTAACAAGGAACTGGTAACATTTGATTCAATTTTTAACTGGGTCACAAGTTTGGAGCATCTCTAATGCTGGGAATCCAATAGGCAAACTGCAAAATCTGTTATCATTTAATTGCAGTGACCTAAATGTAAACTAAGGGCTCAATCATCAATCAAACCACAGAACTGAAACATGCTTTGCATGCAGTACAGTTACACTGCAGGAATCATTGATTTAGACCAGAGCATGTCCCCAGTTCTTATACTAGTGTGCAGTAATATTCACGGTCCCAGGGACGCTGTCTGCTGTGTTCCCAATGTGCTGCATATTGCAGTGTGCTAGTACATGAATGGGTGGATGTCTTGACATTAAATCAATGATGCTGAAACCTGTTCTGTCAGCAAAACAGATTAATAATTGGACTTTTTTTCTTTTTATTTCCAAACTACTGCACATGTGACCCTTATTTATGTATTACATAACTCATTACATTAAGGTATCATTATGGTTCTTGATATGTGGTGTTATAATTTTATCATACATTATGATTTTGTTTTATATTTTTATACTACAGTGATTCCTCAAGAAAAAAATAAACATAGGAAGAGCAAGGGGTCTCATTTTGAAAATAATGGCCAAAGTCCGATTATCAACACCTGGGAGCATGACAGTTCCCGTTTTATTACCCTTTTGCTTAAAATCATATATTTTATAAATTATGGCCAGTTTGCACATGTGCACTTTTCCTGCCGCATTCTTTCACTGCTGCTGCTCCTCCGACTGACATCAGGGAGCGGTGTATCTTGAGTCAACAGTGAACTGCCTCGCTTTTTGAGGAGCATGTGGTGACTGAGAGAAATATGAGGGAGAAAAGAGAGTTATACTTAAATTGCCCCCAATTTAACTCTATTTTGTGCTTCCTATCTCCCTCTGTCACTGCACACTCCTCCCCAGGAGCCTGGGTGAAGAGTGACAGAAGGAGATAGGAAGGGCTAGCTGGGTCATACTGAGACTGGCCTGGCCAAGTGGCAAGTTAACCATTACCACTTCTGGCCTGTATTACAGAGGCAGCTGAATATTACTTAGCTGCCAGGGGGATATTTCATTGATAAATTGAGGTGTTATCATTGCATATTGATAAATAGGCCCCTATGTGCTTTCATATAGAAACTACTGTAATGTGGTATCTAACAACATGGAGAAACTTGGAAAAGTGATTATTTTTTTACATTGCGATTTGAGTTAGTATGTTGTAAACGTGCTTTTTCATTTATCAAATCTCTCTTCCCTTACAGTGTTTGTAGAAAGGGAGTTTGTGGACCCCCAGATCTGGGTGCTTATGATTGAATGAAGAATCCACAATATGGGCCATTCTCAATGCAATTTATGTATCAACATAAAGATATTTGATGCACTCTGAGTTTGAACTGTAGTATGAACGTACCACATGACTCTCCATACTCACGGACCTGAATAAGGCAAAGCTTACACAAAGTGGGCTGAGCTTAAATATAAAGAAGTCGTGGTTGGGTAGAAAGTGGTTGTGTTTGGAGACATAGGGCCTCTGCAACTGTAAGTGAAAAAAACTTGATGTCATAGCGAGAGGATGTGACAGGGGAACCGTAAAGACAAAGAAGTTAAAAAAGAGGATTGAGTAACTGCAACTCATACATAAGGGTCTATGTATCATTGGTGGCTAGTGGGCGTCAGTAAGTATCATTTTGTATCGCTGCATACCACAGCACCACAAAACGTACTTCCAACGGTATTTACCATGACAGGGCTTATTGGTGAGCCCTGACAAAATCCCCCTTCTAAAATAATTAAAAACTCCTAATGCTAATTACACCCTAATGCTGTCAGCGAAGGGAGAAAATGACCCCTTTGTGGCTACTGCACATGTGTGGCTAAGGTCACACATTCACATAGCAATGGGAACCAGCGTTCGATCCACAGAGGTTTCTCTGGCGCTGATGGACGGTGATGGACTCCATTGAAAAGGTAAGCTAATGCCATCTTGAGATGACGTTAGTTATTTAAGGCTGGTGGTGAAAAGCAAAGTTTTCACTGCTCGTTAAATTGGGTCTAAGGGGGGCTGCAGTGACCACCATTAAACAGTGTTAAAATCTGATTTCTCCTGCTTTAACCCCTTGATAAATTGAAAGAAGAGCTGAGATTGCCATTCTCTGGAAAAAAGAGCTGTTTTTCACCTATAGCATTCAGTATAAAATGGAAGGCTATAGCACATGAGCATCACCAGATATCTAGGGGCATCACACAACTATTAAGGCTATAGAGTTAGTTTGAAGACATAAATTAGGAACTTCTGTCTGTTCTAACAAATCAGATCACCAATATTGATATGGCTCTAATTCCTGAAGAAAACTGAAGACAAAGGTGACTGAAATGAAGGAAAGAATGACTAAAATGTGTTACGGCTCTCACTGATACCCTGATAAACCTATAGAAATCTGCCTTTCCCATAGAGATAGGTGTTCAGGTGCTCAGATGTCCCCAGGATTTAAACTCTAAGTAGTTTATAACATGAAACAAGTAACAAAGATATAAAGAGACTGGGAGTACAGCACAGCAGACAGAATACAGTGGACTAAACAGTAACGATGCAAATGGTTGAGGGCAGGAAGAGACCAAGAATAACCATAGAAGAGCCAAACGGCAAGGCAGGCAGTGAGCAGGGATAATCCATAAACAAGCCAAGGGTCAGACTGGCAGCAGACAGAGAATTTCAGGGAACAGGCAGGAGGATTGCAAAATGTAATCAAGTAAGCAAACATATGGCAAAAGGAGCAGGTAACGAAGTGCAGGCACAATGATATACCTGGCAGGGAAGCTAAGCCTGCCATTTAAAGTGCAGAGGGGTAATCAGATTGCTCCATCAGGAGCAAGCCCCACCGCAGTGACAGGTGATTGCAGTCACGAGACTGCAATCCCGAATCAGAGCATCCAGGTTGCTAGGCAACCAGCTGGGACAACAACCAGTGTGAGCCGTTGTAAGGAGCACGGTGGCTAACTAACTAGCCAGCAAAAAAGGTAGCATCCCAGAGGGTTTCAGAGTGGGCTCATAACTAATTGTGAAGATACCGGGTTTACCTGACCCAATGCTAACCACTTCACGCTGGCTGCCTAACTGTGAAAGGGAAGTCTACCCAGTACCTTCTGGGATTCATACAGTCACTCAGGCCAATGCAGTTAGAAGTTAAAACAATACATTTATTGTAATAAAAACAACATTAGAATATTATGTACACACAGTAAATAAATGCCAGGCAGGCTTACCACATCATGTCCCTTACCCCACTAGCTTAAGGAGTTACAGTCATCTGGCTGTCTATACTTGACGACCCATGGATCTCTCTCAGCTGCATATGTAGACTCTGGTAGAGAACGACAACTCGCAACCAGATCTTGCACATTCCATGAATGAAATCCCAGAATGAACACCACCTCCCCCCCTGGAGTGGCTCCTTATATCTATGGTCAAATTTCCACAGTGCTTTCCCATTGCTCGGGAAACCCCTGGGTCTCTCTCTCTTTAAACATTGGTAGGTCCTGGAACAATTGATTGGAGGGGAAAGTGCAGATGAGCTGTGCTTCCACAGAAACCCCCTGCTGGGATGCAGACCAAATGTCTGGACTAGTCCTTTGGAGAATAATGGATACTAATTTGCTTCAGGCCACCTCCAAAGATAGGGTAGCAGTCAGCCCCTCCTAAAATAAACCCCTTATACTACTTTGTGATGTCACGGGCTGTTCCATGCTTCCTGTAGAGAAACGAGGGTGGAGAATGAATGCAGCTCCAGCCCCCTCAACTGTATCCTGGACACCACCTGAACTTTACCCATAACCCGGCTTCACTTTAAGGACAATGAATAACAACCTCACTGCCACATCATTAATATACAATACACAATATACATATTTACAATGAGCTACAATGTCCCCTTATCCACATGTAATTAGACACTGCAGTTGTAGTCTGTTGAGCTGGGGAACAAAAGCAAGGGCTATAAAAAGTACTTGCTATAATCCACATTATGTGAGAAACAAGAAACAGGATGGTTACAGTGTTATCACACTCGTTTCATCACACTAATGTATCAAACATTTAGACATTTATAAAGGGCTGTGAGTCTAGAAGCTGGGCAATATCAAAGAACAGCAAGGAAGAATCCACCCACGAGGGGAAGAATCACAGAGAAATATGAAGATTAAGGCCGTTCTATTCGCAGGCATTATGACACGACTGGATACTGAGAGAGGCAGTGTTATCATAAAAACTAGGGTGCATTTAATTTTTCAGCTCCCAGAGACAATATACTGCACGTCTGGAGAGTCCAACCCAGGCCCAAACTGACTTCTAGGAAGAGAAGTATTGATTGTTAGCAGCCCTAGGAGTATATTTACCAAGCTGCCATTCTAACAAAGCAGCAATTCTCTGTGCTTTGTCTTGATTTTTTAAAATGGCAATTTTATTAAAGACAAAGAGCATTGACAAAAAAATGACTGCATCGAAAACAACAATTAGTAAATAGACCACCTAGAGTCACTAAAACCATTGAACAGATTGCATTACCTGCTCTGATTGATATGGGCTCCCAGATTATAACATTGCAGGAATAAATATTAGCACCCTCCAGCCCATCCCTGCATGTTGGTTGCAACAGTATTGGTGTCCTCACCAGTGGACCCTGAAGGTGGAAATTTATGGATTAATTCTAGGACATCCAGGAATCATTGGGAGCCACTCATGTCGATGAGGATATTACGGAAGAATATGATATAAAATAGTACTGAGGAATTCCTAACCCTCTCTGACAAAAAAAGTGATGACAGAGGATTCAGCTGACAAAAGAGTATGCCAACGAATTTACCTGTATTAGTTCCATCAAGAAAAAATGTTAGAGGCAGCATCCAGGTGAATTTGTTTAAAGAGATTGGGCTGGCTCCAAGCTCAGAGGCTGTTTTGCTTGGAAATACCAGAATGAAACCGAAAGGCCAAAGTTATGATGATGTTGTAAATGCAGTGCAAGTGGGAGACAGATGCTACAAACCAAGGGAGCATGGCTTGAAGATAAAGCCATCTAAATGCCCAATCCTCAAGCCTGAAGCACATAACTTGTGCCACATGGTCAGTAGTCAGGATATCCTACTGGACCCAAAAAAAATGAATGCTTTCAAAAGCTGATCTATACCTCACAATATAAAGGACATGAGAAAAATCCTTGGGTTTCCTAGCTATTATCAAAGATTTGTAAAAAAAACTTGTCAGCCATTGCTGAACCCTTCACTGCACTGTTACGGTGTGTGGAAAAAAGCACTTAGTTTAATAGCCAAACTCACAGGAACCACATACTTCGAAGAGAACTATTATAAGGTGGGACACTCCTTGAGGAGTAATTAAAGAGGCAGCACCATAGTTACTGCTAGTACCAGTTGATAGAGTTCCAATCTAGTTTTAGATTTAATCTTTAAGGTCATACAACCCAATCTCCTACTTTTTAAAGAAGATTAATAGATAGTGGAGGGAATGACATCATACTTTGTGCTTGAGCATATTTTACCATGTAGCTTTTCATCATTTTTATCCTCCTCTTATTGAGTTGCTCTATATTCTTTATATGCAATTTTCTTAGCATGCAACTACTAATTCCTTGCAGGACCATATTGGTTTATTTTACTTTTATAAAATATTGTATTTATTGCAAGGTCAGCAAAATCATACAGTTACAATGCACAATGTAAGCAAAGAGTACAGTACAAACTGTCCATAACATGTGCACAATATTGAAATTGGCCAAACATAGTCAGCAGCCACTGCTGACCATATATTTCTAAAGGAAAAGAAAAGGGAGGAAAGGGGCAGGGGGAAGGGAATGAAAAGTCAGAGTTAGATCAGTGATCTAAGTAAGGGGAAGGATATGATCCAAGAGGACATACCAATCCCAATTCCTCTAACTCACAGATTACACCTCTTACAAATACTCCCCTGTGACAAGCTGTCTACATTCCATGGACTCTTCTTGGGGGTATCACTGTTTCCAGAACCAACAACTTCCTGTTTGCTTGTACAACATGCCTTCTCTGCTGGAACCTCAACTGAATTAACTATATAAAAGGAAAGCTTCTGGAATAGTTGGTGCAACATATAAATTATTCACATACCAGATCCCACAGAGGTCCATACTACTTATGGATGTCCAACCATAACCTAATATTGTCACTGAGCAAATATGAGTAGTGCACACAGATTAGACAATTGTTTTTATCTCCAGAATGCTGCACAATATGCAAATGCCAAACAGCCATTGCACTGTACTCATCCAGACATGCTTACAGTAACAATGATATTACAGACCACTTATATTTTTAAAACTACTCACTTTTTTTTTATTGTACTTCCTTTAGAGTTGTGAGTTTAATAAATGGACAATCAGAGAATTTATCAAACATCGAGAAGCTTTGCTTTTCGGTGCTTATCGTGAAATTCTAATGCCATTTCTACCGATCAACAATCTTTACCATGCACCTGCTATCTCTATGAGCAGTAGCTCCTGACAGACACCTACCTTCTTTATTTCATTCAGACTTTTCTAGGACAAGCTGTCTACATTCCATGAATGATTAGACATTCCATACAGATTAGACAATCCTTATATCTCCAGAATGCTAGACAACATGCAAATACCAAACAGCCAATGCCAGGGGCGGGCTGGGATGGAGGGCAGGAAGCCATTTGTCCCCCAGGCTGCTCCCATAGTGGGTTCCCTTGATCTTGGTCTGGGTCACTGGGCTACCTGCATTAATTTTACTTTAAAATGTTCCTAATAGGCCGTTTAGCCAAGTCTTGCTCCCCCCCCTTCAGCCTGCCAGCCCCGGACATTGCCTACACACATCCAGACATTCTTATAGTAACAATGATATTACAGACCACTGATATTTTCAAGCAACTCACCTCTATTTTTGTTGCACTTCTTTTTAAGTTATGAGGTTAGTAAGTGGTTGAGAAGATAAAGTAGGAATGCGGTTATGGTTTTTTTTGATATTTGATATTGATATTGAGGCACATTTAGGAAGAACAGTCTTCACCTGAATAGTGAGGGTGCAGCTGTTCTGGTGGAGAAGATAGTTGGAAGGCAGTTTTCAACAGATATAGGGTCATTTATCAGCTCACACAATTTATCAAAGCCCTAACACTGGAGAAATTACTGAGGATGGCAGAATGTGTTAATTTATCAAGCAGCTAGAAGCTTAGATTTTTGCCATTTGTCACAAAATTCTAACAACATTTCAGGACGGCGTTAAGCTAAACAAGTCCAAACAAGTAAACACACAGGACACATCATCACTGGGACAGCCTCTTTTTGGCAACAGTGTCCTAGCTACACAAAATTGATAAACACCTTAAAAATTAAACACAAATATAAGAGGAGTTGGCGCTATTGGATGTTACATATACAATACGATAAACATTTCCAACCATGCAAAATGTTAAACTATTAAAATAAAGTCACTCCTTCATGTAGCATAGGTCCCAGATGATATATAAGGATTCCTCTTCTTTAGTAATCCCCTTCATTTACGCTTTCCAGAAGGATGTAATATTCTGAACACGGGCTGTAAAAGGGTCTAATCAAGTGTTTGAATTTCACTGGAATATACAGGCTGTGCTATGTCTGTTTTATATTTCTTTTCATGTACATCCTTCTGGAAAGCATAAATGAAGGGGATTACTAAAGAAGAGGAATCCTTATAT
Organism: Mixophyes fleayi; assembly: GCF_038048845.1. NCBI lineage: Eukaryota > Metazoa > Chordata > Amphibia > Anura > Limnodynastidae > Mixophyes > Mixophyes fleayi. Next base: position 67,582,717 of record NC_134410.1, read on the forward strand.
ATCATCTGGGACCTATGCTACATCATACTTGCCAACTCTCCCGGATTGTCCGGGAGACTCCCGCATTTTGCGAGAGTCTCCCGGACGAGTGTGGCAATCTCCCTGATAGGAAGGGGGAAAAATTTAGTTTAAACGCCGCGATTCACCCGGAATCGCGGCGTTTAGCCCCGCCCCCACTGTAAAATGACGCGATTTGCGTCATTCCGTCACGGGGGCGGGGCCAAAATGACGCGATTTCGCAGCCCCGCCCCCTGCACGCCCACGTCCCGGCGGGCATCTCCCGGAAAAAGAAAAAAAAATGTTGGCAAGTATGTGCTACATGAATGAGTGACTTTATTTTAAGATTTTAAGATTTTGCATGGTTAGAAATGTTCATCGTATTGTATATGTAACATCCAATAGCACCATCTCCTCTTATATTTGTGTTTGATGTATATAACTGTTTTAGTACTCATAAGGGATTGTGTACTATAAGTTGAGAGGCTGCTTATGGTTAGACAGCGCTGACAGACTTCATTGATTGGTTTATTTTGACCTTAAAAAATTAGGAATGAAAAAATGGTAAAAAGAATTGTTATTTATTGGGGAAAACCCCTGAAAATTGGTAAATAGCACCCTTAATCTCCAGATATGAATATAAGTTATGTTGATTTGCAACAAAACAATTTAAAGGACATTTTCACTATCAGCAATAGTGAAAATAACAATTTTTTGAGGTTAGTGTACATTTAATAGTATAATAGTAGAACTGTCAAGCTTTTAGGCTCATCCAGTGTGATATTAGGTGAAAATAAGTACAGAAAGAGTGTGTTTTATTTTGCTAAATAATGGTGCTTTATTGTCAATTTATTTTATGTGATCAGTTTTTAAATCATCTGAATAAAGCTTTGTCTATTGAAAGTTATTCATCTTGTTACGATGGCTGAATTCACAACACTTGATTGGCACACATAGAATGCTTGGTCATCAAATTATTTAAAGCTAAGGAGGGAAGTCTGTGGGTGCCATAAAGAGACAGGAAAAAATATATTATATATTATATATTATATATTATATATTATATAAACATCAATAAGAAATACTTGTCTACTCTCCAGGAATGTCTGGGAGACTCCAAAATTTTGAGTATGGATCCTGCCCAATCATTTTGCAAAGTGGGCAGGCCATGATGACATGATTCGCTGCAAAATGCGTCTTCATGGTCAAGTAATCTTGGGTGTGTGTGAATCAACCTGAGATAGGGTCATGAATTTACACTGTAGAGGGGATCTCATGACTTGCTGAGGCAGTGGCCAACCTGTGTGATCATAGCATGACTGATCACAGGGGTGTGCTACTGCCTCTGCATGTCAAGAGGTTCCTATACACTGAGAGGCATTCCTTGATAATTTTGAATCTGGGGTGGTCAGCATCTGACCGATAGTGATCTATGGAACCCAGCCAATCAGACTGTCTTCGGTCAGGTAATGCAGATAGATTTTTATACTGGGATATTTGATTGATGTTAGTTGTGGTGTATGTATGTATGTATGTATGTATGTATGTATGTATGTATGTATGTATGTATGTGTGAAGGGTGCCCCTGGTGGCCTCAGCTGCAAGTACAAGCAATCCATTCTGCCCCAGCTAGCTGGTGGGTACAGGAAACCAATACCACAGGACACCCCGAATACACAATTGTTAAACAAAGTTATGATGTGAAGTGGCCACTAGTGGCAGTGCAGTGCATACATAAATATTGGACACCAGGCCATTTCAATTTGAAACAGAAATTAAACTTTAATAACTCTCCAGCACTGAAATAACAAATGTTGTCAACAGAAAACATTTCTAAATGCCTTCTCCTTCTGCATTCTTAAACAGATGGTAATGCTTTCTCCTTATTCCATCTCACTCCTGCACAGCATTTTACATATCAGCCACTGGTGCTGGGAGCAGTAGTTCTACAAGCAAAGACCACAGGTGCATCACACAGGCTCTTCACTATTGATTCAGCTCACAAAGTTGCAGGCATGCAGATGGATATTTCACAGAACCTAAGGACCTCCGTCCCACTCTCCAAGGACTCTTTTTCCATGCCTCCTCCCTTACAGCCACACTCTCAAATAGCCGTGCTGCACCAAGCAGCGACCACCCCTTATAGTAAGATGGTCTTTCCAAGGGGGCTACACCATGGGGTACCCCTGATGGTGGAGAACCTCCTGCTGGTATCTTTTTCTGATATCATTACACTGGCTCTTGTTACTGCCAGTTTATCAGGTTGGACCACCCCCAACTAGATGGGAACACTCTTCTGGTGCCTCCTGGGAACCTGGCCCTGGGAACCCCCTTATTGGCGTCTTTAATGTGCCCCGTAACACCCTCCGCATACCCCCTTTTCTCTAATGGAGGACTCTAAACTCCCTATCATCTATTTACTGCTCTGCAGCATCCGCCACACACTCCTTGTTCTGATGGGTTCTTGGGCTTATAACTACCGGTGTTCTCTAACCGCATTTATTACCCCTACAGGACCTATTAAAAATGTATGCCTCGTGACATGAGCCACACATCACCTCATTCCACCGGAGAACTTGTATTTTAGATTAGATTAGGCTCTTTAACTCTCCAAATATCATTGTAAAATGCTTATTGTACAATATTATAGGATCATCATTTCTGTATGCATTACTTTCCCCTACAATTATAATGGCTATTTTTCTATTTCAGAACCTATATGGGACCAAGTTTGTCAAGAAAGGACTCTCCATCCCTGCAAGTAATAAAATGGTTGATTCCTATACTACTACTTTCCTCCCATCCCCTTTGCCACAAAATGCGACCAATGAGGACAACAACTGTGTATTCAATGAGGAATTTAAGTTCTGGTTGCTGCCAGTGTCCTACAGTGCAGTCTTCGTGCTGGGTCTGCCATTAAACCTCACAGCCATATGGATTTTTTTTGCAAAGATGCGGCCATGGAGCCCGACTACAGTTTATATGTTTAACCTTGCCTTATCTGATACATTGTATCTGCTATCACTGCCCACTCTCATCTACTACTATGCGGATCGCAACAACTGGCCATTTGGAGTGGCATTATGCAAGATTATGCGCTTCCTCTTTTACACAAACCTTTATTGCAGTATCCTATTCCTCACCGGTATAAGTATTCATCGATATATGGGTGTTTGCCACCCTCTTCTCTCTCTGCAGAGAATGAAGGCTAGATATGCTCATATGTTCTGTGGTGTAGTATGGTTATCGGTCAGTATTTGTCTAGTTCCTAATCTTAAATTTATTACTGTTAGCCCCAGGGGCAATGACACACTGTGCCATGACACAACTGTACCTGAAGAGTTTCAGAAATATGTGGAGTATAGTACAGCTGTTATGACTCTATTATTCGGAATACCCTTTCTAGTGATTGCAGGCTGCTATGGGCTTATGACAAGGGAGCTGATGAAGCCACAGGTCAATGGGTCCCAACAAACTCTACCATCCTACAAGAGGAGATCCATCAAAACCATTGTTATAGTCCTTACAGTATTTATTATTTGTTTCTTACCATTTCACATTACACGCACAATCTATTACTATGCTCGGCTACTGAAAGCAGATTGCCAACTTCTCAATGTGGTCAATTTTACATATAAGATAACACGTCCATTTGCTAGTGCCAATAGCTGCTTTGACCCTGTTTTGTACTTCCTAGCTAGTGAAAAGTATCAGAAGAGGCTTGTCATGGCACTATCATGTGCCTGTTGGAGACGTCTCCCTGTTAGTAATTCAGGGCTCGAGACGCACAGAAGAAGGAGCAACCTGGCTGTGATTTCTGCTGAGGACGTGCATACCAATGGCAGCCTGGGCAATCTCTTACAAGTTAGGGAAGAAGAAGGGCATATTGGAGATACGGAGGTAGAACATTATGCAGACAAGAATAATCCAACATTGGTGGAAAGCATTGGTAGGTCTGTGGGAAATGAAAAAAAGAGGAAGATCAATGGAAAAGACTTTGAAGGGAGGCCGCGTAAAAAAGAAGAAAATGGCAGTGAATACAAGAAAAAACTAGGTGACATAGTAGAAAGAATGCATGTGATAGAATGCAGTGACATTCATAGCAAAATTAACAGGAGTAAAAGTGAAAGACAGTCAGAGAGAAAGAGAGAAAAGGTCAGTGAAGAAAATAGAGGTCGCTGGAGTTTGAAACATATGAGAGATGTTAGATGGTCAAATCATGAAACCCTGGAAGAGAATTCCTGGGAAGGGGATGGCAGCTCCTCCTGGAATCTACTAGTCTCTGTAAGCCAAGGTGAACAGTGTTTGTGGATGAGTTCCAAAGAGGATTCTGAGGAAGGAAAGAAGCTGCAGAGTCTCCCAAACAAGTAACAAAAACAGAAGGATATCAGATGAATTAACATTGTGTATTCTGATGCAGACTACAGATATTTTAACTCTCTTACCGCTTTGGGCAGTGCTGCAACTCAAGACTTTTGCGAAAAAGTAAATTAAAAAGTTCAATGGCGAGGCTATGAACTGATTGTAAGAATTGTTTATTGGAACTTTGCAATAATGTTACACAGCAAGCGTATGAAAGGATATGGTGAGTCTTTGTGTGGATTAGGTAGCATAAATTCAAGACTGCCTTACATTACTGTATAAAACAATATACTAAGGGAGACTAAAATTGCCAATGAAGAAATGTGCTATTTTTGTATATTTGAAATGAATAAATACATTTTATTAACTGGTAATAAAATATGCTATCAGTGCAACAGAGTTTGTATTTGCAAATAAGTATTGGATACTTATTGCTCTTTTTTACTTTCTGTAATTTTTCCTCTTTTCTGAAACTAGCAAGAGACGGTCCCTTTACATTTTAAAATGTACCAGCATTGCCGCCCATAAAAGCCTGAATTTTTCTCAGCAGACTTAGGCTGGGTACACACTACAGTGTTTTCAGACGATTATCTGGTCAATCAGACGCTAAAGGACCAGTTGGCCCGATATCTTATTAGTGTGTACGCTGCATAGATGAACAATTATCGTTCCAATGCCCATCGTATCATTTTTAAATAGGACTAAAAATCTCCTTCATCACTGGAATGATGTCGTTCCAATTCTGCAGTGTGTATGCACTCACAATTAGGATCTCCATAGAGTTTACAGAGTCATGCGGGTATACGAGGTATGTCTATTAAATAACGAGACTGTGATTTCACCTAGTAAACAAAGCAGTCAGGACCTGTTATAACTGCATATGAAGTAACCTTGAACCTGTCTGAACCTGCATGACAGGCTGCAACATTCTATGACGTTCAGTTTATTGTGAATCGCCAGTTAGTTTGGTTATGTTTTCTGTAGAGTGCCGAAAAAATGCTATGTTTAAAAGTTGAACAACGTGCCAATTTGAAATTTTTAGTAAAATTGCACAAAACACCAACAGAATGTTTTCAAATGCTTACTATGGCCTATGGGAATAACTGCCTGTCTCGTGCACGTGTGTTTGACTGGCACTAAAGATTTAGCGAGGGACATGAGAATGTTGAAGATGATGAACGCCCTGGAGAACCTTGCACTTCAAGAACCGAAGAAAATGTAGAAAAAATCAGTCACATTGTTCGAAAAGACCTCCGACTCAGTGTTCCAATGATAGCTGAATTCGTGTACATTGACAAAGACACTGTATGTAAAATTTTGCGTAAGGATCTTAACATGACGAATGTTTGTGCAAAGATGGTCCCAAGGGTTCTCACACCAGAGCAAAAAATAAGTCGAAAGGAATGTTGTGCTGACATTCTGCAACAACTTTACACAGATCCAAACCTCTTTCATAAAGTAATCACTTGTGATGAGACCTGGATATTCCAGTACGATCCTGAAACCAAAAGACAGTCAATGCACAGGAAAACACCGGCACCACCAAGAATGAAAAAGCTTGTCAAAATTCAAAGCAATGCTCATTGTTTTTTTCAATATCAAGGGTGTAATTTTGGAAGAATGGGTTACAGAAGGGACAGCAGTTAATCAGCATTATTATAAGGAAAATGGAGGAATAATAACGGCCGCAACTGTGGAAAAATGGTTTCTTTCTTCACCAGGACAATGCGCCTGCTCACACAGCACTTTCTGTGAAGCAGTTTTTGACTGATAAACACATTACTACACTTGAACATCCTCCATATTCGCCCGATTTAGCACCTTGCATTTTTTATATTTTCCCAAAAGTTAAATCAGTGCTTAAACGGACACATTTTGAGTCAGTTGATGCTGTAAAGGAGAAAACAGCAGATATGTTGAAACAAGTTACAGAAATTGATTTGCTCCATGCCTTCAACTAGTGTAAAACAAGCCTACAGCAATGTATTAGTGAAAATGGGGAGTATATTGAAGAGTTATTTAATCAGTCTCGTTATTTAGTAGAAATACCTCGTATTTACTAAACTGCGGGTTTGAAAATGTGGAGATGTTGCCTATAGCAACCAATCTGATTCTAATTGTCATTTTTTAGAATGTACTAAATAAATGATAACTAGAATCTGATTGGATGCTATAGGCAACATCTCCACTTTTTCAAACTTGCAGTTTAGTAAATATACCCCATGATCTTTTCAGCCGAAGGTTATGACAGATGAAGAGCACAGATCTGGGGGTAAATATTTTAAAACATGTATAGTGTGTACACATGAATTGGCATTTGTAAATCGTTATGGGAGAAATTTTCTGTACTGTGTACCCAGCCTTAAACAGTGTTAAACAGTGAGGGCCTGATTTTGAGTTAGGAGAAATGCAAAGAAAAGGAGCAAATTTGCACCTTGGCAAAACCATGTTACATTAGAGGGGGAGGTAAATTTAAAATGTATGGACAGATTTATAGTCCAGTATAGTTGGTGCGATTCGGTGTAGGGCATGTCATAGATCATACTTGCCAACTCTCCCTGAATGTCAGGGAGACTCCCTGAAATAGGGGTGATCTCCCTCACTCCCTGAAGAGTCTGGAATTATCCCTGATGCTGAGCCAGTACAAGACGTGGTTGGCTTCGCCATCTGTGGCATGATGACTCAGTTCAGAAATTGTGTCCTATGTCCATGTATTGATGCCTATGGAGGTGGCCATTTTCATGGAGACCAAGATTTAATCAAAGACTGACAGGTAATGGAGACAGAAATGTTAAAGACACTTCAGTCTCTAGAGATTCATTAGTTGCTTTTCTTTAATGCATAGTTGCCTGCTCTCCCGGAATGTCCGGGAGACTCCCGCATTTCTGTGAGACCTCCCAGGAGAGCATGGCAACCTCCAGTTCTCGCCCCAGCAATAGATAAGTGTGTGGGGGGGGGGGTTAATGACACAACTATCGCATCATCTTAGCCCTACACCCTGCTGTAATTGGCCAACATTGTGACAATCGTTTAGAGGACGGTGCCAAAATGATGCAATTTGTCAAGCCCCACCCCCACACGCTCACCTCTCCCGGGATCTTCCTGAAGCCAACGAGGAAAAGTTGGCAAGTATGTCATAGGTCAACTTTAATTTCAGTGTAAAAATAAAGCTATCAAGTATGTGTGTGCTACATGAAAAAAACAGCCAGTACTTTCCTTGCGGGCAAAAAAATAGGTCAATTTGTAACCCTTGCATTGTAACATGGTTTGTCAAAGGTGCAAAGTTGGTCCTTTTCTTTACTTTGCTCCTAACTAAAAAAATCAGGCCCTGAATGGATAACATAACATGATTATGACATGTTAGCGTCTAGAAGAAAAATGCAAAGTAATTATAAATGGTATCACTCAACACTCAACCAGGAAAAATAATATTAGGATATTTTTTTTTTATTTTTTTTTTAAATACGTTTATTAATAACATCTTATCTTGAACAGCATTACAAAATATTAAACTCTTGAAAGGTACATTAGTGAGATGACAAATGCACATAAAAATTTAACAGTGTGTATAACACTCTCTCACAGTGCTTTTACAAAACAAATTCAGCTTCATATGAGCATGGTACCATGAAGATGTTATTTTATTTTAAATTATACAAATAAGAAGAAGAAGATAAAGAGGGAGTAAGGGGTGGTACGGGGCAAAATGGGGGGAGGGAAGAGAACAGATTGGGAGGGTTAGGGGAAGGGAGGAGGGATTCACGCTTTTATGTTTTTAGCAGAAGGTAATAGTTCCATCTGGGATTTCCAGTAACAAAACGGATTCGACTAGAACTGGAGCAGGGTTTGGTTGTAATATGAAGCCCATGGGGACCAGACTTTGTTGAAGGACACGGAGGAGCCCCTAAGCACGCTGGTGATGTATTCCATCTGATAGGTGTGCCAGATCCGACCACAGACCATCTGGAGCATTGGAGGTGTGGGGTTATTCCAGTAGGCAGCTAGAAAGGTAGTTGCACTGATTATATGCCGAAGAAGCTTATGGGTATGTGTTGGAAGGTCTGGGAGAGGTAGAGGCAATAATACGTGCTTAGGATCGGAGGGTAACGGGAGTATCGAGAATAGCTGTTGCTAGTGCAAGAACTTCTGTCCAGAACAGGCGCAGTTTGGGACAGTCCCACCAAGTGTGTATGAAGATGCCAGTGTGGCCACAATCTCTCCAACATGTTGGACTTGTTTGAGGATATATAATATGGAGCCTAGAGGGGACGTAGTACCATCTATGCAGCAATTTATTGGCGTTTTCTTTGATACGGACATTTAGGGAACAACGTGCTGTCCACTCATAGATGTCCGACCATTCTTCTGGATCTAGCGATTTTCCCAAATCTGCCTCTCATTGTGTCTGAAAACGATCCTTGGCCTCCGTGGAGGTGGGGAGTAGGGCATTGTATAGCGTTGAGATTAGACCTTTTGAGGATGGTCCCGATAGGCATAAGTTCTCAAACACAGTGGGGGGTCTAGCAGATAGCTGAGCCTTAACCTGTTGGTGATAATGCCTGATTTGTAAGTATTGGTGGAACTGTCCCATCGTGAACCCGCACCGTTCAGTCAATTCTGAGAACTGAGGGAATGTTAGAGTCCTTGTTATGTGGTTTAGCAGTAACAATTTACCTTCCCCCGCCCATTTTGTGCACATAGGACGTGATAGGCCTGGTGTGAAAGATGGATTCAACCAAAGAGGTATGAGAATCTGGGGTGCGGGAGATAGAGATGCCATTCTACTACACTGAGACCAGAGTGAAAGGGAGAGGGCTATTACCGTATGGGTTCGAGAGGGGGCTGGGCGCTGTGCGGCTGAGAGCCAGAGGATAGAACAAATCGGCGAGCCTCCTAATAGATCTGATTCTATATCAACCCAAACCCTGGTTCCGGGCGGGGAGTACCATTGGACACACTGAGCTAGACGTGCAGCATAGTAATAATTGCGAAGATTGGGGATGCCGAGGCCACCTGCCATGGGAGAGCGTTGTAGGATACGCGCAGAGATCCTGGGTCTCTTACTTGACCAAATGAAGCGCATGATAGAAGTTTGCAGCATTTTAAAAGTGGAGGGAGGAACTTTGATGGGGAGGGTATGGAAAAGGTAAAGCAGCCTGGGGAGCAATTTCATCTTCACCGATGTAATGCGGCCCACCCAGAAAATTATCAACTTGTCCCAAGACATGAAGTCTTTTTTGAGGCATGCTATCAATTGGGGGTAGTTTGCTTGGTAGAGGTCTTCTACCTTTCTAGTAATTGCTATACCCAGATAATTGATACTATCGGAATTCCAGTGAAATGGAAAATTTAGCTCCATCAGCTGCTTCAACTTCGGTGGGATATTGAGATCCAGGATATCCGTCTTGGCCGTGTTGACCTTAAAGTTAATATTAAGATATTTTAAATACAACATTGAGCGCTTATGTAGAAATCATCAAGTCCACCCTGTTCATATTATGGTGTCTTCTTGCAATGTTTCAGCTAGATATTTAGATATTTACTGCTAGTCTTATACAACCCAAATGAAATGCAATGAAAACAGTTTGCATGAAACCTGTACCAACAACATATCATTATTACTATTACTAATCAGCACCTGAATGATTCCTGCCCATTTTTGTTGCCAAGAATGTATGACACACACTACAAAAATCACCCTGTAGTTTCAGTTCTGATACCACAAGTTGCTTCCAAAACCAGACTATTTTATGAGAAGTGTTTAGCTAGTTTTTCTTATAGCTTACACATAGGGGGGTGAATTCAATTGGCTGCGTTACTGTAAAAAGTAATGCGGCCTGCGTACTATTACCGTTATTATGGTAATAGTGCGCTTTATTATCATTATTATGGTAGATTCAACACTGGCTTTTTGCGCGCAGCTCCCTAAGCTGCGGGCAGAAAGCCGGGTTAAATTTCCCGTAATAACGGTAATAGGTTTACCGCTGCGCTACTTCGGGGGGAATTGAATTTGCCCTTAGTATTACAAATAGTAAAATCATCCCAGTGATTCTTACTTTTAGCTTGTTGCTTTATTCTTAAGCCTTTTCACTCTATGTCATTGTGTCTCCTCTATTTCCATTACCTTTTACTAAGTGTATGTTATTTTAATGTTTTGACCAGAGTTGAAGTAGTAAATACTTTATTTGGATTCAAATATGGCTCATTGATGTATTAATTTGAAAACGAGCAGGAATTGTTTAATTTCAAACAACTTTTCTTGCTACAAAATAGCAAATTAAATGATACTTAGGGAAGTGTCTGGATGTTGATGTCCTTTGTCAATTTCAGGTAACATAATGATTAAAGTATATAATAATATGTTATCAGTACAATAGGAACATATATGCAGGAAAAGCTGGATAATGGCGAAAACTCTGCCTCTGTATTTAGTCCCATGTACAAATATTCTAGTTGGGACAATTTTATTTGAAACTTGACAACTATGATTATTTTTGTAAAACCAGTTCTAGGGTGAAAAGCATCTGGAGCATATCTTCAGAATATATTTCATTTATTTTATTTTAAGATTACAATATCACAATAATGTTATTATTGCATTATTGTGATTATTATCACAATAATGCATTTCTGACATTACCATAACATATACTTGTCTTCTTCCATCCCATGCATAACCATCTTTTTCCCTATCACACATCTTCTTCTACTGCATTTTTCACTATATTGAGTTTTTGGTCCTACTCCTACCTCTGTTTTTACAGTTTATGTCCAGAGGTCTCAGCAATTCTTGCTATTTTCCCTAATTTGTCAATTCCTGTTTTTATCACTGCTGTAAAGATTTCCATGGTTACGCATCAGAAGAATGTAGCTTGAAAATTGATTGTCCCTGATGTAATCTGGACTGGAATGTCCCTTGCTCCTAAATAAAGGGCCCTGTACCTTTGTGGAATAGCTGTGGGAGAAAGAGGGAGGAGAAGTGCTTTGTGTCCAGTTCATTGGCGGTAGTGGATTTTCAGGGAACACATTATGTCAGAAAACACAGTTGGATCTTATTGACAGAAACCAACTGACATAGAATTAATCAGAAAGAACAGAAGACAGAAAGTCCACCCTTTCAACCAAGTAATTACACTTTAACCTAGCACACAAACCTTGATTAGATAGTGTTGCTTTAGAGTTCATTGTGACAAAACAGTGTCAGAGATGTATCAACCACAGGCAAAAAAAACATATACTGAGAGAAACACTTGAGAGAAAGTTGGACTGAGAGTTTTTCCATAAGAAATCTTTGATACAGTTTAAAGTTAAAGTGATTCAAAAGAATAATGGAAGTTGAACAAGCCAGCTCTATTGGTGGATCACAGAGCAGACATAAAATTATCAGAATATAAAAATACCGAAATGGAATATTTAGTCCCCCCCTCCCCCCTCTCCAGTCTTACAGTATGTGTCAGCAGCTATCAGCAATTCCAGCACTTTCCCATCTTTTGCAATTTCTTGCCATTTACCAAGCACATTTCATAGACTTCCTGCTGCCTCTCTTTATTCTCCTTTTGTAGTCTATTCTAGTTGGCTAATTCACATTCTCTCAAAACCACTTATTCCTCCCCTTTCTTCTATTTCTTGTCTCAGAGTTGCAACGTCACTATATAAATATACCCTAACGTGTTCTTGACAAAAATGCCCTCAACCCCCTCTGCCACCCCCAATGCCATCAGTTACAAGCCTGGCATACCAAGCAGATGTGGTACACTGTTGGAGGGAATCTCAGTGTGCTGCTGATTTTTGCAAATTACAATTTTTTAGCAATATATATCACAACTCTCATGACTGTCCATTAGTCACCGTGCTGTCCATGATATCAAATGATGTCCCAGACCAGTAAGGCTTAACTTAATGCTTTGCCAGGCTAGTGTCAGGACATGCGCATTTTACTTGTCTTTTTTTATAACTAACGATTTCAAAAACTGGCGGTAGTGTGATATCTCTATTTCTTAATATGTAAATAAAAATACTGCAAAATTATACAAGGATCTAATGCAGCATTAAAGGGTAAAAACTGTATCCTTGCGCAGGTTAGTGGCTAAGACCCCTGCTGTAATTAGCAAAGCAGATGAGAGGTAAACAAGGGCCTCTAAAATAATAATGTGTCCTGGAATTTGCCAACATGTATTTATCCCATTCATTCAGCAGTGATTGTTCTGTGCTCTCTTTGGATAATGTGCATCTGAACAAGTTGTAAAAGGATCTCCACTGTGTAGCTGGCTAAAAGCATTAGAGACAATGCAGAGAAACTTTACACTACAGGAAAAAAAGCAGAAAAGGGAACAGTGAAGTATGTCAAGAACAGACAACACAGATGACAGAATTATAATTTCCAACATCAGTGGTGTAACAGTATTGGTGGTACTGTACCCAAGTGACCAGAAACAGTAGCACAATCAGGTCTCATAAACATTGACATCACTTTTAACAAGCATTCTCAAAGCCTATTAAAGCGCTTTGACACTGATATCGATACTGCATTGTTTCAATTCCAATGTTGCCTTATAGATTATACCAGAACAGGAAACAATAAGACATGTTAACGAATACACTTCTCTTTATTAACACTAGGACCAGGGCAGTGGCGGATCCGGGGGGGGGGGGGGGGGGGGGGGGGGGTGGGGGGGCGATCAGGGCGGTCGCCCCCCCTAGCAGACACTTGCTGCCGACGGCTGCACAGTATGTGCAGGTCCGTCCAGCCGTGACAGGCAGGGACAGTGTGCTGCCCGGCTGCTCTGACTGTGTTTAAAACACAATCAGAGCAGCCGGGCAGCACACTGTCCCTGCCTGTCACGGCTGGACGGACCTGCACATAGTGTGCAGCCGTCGGCAGCCTAAGATGCTAGAAAGGGGCGGGGCCTAAATCGCCCCCCCCCCCCTAAATCGCCCCGGGTACAGCATTTTTTCTAGATCCGCCCTGGACCAGGGGCAGATTGGGAATATAAAGTGGCCCTGGAACAAATTCTGGAAGTGTCCTAATGTGGGCAGGACCAAACAAACTATAGGCAGGGCCAACACAATAGGAGGCGGGATTAGTACAAAGATGACAATGCCACCAGAGGGCTGTAAAGTGCTAGAATGCCCATTACATACCACTCTTCCCCCAACATTTTTACCCGTGGGACAAACAGAGCCCTAGATTCGCGGCCACTAGAGGGAAGGTGGCTGGTCCTGGGGAAGGTGCCAGCCACCAACCACACAACATGTCCCACAGCTGGCATCTTGGGCCCAGGGGGCATCTGAAAGAGGGGTTGGGGCATGTGCCCCCAGTGCTCCCACCCCTAGTTTGGCACTGTATTGGGTTGCCTGGATTAAGCAGATCCGGGCGCCCAGTGATTTAAAAAAAAAAAGAAATCAGGCGGCCTACGGACGGCCTCTTTAGGCTTGCTGGGAAAATTTCTGGTACAATTAATATTTTTCTGTATTCTGATTGTAATTATCGCTGCTTATTCTTATTCCCTGAGTATTTAATATGCAGTCATTAACATTTTAACCAAGCTTATTAAGCATATCATATAAATAATTGTAGTTCACCAAAATCCTCTGTGACAGTATTGCATGTGATATGCTTAGACCCATTTGTCAATGGAAATTGTAATATGTTTTCCCAGCACTGTTACCTGGTATCTGAGTGGAAAACTTTGAATATTGAAGCATGGCTCCTGTGATTATTATTACAGCAAGAAACCTACAGTACAAAATAAAAAGTGTATTCCCTTTGGTTGATAAAACTGCATTTTTTGAGATTTTGACTGCATAAAATAATGTACAGGTCCATATATTCTAATCTTTTTGTGTGTTTGTTTTACATATTCTGTTGTTTTAAAAAAAATATTTTTAAAGAACAGGCCCATTCATTCTTGAATTATTTTATTGTATGACTCCCTACCGCAAATGTTGAGAAATTATTGCATGAATCTATCACTCTTTTGGAAAAAAAAAAGTACTTCCTGATGTGACCTTTCAGTCTTTTTCCCTCCAAACGTGTCTCCTTATTCTAGAAATTATCTTATTGTAAAGAATAAGGCCATCCTGAACTATTAATATCTTTAATATCTTTATATTTCTAACATTCCCTTCTGTCCTCCAAGCAGTACAATATTTAGCTTGAAGTGTCTCTTCTGATGATATTTGTTACTTAGCGCATGCACCATTTCAGAAGCCCTTCAACGAATAGTGTGAATTTTTTTTTTCTTTTTGATGATATGGCCTACATACCTGTACACACTATTCCAAGTGCAGGAATTGCGTTTTGTCATTTCCCGACCTGCTCCCTTACCCACTTAAAAGGACCTATAAGTCATGCCTCCATGACAATGGCGAGAGATTAGGAAGAAGATGTCTGCAAGAAGCAGAATATTTGGCAGGAGACAGGAAATGTTCTGATTATGCATGTTGGGCCTGATTCATTAAGGAAAGAAAGGCAAAAAAATTAGTAACTTGAAAAAAGAGAGAGAATCAACCGCACCAGTTATAGATTTTTAGGCACTGCCCCCTGATATATCTTAAATTTAGATTATTTAGGGAAGATATGAAGATATGGTGCACCCAACACATTAGTATCAGAAAGAGGAAAATAAAGGATGTGTATTTTAGGGGCACTCCATGGTGGCCAATCAATAATAATATATAAACTTTATTAGATATGCAGTAAAACTGTAGGATTGGTTGGATGGAGAGCGAAATATCTAAAAACAATAGGTAAAAACATGTGTCCTGTGAAAATTAAAAATGCAACATAAATTGCATAGCCTTGTTGCTACCATGAAATATTCCAATATTGTATAGAAATATATAATCCGCTTATTCTTAATATGGTCTCCAGATACCAATGAAATATATGTAGAGAAAAAGAGCTGACTATGTGTTCCTTCTCTAGGTTATACTAAGTCAGTCTCCATATTTATCTAATCATAAGGCAGACGTGTGATCCAAATATTCAGCTTATAATAATAGACTATTTCTGCAAAGGTATAGCACTCTACACCCCAAGGAATCTCAACTTTAGTTGGTTCACAAATTCAACTATATATGTCCTTCGGGGTTTTGTGCATTTCAATATTATGCCAGTAACAAATACATGTATTACCCTTTTCAAAACTCAGGTTTTTATACTTATAAGATTGTATAGATAAGCCCTACCTAGATGACAGTCTGGAAAACAATCCCAAGAGGGAAAGAGTTTCATAACAAGCAGATAATATTGCATTAAAGAGTGGAGAACCCAAAGATCCTACTCCCTGTGATCGCGGGATTATGGGGCATATTTAAGAAAAAACGGTATTGCACTATCGTGCACTTACCGTGTAATTTGGTCCAGAAAGTGTCCAACGCAAATTTATTAAAGTCCCATCGCACTGATGACTGATGAAAATGACTGCTTTTCACTTCAGATCATTTTTGGGAGCAGTCACCATTCAACAGAATGGTGACTGCTCCTGGCCGCAATCTAACAAGTCCCGAAAAAACATTTTTTTCGGGAACTTGTCATGTTAATGTACGCCAGCTGAAGGCGTACATCATCCGAATTGAAGAAATCTAATGCTGTCAGCTCTGCTCCGATGAGCAGAGCTGTACAGTGCATGTTTTTTTATCTATTGTTTTTAGTTATTTCACTCTCCGTCCAACCAATCCTACAGTTTTAATGCATATCTAATAAAGTTTATATATTTTAATGCATTAGCCACCCCGGAGTGCCCCTAAAACACACATCCTTTTCCTTCCTCTTTCAAAAAAATGAGTTTTCTCCTCGACAAAACCATGTTACAATGCAAGAGGTGGATATTAGGTAATTATTTTGCACACAAGTAAAATACTGGCTGTTTTTTCATGTAGCACACAAACACTTGATAATTTTATTTTTGCGCTGAAATTTAATGTTGATCTAGGACATGCCCTAGCCCAAATATAAATCTGTCTCCATATTTTAAATTTAGCTCCC
Organism: Mixophyes fleayi; assembly: GCF_038048845.1. Lineage (NCBI taxonomy): Eukaryota > Metazoa > Chordata > Amphibia > Anura > Limnodynastidae > Mixophyes > Mixophyes fleayi. The sequence continues at coordinate 67,599,065 of NC_134410.1, forward strand.
GCCCCAATGCAACATGGTTTTGCCAAGGTGCAAAGTTACTAATTAATTTTTGCTTTACTTTCCTTAATGAATCAGGCCCATTGTGTATATTTGTAAGTTGCAGCTATGACACATGTTATACTACTGTTCATTTACAAAAAATAGCTTATGTGATCTATATCCATAACTTACACCTCCCTCCACAAACTGACTGTGCCCCCTCTGGTCTTATGCCACCGCTTCACTAGGGTCACATACGCTTTTAATTTTCAACAAATCGGATCACCTGATCATGATTATAATGTAAATCTTTTTATACCTACTGAAGAGTATTGCAATTAAAGTGCATTTACATGGCCAAGGGAAAAAGATAGCAAGAATAGGATTTAATATGTAAAATAATTGGAATTATAACATACACTTGATCAATATTGAAAAATAGGGACATTTTGATGGGACAAGAAAAAACATTAAAATTTGAAAACTGTCCCTAGAAATTAGGGATGGTTGGTAACAGGGCCAGACTTGCCATCTGGCTCTTCTGGCAAATGCCAGAAGGGCCGATGGATAAATGGCCCGGTGCAGGGATTGGCCCAAGCAGGGGGCGTATTGGCCATTACTTTTAGAACCCAACTGCTTCCTTAGACTGTGCGCCCAAGTTAGGGCACGCCTCCTCACAACAGACATCAAACAGGAACTGTGGAACACATGAACAGTTCCTGTTTGACGCCTGTTACAGATAGCGTTGGAGACAGAGGGACTACTGCGCATGCGCGCACCTTCCAAACCTGGACACAGAGGCAAGATTCATCACGCCGCCCAACGCACACTACAAGGGGAGGTAAGGAATGTCTGACTAAGGGAGGGGAAGCTCTGCATTTACAGCAACATGTAAGTTGAGGGTACATCTTCTGGATTAGTTTTGCTTTTTTAACAATTAGATTTTTCCTTAAAGCAAAAGGAACAATTTTATACTAATAATTATTTATTGTTCTAGAAATACTGAGAAAGTGTCTTTGAACGGAGGATACATCTCTGTGTATCAGACTTCATTCCTGTCAAACGGTATACATCATTACCTACTATATACTGGAACTTTATTACTCCTTACTTGCAGAGTACCCTGTTTTTCACATATAAGACAAGCTTGCTTCACAATTTGAGACTTCCTTTACCTTGACTGTTAGTAGTAGAACAAAGTCTAAACCAAGCTATCAGGCATCACTTAGCAAGATTAGCATCTCTGGTAAAAAGTATTTCTGTTCCATGTGCCATTGATATAAATCTTGTATATCTTGTACATCCTGTTTTATTTGATATTGCTTTATATCTTGTTTCCTATTTGAGTAACAGTATATTAGGATATCTGTCTATATAGCTGTAGACCGTTCTGGCCAGGACAAGAGTACAATTATTGATTATCTTTGTGTGCACCAAATAAATTGATTTTATTTTATGTTCATGAGTACATATATAATTTATAGACCAACATTTGCCTTACATTATCATTCAACACTTTCACCAGGCAAAAAGGAGATTCTCCACACTTGTTATTTCTAGATTTAATGTACACATTTTTTTTCACAAATAGGGTCTCCAACATTTTAGGATTCAGACAAGCAGCAACTAAAGACACGAGCAGCCACAGGTGATGAAAGTGACAAGAAAGGCAGGACTTTCTGCCAACTGTCTTGAATCTGGTGGGGCAGTCCCAAATTTGGGTGACTGTCTCGCTTAGTCAGGATTTGACTGAAAGGACAGTTGGGAGGTATGTCCCGCTTCACAACGTACTTTTTGTGAAGGCAGAGCTGTGTGCATCTAACAGTAGTGCACACAGTATTGCTTGTGTTTTTGTCTAAATTGATAACCATGTTACATAATAGGGGCCCTGCTGCTCCCGGTCCCCGGAGAGGACACTGCCTGCAGAGCAAGCCGAGGAGCTCTAAGTATCACAAGATTTGGTATTCTCGTAAGACCAAGAGCTTCCCTGCTCACTCTACAGGAAGTTCCTACTTTGATGAATGTCAGTAGCACAAGAAGCATAGATAAGTAAAGTGGGCTGGGGGTGTTGTAATGTGGCAAGGAGGGTGTGGTAAATGTAATGTTTTATTACAATGTATGTATCAACGCTTCATGTTAACCACGCCCCCAACACAATGTGGTCACGCCCTTTTCCGCACACAATTTATTTGCTACTCATCTGTGGAGGGGGGCCCAAAAGATTACTGTACCCGGGCCCAAATTTCTCTTGCCGGTCCTGTACATACCATTGTCTGATGCTGGTGCGCCCTATGCTGCACCTAGTCAAGTTGTGTGTAATACATTTGTATCTCACGGGACACCATATAACAATGAGCTTTGCAAAAAGTTCTGTAATTATTATTATTGTTATTATTATCTTGAACAGAGGTGGGCCTGTGTGCTTTAAATGTCAGGGTTGATTTTTAGTCCCAGAAGGCTCTCGCTGGTACACAGCCACACCCACATCAAACAGCCACACCCATATAATAGCTACTACCCAAGAGGTCCGTCACACCCACCAGCCACACTCATCTCAACCAGCTCTCCATTCTCAAACCCACCAGCCACACCTGTTTCATCACAAATGACTGACATTAGGAGAGTCATTGTTACATCATAATAACATGCCTATATAAGAAACATTTCTGGCCCACAAGCATCATTCTGGCTAAAAGCAGTAGGTAAATAGGTAGGTAGGTGTGTGAGAGGTATGAGGAGCGGGGCACGTGGGGGAGACTGTGCTCGAAGCGGGGTGAATGGGGGAGACTGCATGCGAAAAGGGGCGCATGAAGAAGACTGAATGCAGAATGGGACGCCTGGGGAAGATCAGGCGGGAAAAGGGGCGCATTGTGGCGACTGTGCACAGAGCAGGGTGCATGGGGAAAACTGTCTGCGGAAAGGGGCTCTTGGGGAGACGGCGCACAGAAGTGCACGTGGGGGAGACTGTACAGAGGTGAGCGTGGGGAGACTGCGGAAGTGTGCATTGAGGAGACTGTGGAAGTGTGCATTGGAGGAGACTGCGGAGGTGTGCATGGCGGAGACTGTGCGCATGTGTGCATGGGGGAGATGTGCATGGAGGAGACCTTGTGGAGGTGTGCATGGGGGAGACCTGCAAAGCTGTGCATGGGGGAGACCGTGTGGAGCTTTATGACTGTCAGTGAATGGAGACTTAAAAGGTGTGTGAATGGTCAGTAACAATGGTTGAAGCCTTGGCATGGCGTTACTGCTCACATGGGGCCTGATTCATTAGTGATCTTATCTTCTGTGGAAGTTGCGAAGAGTATTTTAAGAAAAGATGGGGATATAAGAAAGTAGCAATTCAACAAGGATGAGAAGTCCAGAAATGAAAGAAGAGGAATCACTACTTAAGTGACTTCCGCAACGGATAAAAATATGCAACATGGAGATAAGAACAACAACAAAACTTAATAAGTTCTTAACTCAGATTACAAACAGTTTCTTACTTAAAGGTAAATCCGTATTACAGAACAGGAAAAGTGGGAGGTGCAAAGGGTTTGTTTACAAATGTTACAACACAATCGAGTGTATTGTGTAGAATTGTTGTTACATAATTATTTGCATTAGCATTTATTTAATTATATTGCCTTGGATAATTGTATTTTAAGTGTTATTGTTAAAATTAATTGTAAACACACACACCAGTCAGGGAAGGGCTAGAGTGCAGGGTAGGGAGGGGGGTGGAAAGGCCCACATCTTCCTAGGGAATGTGTGGAAAGACCACCTCATTCATTGCGCTCATAAGAAGGGGAGAATGTTAAAGTTTGGGGATACCTGCTACCCTCCTCACAAACTTCATCATTACCACAATTATATGGGAGCTAAGATCAGCACGTCATTACCTTAGCGGTTAGCACTTCTGTCTTACAACACTGGCGTCATGAGGTTGAATACCAAACATGGCCTTAGCATCTGTGCAAAGCTTGTGGGCCTGAATCATTAAGGAAAAGAACACAAGAGGAACTTGAACTTGAGGAACAAAGACCACAGAACACAAGTGGAGAAACGCGTCAATTTTGTTAAAATATATCTGTGATCAATGGACCGGAATCGGATTGTGCATACGGGAAAGATTGATTAAAGAGACCTATATTTCCACTTGGACTACACCTACTATTTCTATTTGTCTACGTCAAGTCCTAAGAGGGGTAAGGTCACTACGGTGAACAAAAGAGTTTAATTTTGGATGATAGACCCGATATGTAGTTCTAGGAGGCGGAGTCACAAACCGCCAGCTGGGCTCCATGAGTCATGTGCTTTGTACATAATCCTTAGTGATGTTACTTTGGACTTTGATATGATATGAGTGATTGTGGTAGCAAATCAATATTGCGGTCTTAAGGAGGCTGTGCTATCGCTGTACGAAACTTAAATGATACGAACATAATTTGTAAATTGTGGAATGGTCTCTTGATTATCTTAACAACAAGCCTGGTTTAAAGCACCAAATACAATTTCTTCCCTTTTTTATCCCTATATGTGCACTATAGGATAAGATATTGGTGATATAACAAGTCCGGATCATTAGATATATGGGCTTTTGTAATCGTTATTTCTATTTTAATAAATTTAATTTAATTTATTTTTGGTTATTGATTTTATCCTATTGTGCATTTTTTTGTATATTATGATTGAAATAATAAATTTTCTATATAATGATTCAATGCAATTGTGATATATTTTATCTCAGATAAAAGATAGATGAGCGAACCCACATATGATGGGTTCCCTTCCCCAGTTCTGGTGTCTTCTGTAGTTGTTAAAAACAAGGAACAAAAACACAATTAGCACGCTTACGTTATTTCATACATAAATTACTTCTTGGCATGTTGTTTGACGGAATCAGCTAAGATGTAAATTTAAACTCTCTGTAAAGGCTAATGGGATGCTGAACACATTAGTAGCCAGAGGACTAATATTGCCTGTTGATATATATATATATATATATATATATAGAGAGAGAGAGAGAGAGAGAGAGAGAGAGATACATATACATATATATATACACAAATACATATATACTTATATACACACACATATATATATATATATATATATATATATATATATATATATATATATAAAAGAAAAATGGAGGAGGAGGCGCACAATAGTGTAGTATATTGGTATAATATTGGGATCACACAAGAACCCACAGTGGGACCGGAAACACCAGTGGAGAGGAAACCAGGAAACAAAAACTGTAATATAACATCCAATGTGTGGATGTAGAATACAAGTTACAGCTTATTCTCAAACAGAGACACAGTGGGTGAACTCACAGTATTTCCATATATTAAACACCCAGGACACACTTATGCAGATGTATGCGTACCAGATAGCAAAACTTTTAAGCTTTGTGTACGTAGATATCCTTCATCTGGTCACAAACGGGTCACACGACTGGATACATAACTGTCAGCGGACTCCGCGATGGATGAATATTCATCCAAAACTCAATGTGTATTATCACTTGTATAGTATAAATGGATGTAATATAATGCGTACCATGAGGTATTAGTAGGTCGTCTAGTCAGAGAGTGAAAATCCTCCTCATAGGTTGTTCCTCCCAGTGGATCAAATAACGGACAATGCAGAAAACAAAACACAACATAGATTAGTATTGTCAAAATGTGCAATCAATAGATTACAATGCTGGGCGCTCATCAAATAGTTGACCTAATATTCTGGATGCATAATATTCCAACTAAATATACTTCACAGTTGGTTGTATAAGAGATAAACATTTATTAAAATACAGTCAAAAATATGAAATATTTATATATATATATATATATATATATATATATATACATACATACACATTTGTGTGGTGGGCAGGGGGGGTGGTTGAGTTGATTCCAACCAAACAATTGTTAGGTCCATCATGGTGGAAACCTGTGGAATGGATAACTAGGTATCAAGTGAATGGCATGTGGGAAAACAGTGCTTTAGAATGGTTACACTGGGCCTACCAACAATGACAAAAATATCTATTTGTTTGTGAAAAATACGTACGTTCCCCACCGGGGCTTCCTCCTTTTCCCTCACCAGTGTGGCCACTGCCTCCTGCTCCTCCCTGGCTGGCTTCTCCTGCTCCTCCTCCTCCTCCCTGGTCTCTTGTCAGAGACGACTCTGATGGCCTATTGGAATAAGCAGAACACATTAGTTTCTTTTTAAATGTTCTCCCTGTTTCAGTTACCTTCATATAGCCATATAATAATGTGAGCTGACATTGTGAAACATGCATTTAGCCAGAGAGATAATTGATTGTCTTTAGATTAAAAACATTACTATTAGAGACACACACCACTTTCAGATGGCCTGTAACAAATCTGGGTGACATAAGGATGTTGAAATGACATGTTTTAATTTTTTTAAAATAAGTACTACATTAAGATTTTGTTTTTCCTGATTAATATTTATATAATATAAATAGTGACAGATTAGGGAGACATTTGGGTAAGGCCTTGTAATATGGAAAAATGAGGTTGGCACTAATTTGTGCGTTGCTCACCTCCTAGTGTTATCTTAAAAATGTATGAAAGTTTATATCAGCATGTTGCCATAGTGGTTAACACTTCTGCCTCACAGCACTGACTCACAGCACTGACACATGAGTTTGAATCCCAAACATGCCCTTAACAAATTAACTTGATACATGGCCAAAAGCATGTTGCATTGGAGGGGGACTTACATTTATAATCTGGGGACAGATTGATATGTTTGTGTAGGCCATGTCCTGGAAAACATTTTAAAGTATTTTTAAAAATAAAGCTGGTGTTTGTATGACAGTATTTCACAGCTAATAATCTCCTGCCTTAGCTCTTCCAACAATTGTGGCTGACGCTGCCACAGGTCGCTCCAGTACCACTGGAGTTGAACCACGGATCAGCGCTGGTTGAACCGCCACCAGATGAATCGGCGCACCCTCTGGTATGCCTGCAGTTTCACCTCATTGGAGATGTATCCCCCTGCGGGCATACTATCCATACAAGTATTACCAATGTACGCCCCAACAAATTTCAGGCAATCTGGAACCCTTGGCTCGCCCCCTATGGCACAGAACAACTAAGACCTGATTAATGTCGAAACTAACATTTTTAGCATCAGTCATGCACCATATATGGAGTACCTATTGTACACCTACATGCCAGGCCAGACGCTTCCTTCCCCCCCCCCCCCCCCTACCATGCTAACAAGCTCTTTCCCTCTCATCCTCCCCCTCCCTGACCCCTGCTTTTCTTTTATTTGTCTTTACTTACATTGTTCCTGTCCTTATTGAATTTCTTAATCGCACTATGTTTGCTGATTTTTAAAGGTAATTTAATTAAAAATTGAAAAATTTCCTAATAAAATATATTTAAAAAAAACCCCAATATGAAAGTACAACATTTAGAAAAAAAAAAAAGAGCTTTGTGGGACCACAATAGTTAGTGGGATTTAAGGGGAGAATGTGCCAGAGGTGGATACACTACAGGAGCGGTTCGAGAGGTAGGAAGTGAACCAGGAAAGAACTGTGTCTAGATGGGCAATGGAGTGAAGGATTTGTCGGAGAAGAGGGTGTTCAACAGTGTCCAAATCAGTAGAGAGTTACAGGAGAATGATTATTGAGAATTCTAAATATTAATATTTATTCATAAACACATTTTCAGTAATCAAAGAAAACACAAATTGTAAATACAAAATCCTTTAGAAAAAAATTATACATCAAATACAAACACATGGATGTTGATTTTTTTTCCCCATGGTTAGAGGTGTTGCAAGGCAGGTCATGCATGAACCCAAAATGGCTGTTTTTTTTATCTGTTTAAAATATTATAGAAAAGAGATAAACCTTAGGCCATTTTGAAATAAAATATTACTTGACGCTGAAAAGGCCTTCGACAGGATCTCCTGGCAGTTCATGACTCATACCCTCAAGCATTTCAGTCTGTCTGGGGATTTCTTGTCGGAGGTCCAGGCCTTGTATTCTCATCCCTCTGCTAAGGTTATGGTTAATGGTTCTCCTTCTGATTCCGTTTCAATAAGCAACGGCACCCGCCAAGGATGCCCACTGTCCCCTTTAATTTTCACCTTGGTCATTGAGCCTGTGGCAGCCACTATCCGAGACTCCCCAGATATCAGAGGAGTGGAGACAGGGTCTCTGGAGAGTAAGCTTTCACTGTTTGCTGACGATATACTCCTCACGCTCCAGCAGCCAAGAACATCTTTGCCCAACCTGTTTTGCCTCCTCTCGAGATATGGCGACCTGTCCGGGTATAAAATCAATATAACAAAATCCGAAGCCTTATTTCTTAATGTGCCCTCACAGGACTGCTGTGATCTCACCTCCCATTTTCACTTTAGGTGGCAGAAGAAACAATTAAAATACCTGGGAGTATATATAACCACCTCATATGAATCCCTATATCAGGAGAACTATCCAGCTCTCTTTCACAAACTCAAATCAGACATCTTCTCCTGGCGAACCCTAATCATTTCGTGGCTGGGCAGGATCATTGCTGTAAAAATGACTGTTCTCCCTCAACTTCTTTACCTTTTCCAGACATTGCCTGTGAGAATACCCCTAACTGAAATTTACTCTATGCAGCAACATCTTTCTAAATTTGTGTGGCGGCGCAGGCCTCCCAGGCTTCGATTGGCACTACTCAAAAAACCTAAGGCCTACTACTGGGCGGCCCAGCTTAGCTCAATGGTCACCTCATTTGCTCCTCCGGCATCTCATGCATGGGCAGACTTAGAGGCTGCCTATCTCTCCATACCCGGCCTATCTGGCATTTGGGGAGTTCCTTCTGATATTCGGAAGGCCCTAACCAAACGTTTTCCAACTCTGGAGTTTGTGGCTCTGATCTGGAAGACCTACAAGGGCCATCTCTCTATCTTTCCTAACCCTCTGCACATTATACCCCTGTGGAATAACCCCACCTTTCCTCTGGGAATGTCCCGATCTTTCTTTCGGCTATGGACCAGGGCGGGATTCCGATTTGCGGGAAGCCTTCTTGAGCGAGGAAGGCCTATATCCTATGATGCCCTCTGTTCCAGAGTCCCTAACTTTCACCCGCCTTTCTACCAATATCAGCAGGTTCGGCATTTCCTCCTGTCACTCATGTCGGACAATTCACCTCACTCCCCCTCCCAATTTGAATCTCTCTGCCTTTCTTCCCCTTTGCGAAGGGGTATGATCTCGTCCTTGTATAGTTTTCTACTGGAGAAATTGGTGCCTTCCGGGAACGCACATGAGAGGGAGTGGGAGAGGGATCTGGGCCCTCCCCCGGAGGAGGACTGCTGGGAGACCATCAGGCTGAATGTGGCTTCTAGTTCCATCTCCACATTAATTAAGGAAAATGCGTACAAAGTTTACTATAGGTGGTATCTCACACCTGACAGGCTCGCAAAGATGTACCAGTCAGCTTCTCCCGATTGCTGGAGAAATTGTGGTCATCGAGGCACCTTCGTGCATATTTGGTGGTCATGCCCTGTTATTTCCTCCTTGTGGGACAGGGTTTCGAGACTTCTTTCCTCCCGCCTCCAATGCCCTATTAGGAAGAATCCATGGTCCTTCCTCCTCTGTTATCCCACTCTGCAAAACTTGCTTCACATGTCCTGGCAGCCGCTAGATGCCTGATTGCTAAAATTTGGAAACAGGCGGACCCCCCTCGCATCTCTTCTCTTAGATCATATATATGGTTCATTGCCAACATGGAAAAAATCACGTCGCTACTGCGAGATAAAGAAGACAAATTTCATCAAATTTGGGCCCCCTGGCTTTATGCCTAGGGTCCCGTAGTTTTTTTTTTCTTCCTCCAAATAATCTCCCCCTACACAATTCCATATAACATCGACCCCCTTACTACTTTAAAATACTCCCATGCATTGCGCTCCCTTCTGAAGGTGAACATGCTTTTCTTAATATACCCCATGAGACGGCCATCTCCCCCCCCCTTGCCTAACCTACACCCCCTTCAATGTCCACTACCTTTCCCTCTTGTCCCTTACCCATTACTATCTTGTTATATTGCAATACATTTTACTGTTTTGTGAGTGACATTACTGGATATCTGCTTTGTGATTATTTCAACCAAAATGCTTGTTGTTTTCTGTTTATGTCATTCATACTTTATTATGCAATAAAATTCTGAGTTAAAATATTACTTGACTGTGTTTACTTTGTACACACCTGTACTTTCCAGCTGTATAATCCACAATTTCTGATGCCTTAACTTTAACACAGGTCCACCAATAGCCTAAAAGGACTAACATTGTTAACTATAGATACTTACATGCTTACAAAGGCAACTCCTATATCTCCTGATCATCTTCCTCCAAGACAAGATCCTGGCCCTCATCCCTGGCTACACCTCCTTGGTGCTCCAGCTGGGTCATAAGGTCTATTGGAATAAATTAGACACATTTAGCTATTTACTAAAATGGTGTCTCTGTTTCTCACTTATCCACAAAATGACAAATAATGTAAGGTATCTCCATTAGAACACATTGACAAATCAGTGCCTTAAAATCAATAAACAGACACAACATTTACTTGATGTACTTGACCTGAGCAGAAAAGAACATTCACATAGTGAGTCAGATATATGATTAACACAGACTATGGTTGATTGCTGAATATTTTCCAGGTGAGGCAGACATCTCCAGCTAAGGCCTGGTAGTTCATCAATGAAAGCCTTTAGTTTGGTCTTTTTTCAGTTAAGCTCTAACAGTTAAGCTTCAACATTATTTTTATAAGTGCTATGGCTAGAAAACGCACATCTGATAATCTCAGCAGGGGCAGAGGTAGCCTGATTAGAAAATATTTGCAGATTTCACAGGTAAACTTTTTTTTCAGTCAAAACTGTCTGATGCATGCATTTTGTATATGTTAATGTTTTGAAAAGTTAAATATGCCTTTACTTTCATCACCAAGCAATTGTATTTTTAGGGGCAAATTCAATTGGCCACGCTACTTTCAGCAGTAACGCGGCCAATTGAATTTGCCCCTAAAAATACAAGCTGAGTCACAGCCTTATCTCTGTGGAGTTTAAATATGTTTGTGTGGATTTCCTCCTATGTGACGCTTATGGAAGACTACACATGGTTTATGTACTCACATTTTATTTACATAGTTTAAACAAATTGAACTATAATGCCTTTTATTCATACTAGCGTATTATTAGCGATAAAAAATATCAAACAAGGTATAGGCTAACTATAAGTTATTACACATCAACCACTTCACATTGCAATTTATTAAAATTGTGCATCCACCAGGTTTTTTTTAAAAAAATAGTACATTGTTTATTGACATGAATATAAAATATTTTTTTTTTTTCTATGAGTGAAGTGTATGCAGATGTACGTTGTGCATATTTAGTTGTGATTAGGGGTTATCACGGGCACTAGGAGTCTTTACCTAGGGATCACCAGATGATAGACTTACCAGAGCAGTATAGTTGGTAATATGGTACTCTGGTAGCGGGGTGATCACGGAACAGGAGACAGCAGGTGATAAGAGAATGCTCGAGGAAAGTCTATGACTAGCAGCACTGGTAATAGGTAGATAACTGTACACGAGGAACTGGATGGACAAGGAAACGTGAGGGTAGTCAGTGGTCTGCGTATAGCAAGTTGTACCACTGCTATAGTGAGGAGGAATGTCCAGGAGTAACGAGGAGGTGATGAGAGTCAGCGGTCTGCGTATAGCAAGTTGTACCGCTGTCTGGGTGAAGGAATGGAATCCAGGTGAAGGTATCCGGGGAGTCAGTGGTCTGCGTTAGCAAGTTGTATCACTGCTATGTGAAAGGATACTGGAAACTGGTGACTCAGAAAACAGGGAACAGTGGTCTGCCTCTAGCAAGTTGTACCACTGAAATATATAAGTGAGGAGGAGCACGGGGAGATAAATGCAATGCAGAGTATACACGGGCACACTGAACTTGATCCCACGATGATATGCACACAATAATAATAACTGAGCAGCACTGCCCAAATAAACAAAGTCACGAGAACTATCCAGGCTAAACGGTAACACAGTCAAATGATAGCAATAGTCTCAGTGGATAGGAAACTCCGGAGGAGAACAACTCAGTCCAGCTAGATATGCAATACACCAGCACAGTCAATGAGAAGTATGCATACCGTGGTTCAGGAGAGCAGGCTGTCAGAGAGAGGTGCAGGGATACCTGAACGGCTGGAGGCCGGCAGGATGCAAAGTCCCAGGAGGGTGGAAGCGGTAACCAAGTAGGTGCAGCGCACAGTAGGTAGACCAGCAAGGATGTAAACAATACTCAGGAAGCAGTAGTATATAGAACTGGACACCTGGAGAACACGGGAGAGTTGAGGCGGTCTAGCTGAGATGAAAGCAGCGGAGCGTTGATCCGATGCAGACAGGCGAGTTGACACAAGCAGGAACACTGTAGAAGCACGGAGACAGCGGATCGGCTGGCTGCAGACACGATGAGTACTGGAGGGTTGCGATGAGCAGGACACTGCAGATACACGGAGGCAGCGGATAGGAATCAGCTGGTGCAGTCACGATGAAACACGGGAGAGTTGAGGTGAGCAGGATACTGTAGAAGCACGGAGGCAGCGGATAGGAATCAGCTGGTGCAGTCACGATGAAACACAGGAGAGTTGAAGTGGTTTGGAAACTGTAGAAGCACGGAGGCAGCGGATAGGAATCAGCTGGTGCAGTCACGATGAAACACGGGAGAGCTCAGGGAGGACAGAAACCTCACGTGGAGCAGAAGGGCACCAGCGGATAGGAATCAGCTGGTGCAGTCACGATGAAATACGGGAGAGCTCAGGGAGGACAGAAACCTCACGTGGAGCAGAAGGGCTTGGAGACTGTAGAAGCACGGAGTCAGCGGATAGGAATCAGCTGGTGCAGTCACGATGAAACACGGGAGAGTTGAAGTGGTTTGGAAACTGTAGAAGCACGGAGGCAGCGGATAGGAATCAGCTGGTGCAGTCACGATGAAACACAGGAGAGTTGAACTGGTCTGGAGACTGTAGAAGCACGGAGGCAGCGGATAGGAATCAGCTGGTGCAGTCACGATGAAACACGGGAGAGTTGAAGTGGTTTGGAAACTGTAGAAGCACGGAGGCAGCGGATAGGAAACAGCTGGTGCAGTCACGATGAAACACAGGAGAGTTGAAGTGGTCTGGAAACCACAAACGAACAACAGGAATCAGCAGGAGCTGAATACACGAGGAAACACAGGAACACCTTCAGAGGCTCATGGGGAATGAGACTCCAAGATCAGGCAACGAGGTATTGACCACAGGTGCTTTAAATAGGGAGTGTTGCCTGATCAGCCAATTAACTAAAAGGAACATGTACTGAAGGTTTGAAAGGGCTGCACATGCGCAGACCCTCAGGATGGTGGACGGCCACGGTTCCTAAACACACGAGAAGTAGCACTCACAGTCCGGTGAGTGACAGGGGTATTTTAAACAAACAATGATTTTTCAACAGTTTAGTGTTGCTATTAAGCGCTGCTGCTATAGCTTTTTTGGACTTAAACATGACCACCAAGCTTCCTTAATTGTTGGACATGAATTTAAGAAAAACGCTAAGTACTGTTTCTTATCTATCCGATGCATTCAGAGGTAAACGCCTACTCTTCTTAAGTCACTAGGATCTTCGCCCATTCCCTGCCCTTTCCCAACCCTGTTTTCTTAAGCGGTTGGAGAGCTTCTTAAGTTAAATTAAGAAGGATGTTGATCTTAACTTAAAGATTTTACGTAAGTGACAGATTTTCGTTCTTATCTCCCTGTTCTGGGCATGCGCAGAGTTAATTTTCATATTTTCTGCACAAAATCGGCAGATCCGTCCGCTAATGAATCAGGCCCATAGAGGCTATACATTTGCTAATTCAATCTGTATGTGTGTCTGGAACATCAGTATAGTTCATTTGTACCCGGAACTGGCTCACGAAGAAACAAATAGTTACTAGATTCTGGGCAGACTCAGATCTAGGGAACTATGCATTGCCTGCAAAACAACAAAGAATAAAAGCACTCAATATATAACAGAATTCACTGCTACCACTAAAGACACAATGTTAAGGAAATAATAAAATGTAGAACTATAGGATTTGTATGCCTCCAACAATGACCATGTGGCTTTCTGTACATGAGCCAAACAATATCTGGAGATGAAAATGACAGAACATATCAGAAACAGGGCCATATTTTCCATTGGGCACAATGGGCAGGTGCTCGGGGGCCCCGCGGGCAAGGGGGCCCCATAGGCAGGGCTCTTAATTAGAATAAATAATCCTGCAAAAAAAAAAACCTGCAAAAAAACTCTTCAAGGGTCACTGAGCAAGTACATCCATCTATCTCTATCTCTATATATCTATATCTGTATCTCTATACATCTATATCTATCTATATATAGATATCTATATATCCATATATATATATCTATATATATGTAGGGGCCCCGGTGCACTGCTTTGCCCGGGGCCCATAATGTTGCTAATATGGCACTGGTCAGAAACCGAGCAAAGAAAGCACAAACACAGCAGATTAGAACACTTCCAGTGTCTTAGCTTTTTGCCCCAAATTGTTTATGTATATGACCTGGGGGAGTGACATGGGCGTAGTGGGAGAGTACAAAGAGAGCTGTGTGTTACTTTGTCAGGGAAAGTAGACATGAAATGTTTGTGAATGGTCAGTAATAATAGTTGAAGCCTTGGTGTGGTGTTACTGCTAACATGGAGGATACCCATGTGCTAATTCAACCTGTACATGTTTTTTGAACAGTATAGATGACAGGTAAGACTATGTTCTTTGGGCCAGACAATGCCACATATTAATCACATTCCTGATCGAAGAGATACAAGACCCGCCATTACAGAGAGAGAAATGTGGTGGATATTTTCTTTATAGTTTTTGCATGTTATTTACCAACATTTTAAGATTAACTTCTAAAATATCAAAGCTATGGTGACCTTGAATCATCCTTCATATGTATAAATAAAGTAATACAATCCGGGAAAGGGGGGCATTACATGGTCTAGATTTAAAGAGAAAAAGCAAAATATTGCAACAAGCAGCAACTGAGCTAAAGACACCAGCAGCCACAGATAGTGAAACTGACAAGAACAGGTAGAAGAGAGCAGGACAGTCTGCCAACTGACCCGATTCTGGTCAGTCCCGAATTTGGGTGATTGTCTTATTTAGTTAGGATTTGGACCGACTGCAAGGACAGTTGGAATGCATGTCCAACTTCACACTGCACTGCTCATAAAGGCAGAGCCTTCCTTGTTTGTTTATTTGTCTAAAATGATAACTATAGTACATCATAGGGGTCCCCCTGTCTTAAGTGCCCTATGCCCCCCAGAGAATTAATCCAGCTCTGGTCGCCATTGAACATCTTGGGCTCTGGAATACATGTCCCAGAATGCAGTGGAGCAGTGGAATATCAGTTAATAGGACACATAAAAAGAGAGAGAGCACTAAAGAGAGTAGAGATTAAAGAGGACATTGATAAAAATAGGGAAATAGTGTTGGAATGATCAGACTGAGAAAAGTAACATGAACAGGAAAGAAAACTTTGACAGAACAGGAGAGACACGGGCAAATAAATAAGATGGCTTTATAAAGAAAAAAACAGGAGGCAGATTTATTATTAATATTTTTGTAACGCCTGCGGGGAACGGAACAGACGCACATAAATGTCCTACCTTGTTCACCATGGACCACTTACCGTCCGCACATATCCACCCCATCCTCTCTGCATCTCAGCACCATCTTCAGTGATGGTCTGCCTCTTGGATCCTACAGGAGAGTACACTAAAGTAGACAGACAGGTGGCATAGAAAACAGCATGCAGTACATTACGGGTCAACCACCACCTCACCAATGGTCAAAGGCCTACCTTTACTAACCTGGAAACCAAACCAGTCCGGGTATGCAATCAGCGGAGATCTTCTTCTGATCCTACTCCATCTTAATTGCTTTGGGTCACCTGTGTCTGCCAGCACCGGGTTACACCGCAGGCCTCTGCCTGCCATCTGGAACGTCAGCCTCTAAGCCCGTACTTTAGGAACTCAGGACTGAGAGGGGGGCATGTGTGATTAAAGATGCTGGGCAGAGGAGGACATGTGTTTATTAAAGTATGTGGGCAGAAGGGGGACATCATCATCATCATCATTTATTTATATAGCGCCAACATATTCCGTAGCGCTTTACAATTGGGGACAAACATAGTAAATTAAAACAAACTGGGTAAAACAGACAAAGAAGTGAGAATGCCCTGCTCACAAGCTTACAATCTATGGGACAATGGCAGTTTGACACATTAGGTTAAGTCTACATTTTGGCCCAGCCAGACTGCAAAGGTAAAAGTGACTCATAAGCTAAATGATCCTGTCACACAACAATGTTGGTCAGAGGGTAGTTGTCTTGTGTGAAATTGTATAACGGGTGGTAATAGGGTACTGTAGTGAGGTTAAGAGGGTGGTTGAGGTATATATGTGATTATGTGTGATTAAAGCTCCTGAGCAGAGAAGGACATGTGTGATTAAAGCTGATGGGCAGAAGGGGGCATGTGTGACTAAAGCTGCTGAGCAGAGGGGGGGCATGTGTGATTAAAGCTGCTAGGCAGAGGGGGGCATGTGTGATTACAGCTCTGTGAGGAAATGGAATGGGGTATGTTAATATAATGTGTGTGGGAGGATGTTTATGCTAATATAATATGTGAGGGAGGGTATGTTAATGTAATGTCTGTGGGGAGTATGTTAATATAATGTTTGAGGGAAGGGAGTGGGGGTATTAATATAATGTGGGTGGAAGATAGGCTATTAATTTCATGGAGTGTAGGTAGGGGCTAATTATTTTATGGGTGCTATTTTATTTCTGGGGTGATGGTGGGGGCAATTTAATTTAAGAAGAAGTGATGGGACCATTAATTTAAAGCTGGATGGTTTGAAGCTATTGATAGAATGTGGGGTTGAGTTTGGGGAGGAGGGGTATTTATTAAATGTGAATATGAATTATTTAATGCCAGGGGTGGTTGTGGGAAATGGTTATTGTTTTTAAACTTAAATGCTATCAATTTATTGCTGGGGCTGTTTGGAGGGAGGGCAATAGGTTTATTTATTAAACGTGTATGCTATTTAATGTCAGGGCTGGTTGGAAGGAAATAGATATATTTATCAAATGTGAATATTATTATTTTAATCTTGGGGCTAGAGAGAGGCCTAATTACTAAACATGTGTTTTATTGTTTTATTGTTTGGAGTTATCTAAATTTTATGTACCCATCTCTTTTTCCAAATAGGACATCCAACATTCCAGGATCCAGACAAGCAGCAACTGATCTAAAGAAACCAGCAGCCACAGGTTGTGAAAGTGACAAAAAAAGGTAAAATAGACCAGGACAGTCTCCCTGCAATTACCTGCTGTTCCTAACAAAACCTCTATAATTGTATGATGGTGACTATATCTAGTAATGAATGATAATGTAGGTTTGTTGGTATCTTCTAATTGCTGTACAATAGGATACAAAAGATTTCGTCTCTCTTTACTAAGTGCTTTAGTTTCAGCTGAATTAAGGTGATTTTCCTGATATTTTATTTAATTTTATCCATATGGGTAATGTGAGTATCTTTCTTTGTGCAGATTCATCTTAATCTGAGAAACTGCCTATAGGGTATACTGTTCAGCAAGTTATCGTGATGTTTACTACTTTTTAAGATATAGCCATTAACATCCGTTCGGTTCTTTTTATAACATTTGGATAGTACACCATCTTCATTAATATAAATTTCCAAATTTAGAAAAAAAATATATATAGTACTTTCATTACAGGTAAGCTTAATGTTCCAATCATTGTTATTCAAATATTCATAAAATTGGTTAAGGAGCTCTCTTCCTCCACGGCAAAAAAAAGAAAACATTGTCAATATGCCTATACCAGGATATCACGGATGATCTTGATCTAAATAGAAATCTTCCCAAAATTCCGTAAATATATTGGTATAGCTTGAGGCAAACCTGGTTCTCTGTAGATAGTATTCCCCATTGAAATAAAAGTAATAATTTAATAGAATGAAGCTGATGCTTTGCTTGAGGAAATTCTTAAGATTTTCTGTATACTCTGTTTTTCCAAGAAAAAAGTCAATCGCTTTAAGACCCTTTTCAAGTTCTATTACGGTGTACAAATATGAAATATGCAACATCAACCGTTACTAAATAATACCCCTCCTGCCATTTGATCTTACCTAATTTTTTCAATATATTATTTGTATCCTTCAAATATGAGGGAGTGTTGGTGACTAACAGTTGTAGATAGTGGTCAATAGAGGACAAACATTTGGTGGTAATACTTTCAACCCCTGAAATAATGGACTTTCCGGGTAGATCTATCATGCTCATATGGATATGGATATTAGGTAAAATGTAGATAAATGGCATAGTGGGCTCTTCGATTTTTCAGATATGAAGTCTCATCCTTCATATTTTTTAATAAGATTCAAGAATTTCTTGTGGATGTTAGGAGTAGGATCGTTCTTCAATTTTTCACAAGTCTGATTGTCTGTTAGTTGTCTTTTGATCGCTTTAATATACTTCTATTTATTCATGATCACCACTCCTCTGCCCTTGTCTGCTGGTTTGATTATAATGTCTGTATCTTCCTGGAGCATTTATAGGGCTTTTTTCTCATTGGCAGTTAACTTAGATATCAATCTTTTATTATTTTAACTTTGGTCTTTATTTCTCTCTATAGTTATTAATCTCTTTATATCATCAGATACCAATTTATTAAAACACTCACTAAAATGACCTTTCAAATAGGAGGGGAAAAATAATTTTCTCTTAAATTTAATCGATATCACTGTTTGTTCTAAATTATCATGATTCTCTATTGTACCATTCAATTTTTTTCTTCTCTTTTTAAGTGAATTTTTTAAGGTTAATATTGTTATATATTATTGAATGCAAATACAGACCTCAAAAGAGTCTAAAGTATTAGTGGGGGAGAATTTGAAGCCTTTTGAGAGGAGTGTGATTTCATTCTCAGATAATGGCCAAGAACTCAAATTTTAGATTGTTCCATTATAAACTTTTTCAAGTGTTTCTATTGCCACTCATTTTACCTCTTGTTTTGTTTGTTTGTTGTTTGCAATTTCCTCTATTTTTATTATTTATTTTCTTATTAATAGTAATTTCTTAATAGTATCTGTCCCTTCTCTATTCCTCTGAGATTATTTTATTTAGTGGGGTCCCTGACTTAAAAAAGACAAAGAAAAGAAGGGGCTCTGGATTTTCAATAGATCCTTTCTATTTGAAGTACAGGGAGAATTATAATCCTCGTATCCCATGTGTCTTTGATGATGAAGAATAAATAAGGAGCAAAATAACATGTGGCATAGCATTATATGTTTAATTAGATGTTTATAAGTAGAGATGCTCAGGCTCGGTTCCCAGAGAACCGAACATACCCGAACTTAGCAGATCTGAGTACTGAGTCGAGCCGGCTCGATACTTTCGCGATTTTTCAAATTTGAAAACGAGGCAAAACATCATTGTTATGTCGTCGGATCTCAGATCATGCGATTTTTGGATTCCTTTTTAAGATCCAACATAATGGTGGGTGGGAGGGAGGGCGGGCGGGCCCAAGAACAATTCCAATTTGCACCATTTTTCTTTTCTGCCACTACTGTGTGCCAATGTGTCCTAGGAACTGCCATGTGTTTGTGTCATTGCTCTGTCACTTACCATCCAGCCAGGTTGCTACAGTATTTGTTCGAAAGTGTATGAAAATAATATTGTGATCTGTGAGGTGGTCAAAATTGACTGCAAATGACTTGAAATTAGTGTTATTGAGGTTAATAATAATGTAGGAACAAAAAAAAGAGCAAAATTACGTGATTTTAGCATATTTTAGAATTTCTTTTAAAAAATCCAAAACCAAAACCAAAAGCAAAACACACGAGGGCGGTTTTGCCATAACCAAAACACGAAGCTAATCCAGATCTAAAATCAAAACCAGTTCACAGGGGTCAGTGAGCATCTCTATTTATAAGACACGCTCTATATCTACAAATCAAACAAAGAGGGGCGCTTCCATAGTGCATTATCAGACTTTAATGGTAAAAATTCTTTTGCAAATACACGTACCAGAAATTTTCTTGTTAAAAAGCACATAAAATAATGCCAAGCACGACTTCCCAGTCCGTAGCTCGAAACCACAATAAGTCCAATCCTCTACGCGTTTCGTTGTAACCAACTTCGTCAGGAGGAATAGTGTTAGCTAATTTCACTTGTCTTTTTTTAGGGAAGCTGTTCTCAGGTTTCTTTAATTAGGCATCCGCCTTAGCATTCAATCACTTGAATCGTAATAAAGGCAAAACTTCATCATTCTAAACATTAGCACAACATATAACGTATATAAAACATTTTAAAAAGTGCAGATTTGGGATAATAAATACATTCACAATGTTTAACATTTCGTTCTCTTAGAATACAATTAATCTCGCCCGCGGCTCACATATCAGCGGTGCAAGTTTTTTGTTTCACAGAGCAGATGTCTGTCAAGAACATTGGTTCATTGCCGACAGGCAAAATCTTTTTCACACATTTCTCTCATATAGATATAATATCTTTCCTAGATTGCTCTCTATATGTTGAATTCCTTTCATTCATTTATTTTCCAATTGATCTTGCCTACGGCTCGCACACCAAAACTCTAATTCGTTTCTGATGGTTAAAATCTAATCACGCATGTCTTTATTATAAATATATACCTTTCCTCGGTTGCTCACTCATACAATTCATTACTTTTAATTCATTATTCCAAAATATTCCTATAATTGAGCCACCACGATGATGTTCATGTCTTATTTTAGCAAAAGGATAAAACCCTAATATAGCCAATTCTGGACATTTCTTTTCCAGTTAGTATTGCTCGCAGCTCATACAACAGCGATACTAATCTCTACTTCATAAAGCAAGTGTCCGTCAATGATCCTAATTAGTTATCAAGAAATCAAATATTTCTACATCTAGTACATAAAGATGTTATCTTCAAGTGGATGGCACTTTGCTGATTCTTCCACAAAAAAGCAACTTCAAATCAAATGTATCTGAACAGTATTAGAACTCATATGCATGACCATTGCAGATGTAGAAATTAACCCCCAATCCCATGTAGCTGGTTCTTGTACAAATTACCAGGTATACTTCATGATAGCTTAATTTCTATATAGTTATAAATTGTTCTCCAAATAATTATATTATATAATAGATTATTCTTCTCTCATAATCTATATTATATAGCAGCATCCATGCATAGATCTAATCCAAGATAAACTTGTTATATTTTCCATGATGTTTTAAACAATTGACATAATTTAATTCAACACAATAATTGTTTGTGTAAACTATCAAGGACAATGAATCTTTTCTCTCCGTCAGTTCCAATATTATTCAGAAGGAAGAGAAATTGTTACAAACCCGACAAACATTAGCATTGCGCATAACTTCTAATTGTCCAGCCTGGATTAACATTGAGCTTCGATTTCATATAGAGCCCAGCATTAGAATTATACTGGCTCATAGAGTGTCTTCCTATTCCTCACCAGATGGTTTTCTTAAAGATGAGTTCTCTCTAGACAATTAACGTCTAATCAACATCTAATAATTATTGAATCATAACTTATTAACATTATATATAGTGTTTTTTTCCATATATATATTAGCGTAGCTCAGTGCAAAGGGACTACCCATCGCTGTCCCTCGCAACTGGCCATAAAATTGTTCCAGAAAGATGAAATAGTTATGGTCCAAAATAAACCGGGTACAATCAACTATAAATTCTTGTAAGAAAACATTAAGATCATTTTGTTCTTTTAAACAAGATTCTACAGCCTGAACTCCTTTGATATGTGGAATAGCCGTATATAGAGATTGCACATCAATCGTGCACCAATAGAAATCGGACTCCCATTCTATATGTTTAACTATCTGCAAAATCTGTGTAGAGTCTTTCAAATACGTTCTTAATCGAGACACATATTTCTTAAGATAACAATCAACGAATTCTGATAAGGGAGCAGTTATAGACCCAATACCCGACACTATCAGGCGCCCAGGAGGGTTGATCATATGTTTATGGATTTTGGGCAATTGATAAAAGGTCGCTATCTTTGGATATTGATTATATATATAGTCATACTCATCCTTTGTTATACTTTCATTC
Organism: Mixophyes fleayi; assembly: GCF_038048845.1. NCBI lineage: Eukaryota > Metazoa > Chordata > Amphibia > Anura > Limnodynastidae > Mixophyes > Mixophyes fleayi. The sequence goes on from NC_134410.1 coordinate 67,621,296, forward strand.
TTAAGGCCCTTTCTTAGCAATTTATCTAGTTGTTCTAAATTCGAATTAGTAGGATCTGTTTCAAGTTCTACATAAAAATTAATATCATCTACCAACCTGGAGGCTTCATTGATATAATCAATTTTATTTAAAATTACTAAGCCCCCTCCCTTGTCGGCAGGCTTTATTATGATCTTATCATCTTTTAATAACTCTTTCAATGCTTTCCTTTCATTTATTGTAAGGATTTTTTAAATTTAAATGTATTTTTAGCAAATGTTTCAAAGTCTTGGTGACTTTCAAGTTCCAAAGGGGCACATTTTTATCATTTTTTAAAAACATATTTTTATCATTCTTTAAAAAATGTCTCTTGAGGGTTAATTTTCTTACATATTTTTTTAGATCTATGAATAATTGAAATCCATTTGGAGCCTCTGTAGGTGCAAATGATAAGCCTTTAGATAATAAATTTAATTCCCCAGTATTCAGAATTTTGTCTGATAAATTAAAAATACCTCGCGGGGGTTCCTTTAACACATTGCCCATTTTTTGGGAGCTTTTCTTAACTGCTCTTTTCCCTGTACGTCTTGGAATGGTCTTTTCCTGGGGGAGTTGTTTCCATACTTTGACATCATCAGGCTTCTGAGATCTGTAGATCTTACTCTCGTATCTTGATCTAAAAAAGGTGATTTTTCAGATTGATTGCTAAGAGATGCATTAGATTAATTTTTCATATCTCTAAAAGTATCAAATTTGTTGGAAAGTGGTAATTCAAAATTTTCTCTATATTTTTCTTTTGAATTCTGTCTCCTATTATAAGGCACTTGTTGCCATTTGTTCTAATTTTTTTGATTTTTCCAAACATTAGGATGATATTTATATCCTCCCATTTTATTTTGTGATATATTAGTATTTTAATAATGTTTAGAGTGTTCAAACCGACTCCAATTCCGTATTTTATTATTTTCATAATCTTTTTTGTCTCTAACAAATTTTTTCTTTTTTGAGATCACTATTTCATTCTCAATTTTAGTAATTTTAGTTTCAATTTCTTTTTCAAACATTTGTGTTTCTTTTTGGGATTTTCAGCTCCCATTTGGGATTCAAGTTCTTTCAGATCTTTCTCGATATCCTTCAGAACTTTTTTCTTTTCAAATATTATCTCATTAATTCAAAAAAACATTCATCTATTATTCGATACCATTCTTTGATGAATTTTTCATTAGTTTGTCCAAATGTAGGAGCTTTAGCTATTCTCAATCCCCTAGGAATTCTTCCCACTTTGAGATAACTCTCTAAGCCCATTACTTCCCACCATGCTTTAACTTCCTTAAGTAGGGACTCAATTTGCCAAGAAGCATATTTAGAAAACTTATTCTGTTCTAAAGTATCTAAAGTATCTAAAGTATCTACTTCTATATCAGGAGTTTCTTCATTAAATATCTCATTGCACTGTGCTAATCATTTTGCCCTAAGTTCTGAGTTTCTAAATAGCATTGTAATACAACAACAAATTAACAAGATATCTAAAATATATAGAAAAAAAAACAATGGTACAGGTTTATAACAAAAACAAAATCTCTGGCTGCAACTGTATGAAGAGATTCAAGATAAATAGATATAACAAGTATACAGTGTGCCAAAAAAATTGTCTTAATTGTTACTTTGATAATATATCAGTCCAGCAGGATTGTAGATACAGACAGCCGGATTCCTTATAGCACTAGCCGTATAGGAGCCGCGCGTCTTCTCTCTGTTAACCCGATCTCCACAGGTACAGAATTATCTACAAATCAAACAAAGAGGGGAGCTTCCATAGTGCATTAGCAGACTTTAATGGCAAAAATTATTTTGCAAATACACGCTCTATATCTGTAAACATTTTGTATTTTGTTTTTAGCTCTTTATTTTCAAACCTCATCAGTAGAACATCACAAAAGAAAGACCTGTTGATTGAATACAACGGTTAACGGGTACACGATACATAGTCATATTGAATAAGAATATAACTTATAGAAAGTATTGCTACCAAAAATTGGGTAAGAGAGAGGTTAGATAAATAGATGCAGGGTTTTTGGTGTTATGGTGGATGGGGGAGGGGGAAAAGAGCAGGGGGGGAAGTGATTTAGAGCAGAGCTATGTGAACTAAATATCACCAAGAATTGATTGGGGACTGATGGGACTGAAACCAGAGGGTCCAGGGAAAGCAGTATTTAGGCAGAGTGTTGTTTAAAAGGGCAGTGATATACTCCATAGAGGAGCTGTACCAGAACCGATTAAGTAGATCAGTTCTAGAGGGAGGGGCGGGTTGTTTCTATGCCCTGGCAATAAGTAACTTAGAGGCTTGACAAATATGTGTGAGCAAGCGGTCAGTGGGTTTGCTGAGGTGAGGAATTAGTTGGTTGAGGAGAGCTGATAAAAGCTCTCTGGGGATCTGCACACTGGTAGCTTGATGAAAGATGTCAAGAGTGAGATCCCAGAAATTGCGAACTATTGGGCATTCCCACCATTTATATAGAAAGATCCCCTTGACCCACAGAGTCGCCAACAATGGTCAGATGCTGTGGGATAAACACGGTGAAGTTTTTCTGGGACCAAGTACCAACGAATGTAGAGCTTGTAGCAGTTCACTTGGATGCCTGCGTTAATAGAAACCTTCGCTGTTCGAGTGCAGATAACTGATCACTCCTCGCTGTTCAGGGGAATCCTGAGGTCACGTTTGCAAAGCCTCCTCATGACATGCAAGCAGTAGAAGGAGGGGCTGTTATAGAATGGTATTAAATGGAGCTGTTACCCTGGTGGCCTACGGAGTATATACAATTACACTCAAATGGAGAGAGGGATGGAGTTTTTTAGATCAAGTTTGGGACTGTATGAATCCACAGATTTGGATATATTGGAACATAGGGGGTGGTATTTAGTAAATCTTTCTACATAAGACACTGGGGCTGATTCACCCATGACATGAAGAAAGCAGTCAAATTTGTATGACTTTCACAGTTAGTAGACTGTGTTTAATTGCCCAGGGTGGAGCAATGGGTGGTTCCTAATTGGTGTCAAAGGAGGGGGGGTATGGGGTGAGATCAAAGTTGCGGTTGGCTAGATCCAACATCAACAAAGTGAATGAAATAGAAGGGCAGGAGTAAACCGAGGTAGACCTATGGATCCTGGGGAGCCAAGGGAGGTAGTGTTCAGGCATGGCTGTGGCTAGAGTGCTCTCTATATCAACCCACTTTTTGTGTCCTGGGTTGATATGCCATGAGATAATATGATTGAGTTGGACAGCAATGTAGTAATTGTGAATGAGAGGAAGTCCAAGGCCTCCAGATTTTTTTGGGTTTCTACAGTGTGGCTTTGCTAAGTCTGGGCTTCTGTCCTCCTCAGTTGAAATAAATCTAATAGTCGAGGAATTATGTTCATCTTTATAGCTTAGTTCCTCCCAGTCAGGATATATATATATATAATGGGTGGCATTTAGAAAGATCCTGCTGGAGGAGTGCCAGTAAAGAAGAGTAATGAGAGCGATAAAGCCTTGAGTAGTGTTTAGTGATGGCCACTCCCAGGTATCTGATGGTGCCACTGAAATTTGAAAGAAAGCTGCATTTGTTCTCGGGTTGCATTAAGGATATGGCACAAAGGAAGTAGAGGTAGATAAGAGATTGGGTATACAATGCCATCTGTGTTGCAGGAGGTTGTGTGCACTGGGTTGATAAAGCCGGGGCACACAAAGAGGGTGAAAAAGGAAGGCAAGGGAAAAGTTGCAACTAGATGTCCACACAAACAGGGAAGACATAAACTCATGTGCCAAATGAGATTGCTGCCAGATCCAGCCATCCAGGAAAGGCGCATTCTGCCTTGCAGCCGCAGGATGTACAGTGATGGCTCGACTCACTGTCTTCTCTGCATTTCTCCCTGTGTCCTTTGACTGTGCATTGGTAGACAGTGAGAGAATCCAGCAACGGAAGGCTCCAGGGACCAGCAGATCTGTGTCCGGGTGTCACTACTGTTATGTTGTGTTGTCGCTACCAATAAATATTGTCCGATGCAATTAATGTGGCTCCAAAGCACAAAAGAGATTTAATAGCACAAAGTATAACATGATGTCGCATTATAATGAAATACAAGTAAGTATAAACCGATACATTACGCTAGCACCCAACTGGATCCAGGTACAGCTTTAGTCCTGTAGCTCCAGTGATAGATAGAAGAATGCTGGGCCATGGACTTGCTTATATACAGGTTGGACTTAAGATAAAACACAATGATGTCACAAGTATAACACTAAGAAGGTTCTTTATGAGCTCAGGATTTAGGACAGTACAGTACAGTACAATGCAGGTCATGGGTTGATTCAAAGGATGCTCTCCAAGGGTGGAGGTGACTCGCTCCAACGTCTGCATTACATGTCTTTGCCTGAGAAGCCTGCCAAAGTACTGGTCCAATCCAACCTATTAGCATTCCAAACACTGTATCATTTTGAGTATTAATCATATATCATCCATAACTAGCGATCACAGGAAGCGATCACTTAGCCGATAGTAGCGGATTCCTGATGATAAAATTCAGATTAATGTGACAGTAAACATGATACATTTCCTATATCCTGAGCCCTATATGCCTTTAATGTAGTTTTAACATTATTGTATTAAACCTCTAAGTCTATTACATTTAAATATAAAAGAATATGTGCTGGAACTTTATTGAAGTGGAATTTTTATAAATGTATGTGTGCATGAAGTGCATTTGCTTTGTTTACTTGTGCGATTTTGTGATTAACCCAGTTATGATGTAGCATACTAATCGCAATCGCAAGTAAATCTATTACAATTGATATTTGTTCATTTAGCACAACTTCACCCAATTATTCAACTTCCACAATACTTGCGGGTGGTGGTAAGCTACACTGTAGCCAGCAGGTAATTGGTGGAACATGGGTTGAGACTCAAAAGTCCAGTCACCTGAAGTGTATGAAGTTAGGCCTGGTCCCAATGTCAAAAACTCGGGGTTAGTGCAGACCCAACAGGTTTTAGAGAGGGACAGGTGATGCAGGCCACACAGTAAGTGGCAAACTATAAAGAGCGCAGGCAATGGGGCTTACAACTGCTTGCAAAGATGTGTCTTAATAAGCCCGGTAGTCTCTGCCTGGTTTGAAATCCATTAAGGGCTCTGCTGGGGGGCTGGGCAGCAGGACTCACAGCCGAGATGAAGGCCAGCAAATGTGGGTTCCCTCTGGTCAGGTGTGTTCCGTGACTGCAGCTGCACTCTGTGACTGTTGTTTGGGTGTGCGTCCTGTTATGTGGAAGCCGGAGGAGAACTCAGGATGCTCTGAATGTGTGTGGAGAGGGATTGGCGGCTTCTTGTGTTGGGGAGGTGGCTAATTGAATCCGGGGATGCAGCAGTTGCATAGGCCGTTCCAGGGCAGTCACAATCAAAGCTGGACGTCTGGATACCAGTCCAAATGGGTTGCTCGAGTGCCGGGGCTGACGGGATACACAGAAATACAGGTTAAAGATGGACTTTCACTAATCTGGACTTCATTTCACTTTCCTTTGATTGTGTATTCTGCTTATTCACATAAGAGTGTATTTGGTATGCTAATTGTATTATTATTTGTACTATTGGACTATATTATGTGGATCTTTTTCTCTCATTTTATGGTTATTCTGGAGCGATTATCTTGAGACTAGTAAGGAACTACTACTACTACTACTACTACTACTACTACTTACTACTGTTTGTACTTGAGAGAAACCACAAGCGCTTAGATTTTCTACTTGTTTTTGTTCAGTAAATGTTGTATTTGTTTATAACTTTTTGACAAGAAATTTTCATATATTTCCTTTGTTATGAAAAAAACTATGCTCAAATTAGGTAAATCACACCAGCAAGGTTTTAGTCATTCCCATTTTTCAGTCGCAACTGGAGAACAGCCTGGGCCACTTGCTTATGCCACTTCTCCCTTATCTCCTGTCAATTACTCTCTTCTCCTTGATACCCTTCACTCCTTTGGCTGTCATGATGATGTACTCTCCTCGTTCACCTCCTACCTCTCAGATCACTCCTTCAGTGTCTCTACTTCTGACTCATGCTTCCCTTCTTGTCCTCTGTCTACTCCCCAAGACTCTATTCTTGGCCCTCTTCTCTTCTCTATCTACACCTCCTCTCTCAGTGAACTCCTACGTTCCTCCATTCTCCACTACCCCCTCTACGCAGATGACACCCAAAACTATCTTTGCTCCCCTGACATTTCACCCTCTTTCTTATCCCGTGTGTCCAATTGTCTTAATTCCATCTCCACCTGGATGACCCAACAACTACCTCAAACTTAACATGTCCAAATCTGAGCTTATGATCTTTTCCCCTATTAATGCCATTATCCCTCTATACATCTCCCTCACAGTCAAATTTATTCCTCCCCATGCACATTGCCTCGGTGTCATCCTCAACTCCGCCCACAACTTTACCCTGCACATCCAGTCTCTCTTTGCAGTTTTGTTGCCTCGTTCTCCACAACATTGCAAAAATATGCCCCTTTCTCACTCAAGAAGCTAAAACCCTGATCAATTAATTCATTATTTTCTGACTACTGTAACCTTCTCCTCACTGACCTTCCCCTCACCCTCTCTTTTCCTCTACAATCCATCCTGAATGTTTTGGTTAAACTAATCTTCCTCTGCTGACACTCCTCATCCACTGCCAAACTCTTTAAATCCCTTCATGGGCTTTTGGGCTGCTCACCACTACCTACAAAGCTCTCACTAAAGCTTCCCCCATACATCTTTGACCTTGTCATGAGACATATCCCAGCTTGACCATACTGCTCCTCCTCTGACCTATGCCTCTCTTCCCCTCTTATAACCACCTTCCACTCTCATCTCTCGTGCATCTCCACACCTATGGAATTCTTTGATTCGCCCTACCAGATTCTCCTACAATCCTTCAAATGCTCTTTCTCTTACTTATTCCTGCTTACCTATCCTACACCATCCTAGACCCATATGTCTGCTCCCTCTACATACTCCTTTCACAACATCCACATGTCCTTTTTGCATTATTTTATTTCATGGGAATGTTCTTCTTTACCCTATGCCTGTCCACCTCATACGACCCTGATGCCATGTCGTAAGCAAAATCTTCTGCTATTTGTTTATCACACACTTAAAATTTATAGCATTATCCGCATTATCCATACTACCTTTAATTGGTTGCTCATGGATATCCATGTATGTGTTATTATGCTCTGTCTGTATTTATGTATCTGATTATATTTATTATATTCAAGTCACATTTGTAAGATGTATGTTATATCTAAAGATGATTGCCCGGTACTACAGAATCTGTGGTAGCCAATCAATAAACAATGATGATGGGGATGTTACTTCCCAGGTTAAAAGTTGCAGACCTCCCCTGCTGGTACCTATATGCCTATGCAGTTCACATAAGCAGTACTATAAACCCCATGTTAGAGTAAAACGTCAGAAAACAGTGCATCTGTCAGAAAACAGTGCATCTTCTTTCCACCTCTTCTTTCCCTAGTTCCTTCTCACCGAAGAATCTGACATAGACTGTACATTTAGCTGATATGGTCTATTGTTCAATTGACAGGAATATGGCAAAAAATACACTAGCCCTGGAAACCCACATAAAGTGGAATCTCTACAGTTTTTGCTAGTCGCAGTAGATGAATGGGAATAATTACTAAAAACAGGATGTCATAAACACAAGACTGATTCCCCTGCAATTTCTCCAATGTAACGGAACTTTCAATTCTCCAATGTAACGGAACTCAAGCTTTTACTTTTATTATGGTATTAAGAATGAATGGATTGATTGCTGACTTTCATAAGAGTTATAGGTAAATGAAACACATCACCCCAGTTCATGTTTGATCCACTACCTCTACTTATATATGAAAAATGAAAATATTTGTGCACATATTACACTAACTGTTCATTTACTCCCTACCTGGAAATTATTACTGTAAAATACAACTTCTCTTTACAAGCTTGTGCATTGATCTGCCATGATTTTGGTTCACCGCACCATGCATCGGGTATTATACTTAATTATTTAGAGTCTTGTTAGCAGCATCAGTAGCCAATTCCCAGTTTCTTATGGTCTGCACAGAGTTACAAATGGGCACACTTGTGCAGTCGCTGGAGCATGTAAGTGAATGCCTTAAAGTGGCAGCGCATACATAAGTTAGGGCCTGGTATCATTCAGACATCCTTTATGGGTTTTCCTTCCTGACTTGGTTGTTATTGCCTATTGGATTACTTAATTGGCTCCACAATGGTTTGTTAGTTTATCCATGAGACAATTCTGTCACCCTCCCACAATTTTGCAGTGCTGCTGAAAAGCTTTTGTGTAGTGAAGGACACAGCAATTTAAAGCTCAAATGTTAGCTTTGTACAGTTGTACTATAATATAGCAAACCATACTAAAACAGTAGTATGTTATGTTTAACTTTGCCAAATCAATCATTAAAAATAAATAGAAGACACTAACTCAAAGCAGACCATGGGTCAGCATTGAAGAATATGTTGGTGTTATGCATATAATATTAATAATATTTTAAGCTGGGAAATTCCTACCAACTTACTCAAATCAGACTCTGTCTTGGAAATGGCATGTCTAATGCCACAAAAAATGGCAACCAAATTTGCATCACTGCATGTTTTAGAGCACACGTTGGACCTGATTTAGGGGCTTATTTATCACAGGAAATGCCTTAAGGCCAATAAATATGGGTGTTTTCACAGCTGAAATGGCTGTGCCCTATATAGCAAAGGTGCGTCACTTGCAATAGCAGCAATATCGCCAGTGGTAAATCCCACCGGTGATAAGATTCCCCATGTGGAAGCATGTTTAACAAGCATTGTACATGAGGAACAGAGGAAAATTCACATAAAAATCCTTTGTTTAAATATTTTTTTCCAATTATTCAACAATACTTTTTAACTACTTTTTATTTATTTTTTACATATTTTTCATTTATTCCACCAAGTGGACCTGAAAGCACAAGCCTATGCTTTCAGTTCCAATGTGCACCCGTAAACTGGCTAGTTGGGTCACTCATGTACATGTTTCCTGAGACTGGCTTAGTGAAGTGGCAAGTCCAACCTTGCCGCTTTGGACAGTACCGCAGATGCAGTTGAGTATTGCTGAGCTGCGTCTGCAAAGTTTTATTCATAAATTGCGACAATAGATGTTTTATTATTGCTGTGAAAAAAATCAGCTTTATTGTTGCATATTAGAGTTGGAAATAAATCCAGCTGCTGGCTGCAAAAGCCCACTTACTTTTTACTGTGCAAATTTCAAGTTGAACATAACTTGTACTTGCAACCCCCTACGCCTCGACAGGAGGACCACGGGCGTGCAGGCTCATGTTAAGTACAGTAGGGGCATGTACACATAAGTGTAGCACTCCACCCGGAGATGTGACCTAGCTAGACTAGGCTGCACCTTTTATGAGGCATATTTGTTGCAGCTCCCGAGGACCTGGTATAAAGATAACTGCTGATGAATGCATGTAACTTTACTTAAAATAAATAAAAATAAATAAATGTAACACCTCTTTTTTCAGGCTAGGATGTGTGTACAGATGTGTGAGCATTTTCTATTAACCTTTTTTACCTTGATGTCTTCTGTGCAGTGCCTCCGCCTTTGCATTCAAACATTGGGGAGTGTTGATGAAATAAGCAACACCAGAGGGAGACAAAGGAACTGTCTCCCCAACTTCTTATAACCACAGACACACAAATAACGTAGCATAACACTAAACTGGTCTTCACAAGCCACAGCGCCAAATTTATTAATGAAGGTGTGATCTACTAAAGTTTTTGTTCGTTTTTTTTATCAAAAATATATTTCTTTATATCAAATGATAAGGTAACAGCTTAAACGTTGACAAACACTGAACACAATTATTACATTTCCATCCTGTTGTACTATGATGTATTAAGAGGTACCTCTGTCCCACTTAACATCACTATTCACAAAAATGCTTTCTATTGCTACATTCACATTGCAGCCCCAGCAATATCCTGGGTATATGAACCCAGGATATTGCCAGGTGACAGAGCCTCCCACCAGGGCCGCCGAGAGGAGGGGGGAAAGCGGGTACATTTTACCCGGGCCGGGCCCTTGCTTCTAATTTTTTTAAAAAAATTTTATCTTGCTTTTTATTACTTATTTTTTAATTTAATATTTTTTTCTGCCAGGGGGAGGGGGTCGGTCCGTCAATCTCGTTGATGGGGGGAGCTGGAACAAAAAAAAAAAAAAAAGAGATCATACTCAATGACCGCGGCGCCGCGTCCCTCCTCTCTTCTCTGCTCCATTCACACTGACTGTCGGGCGTGACATCATCAAGTCACGCCCGTCAGTCAGTGTGAAGCGCCGCAGCCAGACAAGACCAAGCCAGAAGAAAGAAGAGAAGACAGAAGAGAAGAGAAGAGAAGAAAGAAGCTAACAAAAGGTAAGTAAAGAAACGGAGAGGCAAGGGGGAAAACAAGTGGGAGAGAGGCACAGAGGAATAAAAATGTGGGAGAGAGGCACAGAGGGATAAAAAGGGAGAGGGATAAAGAAGAGGGAGAGAGGCACAGAGGGAAAAAGAAGGAGGGAAGGCAGCATGGAGGGCGCAGTGTGAGCATAAGGGGGCACAGTGTAGTTGTGAAGAAGGGGCACAGTAATGTGTGTGTAATGGCACAGGGGGCTTGTTGCAATGTAGTGAGTGTGAGGTAGGTGGTGGCTAATTAATGGGTGCTATTTTGTTTGTAGGGTGATGGTGAGGCAATTTAATAGTGGGGACTATTAATTTAAGATGGGGTGGTTTGGGGTCTATTGAATATGGGGTGAGTTTGGGGAGAATGAGGTCTATTTATTAAATGTGACTATGAATTATTTAATGGCAGTGATGGTTGCTTTATTAAATGTGAATACTAATATTTTAATGTTGGGGCTGGAGGAAGGCCTAATTATTAATCGTGTGTGCTATTGATTTAACGCCGGGGCTGGCTGTAATTTTCTAAATGTAGCCATTTCTTTTCCCAAATAGGTCCTCCAACATTTCAGGATCCAGACAAGCCACAACTAAAGATACCAGCAGCCACAGGTGGAGAAAGTGAGAAGAACAGGTAGGACAGAGCAGCATAGTGTGTGAAATGTTGTGATTCTAGTAGGAACAATGCCAATGTTTGGTGAGCCCAGTGGGCGCAGGCCAAGACTGAACTTTTTCTGTACACACTGCATTCTTCCTATACTACACAAGGGTGCTAGATGTCCTGAAAGTCAGGAGTGCTTGGACAAATGTCACGCTCCGGTGAATTCAGGACCTAGTGATTTTGATGTGCTAGCCACGCCCCCAATGGTGCATTGTCACACCCCCAATCATGTGACCACACCCCTTAGGCGGCACAATTTTTTTTTGCTTACTCAACTATAAGGGGGGCCCCATGAATTTGTTGTACCGGGGCCCTGAATTCCTTTTGGCAGCCCTGCCTCCCACTACCCTGACATATTCCCGGGTCGATCGGGTTCACACTGAACCCGGGTCAGCCCGGGTCTCTCTGGCAACATCACAATAGTGTTAGGTGGGACCCAGATTGAAAAACTCAGGTCTCACCGTTCAGACTGGCATCCGGTGGTAGTCAGTTTAACGTTACTGACTACCCCGACACGGACTAAGGCGACATGAGGATTCCAAAGAAGGACTACCCCGACCTGAAAAAAAGACTACTTACCAAAATCCAAATGACTTCATGCAACGACCCGATCTCTTGCCGACTGTGGAAAATTACGTCATGTGAAACCGTGACTCCTCTGAAAGCGGCAATGGACGGACCCAGTTGTCATTCTTGTAATGAAAGTATTAGTTTAAGGATTATGGTTAGGGGTACAGCAGGCAGAGGACATTTTCCCCCCTCTCAGCTCGAGTTCTCTCAACTCTGCATCCATTGGCTCCTGTGTCCCAACTCCTTCCTTCCTTTTCCCACAATCCTCTGCGTATTTTTCCACTCTGTGCCTCCTCTGTGTGTCTCTTGGTGCCCAAAAACCTCCCCCTGACTTATCGGGAGATGTAATCCTCCTCTGGCAGGAGATGTTTCTAGTGCGCATGCGCTGCCCAGTTGGGATGCCGGCACTACATTTATAATAATAATAAAAAAAGATGTCACCCGTACAAAAATAAGTAACGAACTGTCCCTCCGTTTTAACACTGGATTAATATCTAGCCTGTGGGTGGTGGGTGCCAGGTTAATAGCATATAGTCAGAAACAATTAAGTACTATTGTACAGCTACAAGTCCCAGTAAGACCTTGTAGCCTTTGACTGCTAGGACATGCTTGCCCCATTGCTTTAGTAGTAAGAAGCCCAGACTATTGTGCAGATTTTGATCACTTATATTAGGGAGGATCATGCTGAGTTAATTTTGATATCTTTTTATACGTCTATTCACACCCTTCGACTTAACTCCTTGATTATTTTTTTTATAACAGCATTGTAATTATATTTGTTCAGCATAGGTGACTGCAACACTTATTTAAGTAAGGAGTTAAGCATTTGGCACTTGGAGGTCTGATGTAAACGTAATGCAATATTGTTTATGGGATGAAAATACCAATGTGATATGTCATCTCCACAACCCAAGTAACTGTAGTTCCACTTTTAATGAAGTTTATAACAATCAAAGTAATAAAGTGTATAATTGTGATTTACATCATCAAAGGGTTATATTTTGCCATGGATACATTATTTATTACAGTTTAAAATAATTTAAAATGTTTTATTTTTCTTAGCATTATCATTATCATGCTTTCAGATCTCTCATTTTATAGTACATTGGAAACCAATAAATATAGGGTTCCTAATAATTTCCACCAGAAATTAATTTATTTTTAACAAATAGATCATGGGGTATATTTACTAAACTGCATGTTTCAAAAAGTGAAGATGTTGCCTATAGCAACCAATCAGATTCTAGCTATCATTTATTTAGTACATTCTACAAAATGACAGCTATAAAATGATTGGTTGCTATAGGCAACATCTCCACTTTTTCAAACCAGCAGTTTAGTAAATATACCCGCAAATGTCAGTTGGTAAAACAGAACTGTAGCTCCTCCTGCTGGCTAAAAATTGTAATTTGCATAGTGCTGCATATAAGTAAAAGTAGGTTCAGTACCATGGATACTTTAGCAAAATAAGGACAACCAAAATCGGCTCCACCAGCCAATGTTGTAATTGTTCTCAGAGGGCCTGTCTCATTTTAAATAAAAAGGGCAACAAGCAGACTGCCCAGGACTTTTATTAATTACTTGAGTTTGACGCCGTTGCAAATGACCTTCCTGAGCAGGAAACAGACAGATGTTGCATGGTAGTTGGGAAGAGGATATTATATATATTGAGCAATATATTGAGCAATGTACATTCATAACCCTAAGGGTTATTTTCAAAGGAATAACACAGGAATGACAGTCTGTGTTCAGTTTATAAAATTGCACAAAGGAAAACCATATTTTACATGTAATTATTTATGATCCTACATTTTTCATTCCAGTAATTAACCCCTTTGCAACCTATAGATGTAGTGTAATTGGTATGCAGAGCCATGTGTATCTCATTTAATAGCATTACATTATAAACATACATTGTAAGCGTGTGAGTGGAATGTCTGAAATATACAGAATAAGCTATATCTAGCATACAATACAGTTCTCTAAAACTGACAATGCATATCTGCACATCATACATACAATTGTAATATTTTTGCTTATAAATCAGGATTTACTTCTCGGTAAGGGCATTTTAGTGTCATTTCCTATAACCATAGTGGGCCAGAATATAAGCCATCAAGTGAGGTTTTTTCGTGAAAACTCAAAGGAATGGACATGTAAAAATAATGGCAAGACAATGGCTCACATGTTATACACAGCACCGACAATCAATAAGCCCTGAAAGTATAAACAGATCATCCTAATTCATTTCAGAAACACAGGGGCGGGCTATCAGAGATGACAAGTGGAGAATATTCCCCAGGCCTGTTGGTCAACATTACAGCTACTGAACTGTGATAAACTGGCCCTGGCCGGTAATATAATTCCAATCAGGGCCTAGCCATTGTAAACCATAATGAAGTGGTAGGATATTGATTAATCCATCGCTTTAATATCAATATCACCCCTTCCAATAGGCAGGTGTTGTCGCAAACATGGTTGAATTACACTCAGTAAGTAGACTCTATTTGTTGCCAGGTCAATCTTTTTAGATTGGGAGAGAAAGTGCCAGAGCTGGATTAAGGCTTTCTATGGTCTAATATGCACATATACAAACATTGCCCCCTCACATCTCTCCCATTGCCCCCTCACATATCTCCCATTGCCCCCACATTCTCTTTCACATTGCCTCCTCCATATCTCTCACATTGTCTCCTCCATGTCTCTCACATTGCCATCCTCCATATTTCTCACATTGCCACCCCCCAAGTCTCTCTCATTGCTATCCTCCATGTCTCTCTCATTGCTATCCTCCATGTCTCTCTCATTGCTATCCTCCATGTCTCTCACATTGCTTTCCTCCATGTCTCTCACATTGCCATCTACCATGTCTCTCTCATTGCTATCCTCCATGTCTCTCTCATTGCTATCCTCCTAATCTCTCACATTGCCATCCTCCATGTCTCTCACATTGCTATCCTCCATGTCTCTCACATTGCCATCTACCATGTCTCTCACATTGCCATCCTCCATGTCTCTCACATTGCCATCTACCATGTCTCTCTCATTGCCATCCTCCATGTCTCTCACATTGCCATCCTCCATGTCTCTCTCATTGCTATCCTCCATGTCTCTCACATTGCCATCCTCCATGTCTCTCACATTGCCATCCTCCATGTCTCTCACATTGCCATCCTCCATGTCTCTCACATTGCCATCCTCCATGTCTCTCACATTGCCATCCTCCATGTCTCTCACATTGCCATCCTCCATGTCTCTCACATTGCCATCCTCCATGTCTCTCACATTGCCATCCTCCATGTCTCTCACATTGCCATCCTCCATGTCTCTCACATTGCCATCCTCCATGTCTCTCACATTGCCATCCTCCATGTCTCTCACATTGCCATCCTCCATGTCTCTCACATTGCCATCCTCCATGTCTCTCACATTGCCATCCTCCATGTCTCTCACATTGCCATCCTCCATGTTTCTCACATTGCTATCCTCCATGTCTCTCACATTGCCATCCTCCATGTCTCTCACATTGCCATCCTCCATGTCTCTCACATTGCCATCCTCCATGTCTCTCACATTGCCATCCTCCATGTCTCTCACATTGCCATCCTCCATGTGTCTCACATTGCTATCCTCCATGTCTCTCACATTGCCATCCTCCATGTCTCTCACATTGCTATCCTCCATGTCTCTCACATTGCTATCCTCCATGTCTCTCACATTGCCATCCTCCATGTCTCTCTCATTGCCATCCTCCATGTCTCTCACATTGCCATCCTCCATGTCTCTCACATTGCCATCCTCCATGTCTCTCACATTGCCATCTACCATGTCTCTCTCATTGCCATCCTCCATGTCTCTCACATTGCCATCCTCCATGTCTCTCTCATTGCCATCCTCCATGTCTCTCACATTGCCATCCTCCATGTCTCTCACATTGCCATCCTCCATGTCTCTCACATTGCCATCCTCCATGTCTCTCACATTGCCATCCTCCATGTCTCTCACATTGCTATCCTCCATGTCTCTCACATTGCCATCCTCCATGTCTCTCACATTGCCATCCTCCATGTCTCTCACATTGCTATCCTCCATGTCTCTCACATTGCCATCCTCCATGTCTCTCACATTGCTATCCTCCATGTCTCTCACATTGCTATCCTCCATGTCTCTCACATTGCCATCCTCCATGTCTCTCACATTGCTATCCTCCATGTCTCTCACATTGCCATCCTCCATGTCTCTCACATTGCCATCTACCATGTCTCTCTCATTGCCATCCTCCATGTCTCTCACATTGCCATCCTCCATGTCTCTCTCATTGCTATCCTCCATGTCTCTCTCATTGCCATCCTCCATGTCTCTCACATTGCCATCCTCCATGTCTCTCACATTGCCATCCTCCATGTCTCTCACATTGCTATCCTCCATGTCTCTCACATTGCCATCCTCCATGTCTCTCACATTGCCATCCTCCATGTCTCTCACATTGCCATCCTCCATGTCTCTCACATTGCCATCCTCCATGTCTCTCACATTGCCATCCTCCATGTCTCTCACATTGCCATCCTCCATGTCTCTCACATTGCCATCCTCCATGTCTCTCACATTGCCATCCTCCATGTCTCTCACATTGCCATCCTCCATGTCTCTCACATTGCCATCCTCCATGTCTCTCACATTGCCATCCTCCATGTCTCTCACATTGCCATCCTCCATGTCTCTCACATTGCTATCCTCCATGTCTCTCACATTGCCATCCTCCATGTCTCTCACATTGCCATCCTCCATGTGTCTCACATTGCTATCCTCCATGTCTCTCACATTGCCATCCTCCATGTCTCTCACATTGCTATCCTCCATGTCTCTCACATTGCCATCCTCCATGTCTCTCACATTGCCATCCTCCATGTCTCTCACATTGCCATCCTCCATGTCTCTCACATTGCCATCCTCCATGTCTCTCACATTGCCATCCTCCATGTCTCTCACATTGCCATCCTCCATGTCTCTCACATTGCCATCCTCCATGTCTCTCACATTGCCATCCTCCATGTCTCTCACATTGCCATCCTCCATGTCTCTCACATTGCCATCCTCCATGTCTCTCACATTGCCATCCTCCATGTCTCTCACATTGCCATCCTCCATGTCTCTCACATTGCCATCCTCCATGTCTCTCACATTGCCATCCTCCATGTCTCTCACATTGCCATCCTCCATGTCTCTCACATTGCCATCCTCCATGTCTCTCACATTGCCCCCAGAGAGTGGAAATCCCTTATTTGATGTAAATTACCCACGTTTTTTCTAGAGGCACTGGTTGCAATTAAGCAAAATATCTATCTGTGCTGATGACTGTCTGCCCCTTACTCCCTGTTAGAGTTAGACAGTATAGGGTGTTAATTGATCTGCTCAGGTAGGTAATAAAATCATATTGGGGATTTTGACTGGGGCTGAGAGCCCAGGATGGATCAGAATATGAGAGAAAGGCAAAGGCAGATAACAGAGGGTAATAAAACCATAGTGTAGACGGTGGATATGTGAGTTGTTTTATTCACTGCGGGCATGTGTTTCATACTGTATACTGAGAGCATGAAAGCCATACAGTATACTGTAAGTATACTGTATGGCTGTAAGTTGCAACTCTATACTGTAGGCATAGAAATGTCAATGTATACTGTGGGCATGTAAGTTTTACTTTATACTATTGGCTTGGAAGCTAACATCACGGTTAATTGATACTTGCATTCTCACCAGAACATGGAAAAAGCATCCAAAAAAAAGTTACATTTTTGTCATGTGTGTTTTACTTCCCTTTTATGCTTTGATTTTAACTGACTGAATGGGAACTTATAAAACATGCAACATGTTACATTAGAAATAGGGCAATACACAGTATACTATCAATGCAGGGAGGGCAATTGTGCCACAAAAGTCAAATACATTTATCTAACAGCTTTTTCATCCAGTCTACATGCTTCCAAAATGCCTGGAAACTGGTTAAAAAGTACATAGGTATACATTCAAACTTTTGCCTGGGGCAGGGACACTTATTGGGCCACTTAGTTCTGTTTGCCCCAATGCAAAATTATGCCAGCCATCCATTGTCATTATGTCTCTTCCTTCCTCTCGCCTCCACTATGATCATGCACTGCACAAGAACACCACATTGTTCATCATAAGATGCGCAGCTCTGCATTCTCTCCCAGCCCATACTTGGTCTTGTGTTCATGGAACAGTTTGAGTAGAGAACACCGGTACATGTTGTGATATCGATCCACAATCTCTGGGCTTGGATCCTCTATCTGAGGGACAGTGACTGGCTCCCCAACTATGAAAAATAGGAAGGAGAAAAAAGCAAGGAGGATTCTTGTAACATAGTAATAGCAAACTGTACACTGATTATTCATCTATAATGTGATGTGTGAGCAGACTAGCAGTAATTACATTACTATATCAACATATTTATGTCAATTTCGTGGAATTAAACACTGGTAAATTGTTTTGCCTGGATCCACACAGTTAAACATGGTTGATTTTGTTGAACCTGTGTCTTTTTTCAACAAACAAACTATATAACTTGGAACAACAAACCTAGGTCCTAGGGCTCTATTCGCTACCCGATAAGGTCGGTAAACTGCACTCAATAATCGCGGATGTTCAGGGATCCCCTTGTGTCGTGTTGAAGAAGGCACTTTTAAGCCTGTTCAATTTTGCCTGTTGGGTTATCCCTAGATCTCACTGTTGTATCCCCCTTTTACGATAAGATTAGGGAGGAGTTGGCGGCCTGGGATGTGTTTCTTCGGGATTTTAACGGGGTACGCTTATGGCACGAGCCCACTGTATTCAGCAGGGACTGTTTGGTTTTTGGCATATTTTTTGGGCAATTGGTACGCTGCACCTCAGCCTGGGGAGTGGATTAGTTCTGGATAGACTGCTATCCTGGTCCTGCTTGAACTGTTCCCCTTTGTTGTGGTGGTTGAGTTGTGGGCACCTAGGTTTCAGTGCTGGCAGATCATCTTCTGGCGTGATAAACTGGGCATTGTGCAGGCCATTAATAAGCAGAGTGTGTCCCCCCCCCCCCCCCAGGTATTAGTTTGCTGCATAGACTGACTTTGCTTTGCATTCATATCGATATTAACTTTCAAGCCAGGAACAATCCAGGTGTCGATAATGGACTGGCTGATGCCTTGTTGCATTGCTTCTGGGATAAGTTTGTGGTTCAGGTGCCTGATGCGGTCCTCATTGGTTCTTGTCCTGCTTCTGTCTGGCATATTGTCAAGCCAGAATAGAAGGTATGGCGGAGCTGTCACTTGGTCCTAACACCCTTAGGAAGCATAGGTTGACCTGCTGGGAGTGGTTTGAGTTTTGGGATGCTGAAGCCTGTAAATGCAGTGGTTTGAACCAGTGCTTTCATTCGGGCTAACAAGAAAAGCGAGAAGTCCAAGGCGGCTATGTCCACCGCCTTGGCAGGTATCTCCTTCTTTGCTAAGCTCCATGGTCAAGTGGATTTGTCTCAAAGTTTTCTCATCAGCAAAGCATTGAGGGGCAGGTCCTAGGAGCAACCAGTCCAGCCTGATCAGAGGCCCATTAGCCCCACTATGTTGAGGGACATGCAGGGGGCTGTTGAAGGGGTTGCACATGGTTCTTTCGTCATTCCTGGATTGTCACTCTAGTTTGGCTGCCGCCCTTTCTTTTGATTATTTGCTGCCTCCTTTGATGGACTGTTGCATTTGCCACCACTGTGCGTTTCATTTTGATTGACAATGGGAATTCTATTGTGCCTTAGAGCTTATTGGAATCCCCTGCGGATCTGTAGCATTTGGCCACTTGTTTGTTCACTGGGGTGCTTTACACCATGCAGCAGCAGACATTTCTTCATTGCCCGGGCCTGTGGTGATTTCCTGATTGGGTGAATGGTGTTTGCGCCTGGCAGGTTTTAGAGAGCTGTTGTTGAGGGAGATTGCTATATGAGGGGTGCAAGCGTTCTTAGTGATCCTTCTTGGGGGAAAGATTTTGGCCTTGTTTAGTCCATAGGTTTAATTGCAAATACAATCTGACCTAGCTAGGTTACATTCCTTCTGGCCTGACTTGTCCTCTGCTGGTTCAATATAGTTCCCCGGAGAATGTGGAGTTATTTTCCCTATGGGAAGGTTGCTGAAAAGATGCATAGAAAATGCACATACTTGTGGTGGACAGGTATGTGCATTTTATTGGTTGTTTGCGGATCGAGCATCCTTTAATTATTTCCATTGTGCTTGCCTTTATAGGTCGGATGGAGTTCACTTGACAGAGGAAGGTATGGGTTTGTCCATTGGGCAGATTTATGGGAGTTTAGTGAGTTTTCATTTAGGTATAGTGGCGGGCCTTGGTTCTTGAGGGAGCCAGGTTTGGCCGGAAAACATTGAGCAGTCGACGGCCTATGCTTGGTGGACACACATTAGCTTTATTTATGTAATGGATTAACCTGCCTCCCTTCGAAGAGTCGGCTTTGGTCTCAGTACAGGCACCGCCCTCAGGTGCGGGTTTGTTGGTTCCGATCCATCAGTCCAGAAGGGAAGCGGGTTCTTGGGTGCTTGGGATAAGGGATACCTAAATTTAAAGATAAGGATGTGTCCGGGTGAAATGGTTCCCCATGTATTGATATCGGGAGGGTAACTGATCCTCACTGTGATATTAGGAGCAATGGTCCTAGTCAAATTGCTTATTCCTTTATTTGCAATATTGCGTCAGGCTCTTGCTGCATTCAATCTGAAGTTGATGTTTGTAATATCCTGACTACACATTCTCAGCGGCAATAAATATGAACTGTTCAGCAAGAATCCATTCACTTTAATTTAGAGCTCATACACATGGATGCAATTAAAGTGCCATATGATGTCCCATGTCAGATGCATTTACCACTTGGTGAACGTAATTTAAATGGCACTTAACAAAGAGTTCATCAAAACCCATGAAGAATGACTGGCAGAACCTACGAGGATTCAGAGGTCCCACTGGATTATGGATGCACGGAAATAAGACAAGCTGCATCCATGATCCATCCAGCATTCAATCTGACTGCTTGTGTGCACTTTATATGGTTTAAGTAAATGTATTTCACACAGGTGAGACAGGATGTGCCATAGGTGCATGAAAGGTGCCCGTGTATGCATACCCTAATGATCAGCACATCAAAAACATGTGAAAAGAGTATTAAAATTGCATGCATCTTCCATGAGCTTTTGATCTATTCACTTGAATTAAATGGTTCTGCCGTATGCATCACAGTGCACATTGATCTTTACTCATATTTGGCGCACTGAGCAAATCTCTATTCATTAAAATTAATGGAGTCCTGCAAGTGCCTGCCTCTTTGTAATTATAGTTTGAACTTCACTGCATATAGAGTCCTGTGTAATGTTCCCCTATATGAAAAAAAAATCATAACTAAATCTAGTTAGTGAATCTGTCAACAACTTCCCGTGGTAGACAATTCCACAGCCTATCTACCTTTGCAGTGGAGAGCCCCGTCTTTCTAGATTGTTTCACTGGCTGGCATTACATAAATTGAGAGAATTCACTTTATGCGCAATAACAGTCACATAAAGATGTTAACACTTACTAGTACTTACTTAATACTTAGCAATACTTACTAACAGTTGTGATCGGCCGGGAGAAAGGGATGAAGCCCTTTGATTCAGCTGATATTAGACCACGACCATAGAAAAAACATGGAGCAAATCCGAAAAGTTTTTGGAACTTTAGCTGAGCTGCATGAAGCAGACTTCCCTCAGTGAAATGTACTTGTTGGTACAGGTCAGTCTCACCAAAAGAGAAAGAAGGGACGAGGTCTGCCCTGGACAGAGATAGCAAGAAAACAATTATGACTAGAGAGCCACAAAAGACGATAATTTAAACAAAAAGTGTGTGTGTGTGTGTGTGTGTGTGTGTGTGTGTGTGTACTTGCATTTATATGCATGTGGGGACACAGGCCTGTTTACACACCAACACTGTGGGGACCTAAGTCGTAGTGGGGAGAAAAATTGATAATCAATGCAGGGGACCTTGCCGATATGCTCAGCATAAAAATCTGGTATATCCCCGCGAATCACATTTGTCGGAACAAAAGTGTGCATGTGTCCAATGTGGAGCGGAGAAAGTGTGTGTGCATCCCACTGCTAGAGGCCAGTATTCCGTCCAAATGTATAGCAGGGGCAGGAAAAGGAAATAACTGCATCCTGCCAGCGCTTTGTACACCAAGTGGGTAAAGACAAAGTCGAATTCCTCCTGCTGCTGAAGGTAAAGCAGGGACATTGAAGCATGATAGAGCCCACCGGTAGCTCCGACTATAGCCCAAGAAGCAGTGGAGATGAGTATGCCCCTGACAATTTAGAGAAGAGCGGTTCAGACACCAGCAATGATGCCCCATTGCCCACCAGCACAGCAGAGTGCAGGTACCCAGAGATGAGTTTTATGCACAACCATTCTTGACCTTCTGCTAGCAGTGTTTTAAACACAGAGGGTCGAAGAGACGACCCGGTGTCTGTCCAAACGCTATCCAGAAACAGTGATGGCTCCAGGGCATATAACAAAAAGCAGTACTGCCTGTACTGTGAGAAGCCCCTCTTAAAAATTGCCCGGCACATGGAGCATGTTCAACGCAATGAGAGTGAAGTAGCCTGGCCCCTGAAATTCCCCAAGCACTCAAAAGAAAGGTGCATGTAAATGGCACATCTTCGCAATAGGGATAACTTTTCACACAATGCTGAGGCAATGAGGGCAGGCCATGGCATTCTGGTCCCGTGCAAACTTCCAGACAAAGAGATGGATGCTGAAGGCTTCATGCACTGTGTAGCCTGCCAGGGCTTGTTTGCAAGGAAATACCTGTGGTGACACATGAAGAGATGTAAGCTAAACCTAAGGGGCAACAAAAATATGTCAAATTTCAGAAAAATAGCGCTGCCCTGAAGTGTATAAAGGCTGCCAATGTGGGAATGGGGGGGACGAATTCCAGAAATTTCCCCAAAGGAACACAAATAAAACAAATTTATCTACCGGCACCTGTAAGTGATCCTGCACTGCAAAATTAATATAAGGAACTTGTGTACAGAGTGAGTACTCCAACGGTTTTTTTCTTTACATGCAGTTTACTGAATTTTTCTATTTACGGACTTTTCTTATTACCCTCTAAGAGAGGAAGTATAAGGAAGATTACCTGTAATCAAGTTGCTTTGAGGAATAAAGGAATCTCTACAAGGATTATTTTACTGACATGTAAGGCACTGCATTTAAATGCCTATTATTAAACATTTTATTAGTTAGATGGAGACTGTGAATTTGCATCGCAACATAGCATTTACTAAAGAAGTCAGTAGACCTGGTTAAATTTGCACAGTGTTCTTGTACATTATTTTTGATCCATCCACTTACAGAATACATATTACATATGTGCGCTGTGGGATAAATTTGTTTTATTTACATAGGGGCAACATGCTCACACCTGACAAGAACAGTCACTGTGCGCCTTTGCTCAGCCTGTTCCACCTGACATCAGTAATGGCTTTTGGAAGCTCTTGAGTGACATGACCCAGGATGAAGTCTCACTCGCAGTCAAAAATGATCCATGCATCATGCAGGTTGGACAGCATCTTTTCAACTGGGTCGGATCAGATGTTGGCAGGCACGAGTACATCGTTCGTAAGCTTAGAGAAATGGGCAGGCTACTGCAACAGGCCAGAAGAGCTATCCCTTTGGAGAGGATGGAAGACTTTAGCACCCCATCAAACTTTCTGCACGTAGTAGACGCTATGAAGCTGGTAGCTGGCTATGACGAGGAGACAGGTACATTTAAGACGTCCTTGTTGGCACTCAAGATCGGGCACGGCCTGAAAAAGATAGCGAGCATTGTGGAGTGCCAAGCCATGATGGAGGACTGCACTGCTGCGGTTGAAAACACATGAAATTTCAGGAGGCTATATGAGGCAAGATGGAACAAGTTGATCTCATCGGTTGCCTTGAAAACTCTTAAGGAGTTCATGTGGAACATGCCTCAGCTCTTAACTTACATGGAAGATGTGATAAAGATGCATTTGTAACTCGATGAGAAGCAGCAAGCCTACCGAAGTGGGCTATCCATCGAGCCTACGGTTAACCACTGGGCACTACTTGCAAAAGTCACCCAGGCACAGGTGATCTTGTTCAATCGAAAAAGGGAAGGGGAAGTTTCAAAAATGTTGCTGACTACCTTCTCCTCAAGAGATACCTCGGATCTCCACGAAAATGTGTCTTTAGCGCTTTCCAAGGTTGAGAGGAAGCTCTGCCGGCATTTCACTCGCATTAAAATCCGAGGAAAATGAGGGAGAAAAGTCCCCATTCTGCTGACACCAGCCATGCAAGCTGCAATGGAACTTCTCGCAGAAAAGCGTGACAAATGCGGAGTAGATAACCAAAATATAAACATGTTGGCCGACCAGCAGCCTTGTCACACTTCAGAGGCTCCAATTGCATACGACTGTTTCTGTATCTGTTTCTTTTCAGACATGTTGCTACAGAGCAACATGTCGGATGATGAGCAATCCCCCGTGACAGAGGGACAAGTGGCCAAGCATTTAGTCGACACTTCCATGTCAGAAGAGAGGTGTATGGACCTGACAACAAGGGATCAGTGTCCAGCCATGGCTTCCACAGGTAGGTGTAGCACACAATTTGCATGCAGAAGAACTCTGACTTCTCTGTATTTTGCAGAGCCATAATGGACCACTCTACTTCCTTTTAGGTTGCAAAGAAGTGCGGAGGAAATCCTGGAACAGAGAGAAGGCCCAGGCTATGGAGAAACACCTGATGAGGTTTATACAGACATGCCGAGTGCCGGAACTGGTCGGGGATGAAATTCTACATAAAGAACTGCATAACAGCTTTAAAGAGGGATCAAACTTGTTGAAATTATGCAACGTGGTTAAACAGGTCTGTAGCCTCCATGGCTAGGTGTCGGTGTAAGTGGGCATGTGGATGTCCTCAGACAGTCAAAGTACATGACACTTTCCACATCTTGCAGTCCGTGTCAGTACTTTATGCAAAGTCATGTTAATCTCATGTGGTAACTCTGGTGACAAACCGCTCCAACACATAGCCCTATGATTCTTCTGTCAACAGGGCATTAGGAAAGGGGTGTCCCTAAACGTCATGTTCCAGACATGGGTCCTCACGATGCAATAAAACAAGTGTGTGTGTGTGTGTGTGTGTGTGTGTGTGTGTGTGTGTATGTATGTGAAAGTGTCAAAGTAGTTTAAAATTAATGAAAGATGATCATTCAAGAAAGTTAATTAAAGTGTTTATGTGTTTGATGTATAACTATAAATCCTTGACTCCTATATAAAAAAATTATAGGGGTCTATAGTCCTAATAGAGCCTGATTCATTAAGGAGAGCAAAGCAAAAAAAAGAGTACATTTGCTCCTGGACAAACCATGTTACAATGCAAGGGGTGCAAATAAGTTTATTATTTTGCACGTAAGGAAAATATTGGCTGCTTTTTCATGTAGCACACAAATACTTGATAGCTCTATTTTTACACTGAAATTTAAAGTTGATCTAGGACATGCTCTACCCCAACCCAGGGCCGGTGCTAGGGTCCATGGCGCCCTAGGCATTTTTACAAAATCGGCGCCCCCCCCTGCAAAAATCGGCGCCGCCCCCACCCCGCAAAAATCGGCTCCCTCCTCCCCTCACCCCGTCTTTCCTTACCTTGTCTCACCACCACCACCTCTCTGCTCCGTCTCCTCCCCTCCACGTGAGTGGAGGGGAGAAGACAGAGCAGAGAGGCGGCGGTGGTGAGCAATAGCCTCTTCCCCCCTCCCCGTGCATCTGAATGCTGTGCGGCGGTCGTGACAGGTATGGTCAGCGGTCGCCGCACAGTTTTAAAGTCATTTACCATTCTGTGGCGCCCTCCAGAGCCCGGCGCCCTAGGCAAGTGCCTAACCTTGCCTAATGGGAGCGCCGGGCCTGCCCCAACCCCTCTAATGGAACAGTTGCAAAGTTACTCCTTTTTTTTGCTTTGCAATCCTTAATGAATCAGGGACATAAAGTGAAATACACCTAGGAACATCTGCTCTGGTACCAATTACCAACTCATTAATACATTTTTTAGCATTGTAATGCAGGTGTCTGACCCATAAACACTTTCATTTTTTTTATCATTAGCTACCATATCTTATAGGGTTTAATATTGTGACAGACTAAAGGAACTCTTAGTTTTTCTCTCTGCTGGGCCCCATAGTAGTTGCATGAGCTGTTATCGCTATTGTTCTGTTATTGGAGACAAATTAGTTTATATTACTGTCTAAAAACATACATGTTATTTAGATCATACATGCCTACTTCTAAGATTTCTCCCCCGGGAGATCCGGGGGAGAAGTCATGTGACATGGGGCAGTAAGAGGAAGTGGTGACATTTCACGTCACCATAGCCCCGCCCCCACTATAAAAAGCAGAAATTCACGACATTGAATGGAGGAGGTGGAGCTTAATGACGTCATTAAGCCCCGTCCCCTCCATTCACTGCCGTTAATTTCGACAAATTTTGGGAGTTTTGCCTACTCTTCTGGGAGTCGGGGGGGGACTCCCCGAAATTCGGGAGCCTCCCGGGAAATCCGGGAGAGTAGGCAGGTATGATTTAGATCCTCCATGTACCAAAACCCTTCATTTTATTTATTAGAATCGTATTGTATGTAAACAAACAAGCTTAGAACAAGTTGAGTTGCATGTAATAAAACAAGTCTAGAGCAAATATTACATATGGCACCATAGTGCTCCTAAAGCAGAGCAACGGGGTGCACTAATTTTCATAGAGCCCAATATAACTTCGCTTAAGCACTATTTATTAATATCTATCAATGTATGGTGTAATACTGACCCATTCTCCAGTGCTAATCGCACAAATCCTTGCCTCTTACTTAGGATCAGAGTTGTGACCCCCGGCTGGTAGGACAATGACTCAGCAGCTCCACCTACTACAATAACTATGGCATTTCCACGACCCTTCTGTGATAGAGTAAATCCTATAGACTTTCGATTCACGGGACATAGTCCTGAGAAGAGACAGTTGGGAAGAAAGTATAACATATAACGCTTGCATACTCAACAGAATTAAAGTGATGTGATTATAACGTACAGATTCAGCCATTTAGAGGATTACATTATGATTTGGGGTTGTGTAAGAGCAGTGTGTGTGCTTCTTCACATTCCTGATTCAGAAATCATCCCAATCGCCTCACTTCCCTGACCCACTTAGAAATGCCAAACCTACATCAGCCTACAAAGCAATAGACCACACTCTATATTAATCACTGGAACATTGGGACTGTGGCGATATAGCAGACAAGGGCAGTAGATAGCAAAGGTGTAACTAACGTAAGAACTTTGTCATGTCATCCATGATTAAAGGCTGAGTAAAGTAAAAAGAAGCAAATCATTCAGGAGAGTAACTTTCCTTAGCTCCGCCCATATAATTTTTTTGTTGGGGCGGCAATGCAGAGCAATCCTTCAGCAAAGAGGATTTTGCTCTGGCTTAGGGCAGTTTTCACTTTGTAAATGAGGCCCTATGTGTCTTTACAAGCAAATGTTTCAGTATCAAATACCCTTCATGTCTCAGATCCCAGACCACCATGGTGATAAACTGCATGCAACCCACCTCCACTCATCATGTACTCGCGTAGTATTGGTAAACGGAAGTTTCCTGTAAGTGTAGTTAAATGAGGCTGAATTCCAGGGAATTTTTTTGAGAAACCAGTGGATTCTGTGACAAAATTACAAAATGCACCAATACACAGAATTCCATGGGGATGTGAGCCAATAATGTAATTACGTCCTGGAGGTAAGCTGTGAGTCTTCACAAGCTGCAAAGAGGGAGCAACATTTAGAGCAAATAATGAAAATACACATGTTATGATTGAAAGATAAAAACATAGGGGCATATTCAATTGTCCGCGGGATTGCCAAAAAAAAACGTTAATACGGTAAATTACTCGCTGGATATCAGCTCGCAGCTCAGGGAGCTGCGAGCTGAAATCCAGCGAGGGATTACCGTATTAACGGTAATAGTTTTTCCGCGCTCGAACCCTCGGACCATTGAATACCCCCCATAGTTTAAAATCTAACAAGACCATCAGGACCTGCTATACGTATTATGGGCCACCTGACAAATACTGATCTTGGGCACACCTCTCCTTGAGAGATGAGTTTAAAAAATGTTATATTAATATAATTAAATATTTAAACAAATACCTTTATTATGTTTCGTTGTCTGCAAAGTAAACATATGAATCAAAACATAACCTTTTAAAAAGAAAAACAAATGTAGTATTATAAACTAAAACAAAACGTGCAGCTAAAACATGATCCAGAGGCAACAGAAGATGCAGAAGGAATCATCTTAAATCATCTGTTCTAGGACAAGACAAATTCTTCTATTACATCTGAGAATTATGTTCATGCTCTATAGGTAATAGAGCCAAGTTGTTAGATTTTTCTTCTCATGATGCGAACTTGAGATGGTTTTTAATTTGTGAGAGATTGCTAAACCCCCGTTCTCCTGTAACAATGCTGACTGGTGGAGTACAAAATAATCTAAAGCAATGCTGAGTTTTGAGGATCTCTTTCAAAAGTGCTAATCGCACACATGTACCCCAGTTTTCCCTATATTCTTTCTATATGTGTTACATACTAGTTAACTGTAATTCTAAGGACAGTTTGGTTTTGTTCAATTCATAGCTCACACACAATTTAATTTAGATTCATAGAGGAGACAAGACAAGATAAGATGACATGACTGCTGTATTCTTATTGCATTTTAAACATTCATTTTCTATAAGACTTAACAACATAAAGAAAGCAAATACTGAAAAATGTTAATGGAGTCAATATTGAAAAAAAAACAAGGATATATCCAATACCACAAATTTCTAGAGATAAATTCTCATGAAGTCAGGAACAGTTGACAACTTACTAGCTTACTTTGTTACTATATGTACTGATTTTCTTTTATACAAGACATAAAAATTGTCAATACTAAAAGAAAGACAATTGAGTAGCCTAACAGTGGAGCGGAGTGAAGAGGATATTGTGGGACATCCAGAGAAGAAGAAGACGGCGGCAGCAGAAGTGGCAGGGAGTCCTTGTAAGGGCTAGGAGCTTCCCTGCCATGAAAGGAAAAAAGATGCCGAGATCAAGCCCAAGCAGAGATCGTCGATGGGGAGCCCTTGTTACCAACACGTCAAACAGGCAAAGAGGCGCCACTGGCTGGAGTGTCCGGAAGATCAGTAGATGCCGGGTTAACTTGAGCATCCTGCGCAGAGCAGGTAAGTATAAAATACTCCTGGAGGTCGGGCACAAGGCCCATGGGCACAGATGGACACTAGGCCCATTGGCAAGTTAGAGGGGCACAAGGCCCTGGCCAGGCTAGGGGAATTGGGCGCTAGCCCATTAATAGTTAGTTGGGCTCTAGCCAATAGGTAGGTTTGGTGGAAACAAGGCCCTTTTAGGTGGGCCCAAGGTCCAAAAGTTTAGTAGAGCAGCAGGCCCTTTAGCTGGGGCACAATAAGTTAGGACACTAAGGCCCTTTATTGTAGTGAGGTCAGAAGGCCCCAGTAGTAGACTTGGACACAAGACCCATTAGGTAGACTTGAGCACAAGGCCCATTGATTAGGTGGGCTAGAGGCCCTTTTAGTTAGAATGGCAGGAGGCCATAAATGTTTAGCTGGGCGCAAGGCCTGACAGGCTAGCAGGGCATTGAGCTCTTATGAGAAAGAGGACACTAGGTTCTGATATTGAATGCGGGTACTCATTCCTTGCAAAAGTGGGACATTGGGTCCCTATTGAGTAGTGTAGTTGTAGGTTGAGAGTGGCATACAGGGCCTCTCTAGCGGTACGGAAGGGCACCTAAAGTCCTGAACCCCAAAGGCAAGGTGGGTGGAGTGTCTGGGCAGATACTGATGGCCCAGAGCGGGTTAGTCCAATCCTGGAGGAGAATTAGAGATCATTGGTGAGGTGGTCATTGGCAGGTAACTTGCCAAACTGTTTGCTGTTTGTATGCACCTGTCTCTTTTTAAGTGTCCTTCCCCTTGTAGGAACCGAAGGCCAGGCTTCAGCAATAGTGGATGCGGTAGGGTGATCAAACGCAAGGTGTGGTTCCCAGACTGCCGTGCAGGAGAGCACGGTGCGTCTCATAGTGGTCCCTTGGGATCGAGTGAGTACCTGGGGTGTCGGAAAGGGGATTGTGGTTTGTGTGACTTTGTTTTACCTAGCACCCATTACACAATTGTATTGTAATATGAGTGGCCAGCATTGCTAATAACAAGTGCAAACATGTAAATTCCTAAACTGATCCCCCTTGTTGATCCCCCTTTATCTTGGATTGTATGAAAACTATGAGCTCAGTGTTTTTTTTGTTTGCAAAATTTTACCTTGATAGGAAAGTAATCCCGAAAATAGTTCCAGACAGACCAGTTCCGCACCCATTTACTGCGTCGACCTCCTGTAGACCAACAAAGAATAGAAGATGGCTTCAAACAGTGGCTTTGATAATCACTACATTATACATTTTTCCACCTCTTTATCCAAAAAAACAAGCATCTATGTCTACTTTCAAACAAATAAATTCTATTAAATATATTTAGTCTGAACATACCTATTTTCCAATACAACATGGTATCGTACCACAATATCGGGCCTATGTAGCAATGTTGTTTAGTTTAGTTGCACGACCATACATCCCAACTGTCCTGATTTGAGGACACTGTCCCACCTTCCCGACAGTCAGGACCTTTGTCCCAACTGCCGTGAATTTTAGGAAGTGTGTCACACTCAACAGTGGCAAGTGCATGCAGCAGCGCTACGGTCTTTTTAGGGGTGTCTAAGGAAATTGGGATAGCGTAGCACATCAAAAACACTACGTATGCTCCTAGGAGATGTGACACTCCACAGTAAGGCCTTAAACGTGGCATGACAATGACCCTGTTTTGTGTGCGCACCATGACAATGATGGGATGTATGCTCGATGAAACAGGCACTTATATACAGCCTTGGATCTGTCTGGCCTACCCTTTCCTCATCAAAGTCACTTTTGTGCTATCTTTTCTGCAGTGGCAGGCAGCTTGATGATGATGATTGTAGTGGTGAAGAAAGAGGACTACTTTTGTTTGCGGCACTCCCAGGGTACTGGTATTGTGAGGTTCAGTATTTGTGATCACATATTAATTCTTGTTATGCACGTTTTGTCGCTATCCAATAACGATTGTCGAATCTCGATTTGTGTTTCCAACACACAAATATTTATTCTCAAAAAGTAGCAGAATAATTCAAGCAAAATAATAATAAGTACAGCCGTTACTTATCACAGGCGCTCTGCATCCAGTGAACAGTCATTCAGGTCTGAAGTCTGTGGTCAAAGATGACTGTTCACTAGATGAAAAGCTCCTGCTTATATGCAGATAGAAATACAGTGGAACAATGCAGATGACGTGGTTTGCTTCCATTGGTCCAGGTTTCAGGAGGGTCCAGGGTGTTGCAGATCATAGGCTAGTTCAAACCAAAATATCCAAAGGTGGGGGTCATCTCTCCAGGGGATGTGTTCTGACTTTCCCGCCAAGAATCCAGTCTCAACTAGTCTATTAGCATTTTATAGTCAGCATCACTTTAAAGGTTTATTCCCTAACACCAATAACTAGAGTATGCAATGTGCGATCTCTTCGCCGAATGAATCAGACAGCTGCTGATGAATAGGGGATTAAATTGATACCAGACATGACACCTTTCCTTTAACCTGAACCATGTTTTACTAATATGCATATAACTTATAATATTACACATAAATACTACTATATTTCGACATAAATAACTATGTGTTATAGCTACAATTAATGTGTTTTTGATGGTGATGGGTCCCTGGGCGCATGGACAATGTAGTTATGTATAAAACAATTTAATGTAACATATATTGTATAGGTTATACAGTGCTGTACATAGATACATACATAAAATAGCGACAGTATATGACCTATTTGGTGGTAGATAACTACCAGCCCCTTACATGTAGCATCAATAGGTAACAGCTTGTAAAAGCAATATTAAACAGATACACATATATTGGATGTATAACAGCTGGTGGTATAAAGGGCTTTCCGTGTGTACAACAACACTGAGTAATAGCCAAATCGACAAAAACTAGTATTGGTTACAAATATTGTCCAAATGCGGATTCCATAAGTTCATTCCTCCTGAGTGAGGATATGTAACAGATAGGGTGCAGATACTGAATAATCCCCAAATAGGAATGATTTGGTTCAAAAACAAAGTCCTGGTTTGAGAGTGTTAGTAAGAGCCAGACAGTTCATTCCTCCTGAGTGAGATTATGTAACAGATATAAAGTGCAGACGCTGAAAAATCCCCAAATAGGTTTGATTTAGTTCAAAAATTCATTAGTTCAATTAATGTGTACTAATTACAAATGTGTGTGTTTGTGCGAATGTATATAAAAAGTGTAAAAACTGTTATTGCCACGTGTTGCGGCTGGATACGCCCTTCCAGGCCGTAGCGTGCTCTATGCATATTTTCAGACAAAGACAAACAAGTTTGCTAGATATTTATTGAAAAGACTTTATCCAATTTGCTGACTTCGACATTCTATTATACAGAAAGAGTGACCAAACCAGACACAAATCATAAACTTAAAATATAACTTTAATTCCATACCCATAAAAATGTTCAATCTAAAAATGTAAATATTATTATTTTAAAAACAATTAGGCTGACAGTAAATACATATTTTAGTGTTTCTCAGTTAGTCAAATACTGCAGATTTTTGGGATTGCATTATGTTATAATAAGCGTTCATTTTATTTCATTTATTTCACTTCTTCCAATTTACATTTCTTCACTTGGTAAACTGTGATAAAGGAGAACTCTGTATCTAACTATCATCGCTAGAGGATCTTGTTCATTGTTTAATAGGAGCTTCCCCATATAATTAATGTGGAAATCAATTTAGATCAATTTAGTCGCTGTTTATTAATTTGTCTTGGATTTCATAAATTCATGTGTTCTCCGTTTATATCTTACAATTTCAAGTGAGGAGAGCTAAATTAGAAGTGAAATAAATTGAACCCTAATTATAACAAAATGTATTATGGGTCCAATCCAGGGGCGGGCTGGGCCAGGGGGCAGAGGGGCATCGGCCCCCCGGGCCGCTCAGAATCATGGCTGTTAGGGCCGGCTGCCCCCCGGAAGTAATATAAATGTGATGCTTTTATTTACATAGGGGTCATTACAAGAATATCATTGCTTAGCACAAATGGTTTACCCACACCTTCTAGCTTGCTGTTGATGTCACAAGGATGGAACAGATAAGGCCTCATGTAGAATTGGGCACATTTAACCTAAATACCTTGATGCAATTACATGTGTATGCTGAGCTGCATGTATTTTAAAATATGTGTGACTCAGCATACTGTGTTAAATGTGTCTGCTGCATGAACATATTTTAAAGTGCAGTATAAGCATATGACAGGCCTTAAGCATACCATCATGTAGGAGAGAGGCCAATAAAGTTGATGATGACGACTGGAATTTTAATGCTGAACAAAGGAGGTTTATCATTCACTACAGGGCTCCTAGCGAACCAGTATGCATTGTCTATAGGGGGCTTTATCATTTTTCCCATTTGGAATTAAAAATGGAAGACAGGAGAGAACCCCATCTAAGGACTTAGGTTTGTAATAAATAGGAAAAATGAGAATGTGGGGGAGTGTGTATTTTAATAAAAGGTTTTATTTACCCTAGGGAATTCAGCCTGTGCTGAACAGGATAGGTCTACAGGACATTATCACAGGTGGACCACACACTACATGTTTCCCAGTTATAGTGTCACCAGGCCAGCCTGTCATAGTTTAGTGCTGGTAGTGGTATCTGCAGGGGGACCCCACACATGAAATCTGAGAGAAGGGGTGTGATGTCATGAGTGGGAGATCACAGAGGTTAGTCATGACTTTAGTCCACTCACGTGTTACTTTCACCAAGAAGTTACTTTGTAAATCTCCAGCTGCCTGATCACTATTAAAACCAGTTATCAGGAGAGTGGAGATCCTCTTTTAAGCAAACTTCATTTCTATGCATTTCTGATTACTTACTTAATAGCAATATAGCCACATCCTTATGACATTTTTGTGCCTGGATTTGCACACAGATGAAAGGTTGCTACTTTCTATGCACAAACACATTAATAGTATCATTGCTTTAACAGGGTTTTGCAAATATATTTTCTTGTAATGGCCCTCAGTCTACCCATGCATTTTAATGGAGATGTCTGTTTATTACCATGTCATTTATTTTGCTTACCTGTTTCAGGTGTATCCCAATCCAGCAAGACCCAGCTCAGGTACAGAGCAGATATTGGCCATAGATATGTGAAGAATAGATATATAATTACCACAAGGAATACCAGACCTGTAGTGACAAGGAACATTGTTTTGTCTGCTTCATTGTATGTAAGTATGAGACATGGATATGTAAGATGAGATGGCACAACATTATTCCACTACAAAGCAATATAATACACCCAGATGTTTCTACATTCACCCACTGCCATTATCAAGTAATTATTTATTATGGCAACAATTATTTATTTACTGTAAGGCTCACTTATTTATAATGTATTAAATAAAAGCCTGCATACTTCGCTTTCAATCTAATGTTTGGCACAAGGAACAGAACCTGGGATTCAAATCAACGTCTCTCAGTGCAGGTGTAATTCAGTGAGGACAAGTAACACTGAGCTACACCTTAGATAAAGGACTTTTCACTTAATTTACCTGTGTTCAGTAAACTATACTGACATAAGTTATTCTGCCCTAAGAATCTTATTTCTGCATGTTTCCATTTATTAACATGACAAGGGGCTCTCGTACATGCTGAGGTATAATGACAATATAAGAGTGTCAATCAGTTAGGCCAAATACTCATTAAAAAAGTATTCAACTTCTTGATCTTTCAAATCTTATTATAATCACCAGGAAAATCAACATGCATGTTAAGTTTTATTGTAATTATTAGCCACTACTTTAAATTGGTTCTAATGACATTGAGACAAATTAAGAAATAGAAATAATGCAACATCATAAATAATTTTTAATGTTGTTGCACAAATGTTACACTTTCTCAGAGCCCTCAGAGGTAGCTCATAACTTTTATTATCATGGTCCATATGCTAAACCATTGTAGTATTATATTATGTACACTTTCAGTAATAGTGTCAAATAGATAATAAGCTCTCAAAGAATTTTAGGGCGATTTCAACCTTCAGAGATATGCAGCCTATTAGTTCACCAGTCACATCACTGAGCATGAGGCATAGCATAAGGAGTATAGTTCCAAGTGAATTTCTAGGCTGCATTCTAATGACAACTGGTTCAGCTCACAATATGGCTGCATTAATTATGTGCAGAAAACAGGTGCACTTTTATTACATAAATAGAAAGTATCAATGTTTAATTTCATTTCATTTGAACCAGTCACATAATAAAGTATAGTGCATTTTGCATTTTTGCTTGCAATTCTGCTGTAGCTCAATATCACATAACTCACCCATCACTAGAAAGGAAAATATCCATTGTAGAATACTAAACAGCTGCATAAATGAGCGGAGCTGCGCTTGGGGTGGTGTAGTAGCAGCAGATAGAGAGCGCAGTGCAGAACAAAGCGTCAGTCTACTTCCTGAAACACATACAAAGTTTGATGGTCACATTTACTGGGCCTGATTCATATCGGAATGCAACTTGTATGTAAGATGCGGTTTAAAAAAGAGCACATAACATGAGCATAGTTCCGACCATATTCAAATCCAAGCGGATCTAAAGATGCCTTTCTATTTGAATCTGGATGTAAGTATGCTCTACCTAAACGTGCCATCTGTATGTTAACAGACAGAACAGAGTGCAGTGTACGCGCAAGAATATGTGCAATATAAGGTTGTATCAAAATGCATACACAAAAAGTATATTATAAAATTAATGAACAACTCAGGGCTGTATAATTATTAATAAAAATATGATAGGTTTAAATAAACTTTTTTTTAATATTTTTCTGCTTAAGTTAAATACATAAATCAAGATGTTCTTAATGCATACTGTACATACAATGCGTTTCTATAGTCTCTCTTACTGCATTCAAATGTTTTATTGCCCTCTAGTGGCACACATACATGTACTTTTTCAAACAAAGACTTTTCCTTTGCCAGTCATTACTATCAATCAGCACTTACACCTGCCCTGTAGCTGGTGCAAATGATAGGTTTGTAAACAAACGTACTTAAGATAAACTCAAGACTTGAACCGGCCACATCTGCATGCCCTTGTCACACCCTTACTGTACATTGCCTGATCAGACTATCAAGTCATAGGCAGTAGTAAGAGTGATATGCGTTCGGACTTGAATTGCATGCAATTACATTCATTGGGATAAGGTCCATTTCTGAGCAGGCACAGAATAATTTCACGCAAGATACGGCACACAAATAGATTTTGCTTCTCAATAGGGATCAAACTCACAGTGTGCAGCCTCTCTTTCACCAGGTACTTGGAAATGTTTTTGGGAAAAGAGAATATGCTATTAACTCCATAATTATGGCTGATAACATTTTTGGGAACCACTAGCTCCGAACCCAAGCCCATATGTGTTATATGATCATATCCAACTACATAACAGGTCTCCCCGAAACATATGAAATTATGTAGCACAGTGGCTTAGTGGTTAGCACCTCTGCCTCACAGCACTGTGGTCATGAGTTTGATTCCCAACCATTGCCTTATCTGGGTGGAGTTTGTATGTTCTCCCTGTGTTTGCAATGGTTTTCGCCAGGTGCTCTGGTTTCCTCCCACACTCCAAAAACTTACTAGTAGGTTAATTGGCTGCTATTAAAAAATTGACCTTAGTCTCTCTCTCTGTGTGTATGTTAGAGAATTTAGACTATAAGCTCCAATGGGGCAGGGACTGATTTGCGTGTGTTCTCTGTACAGTGCTGCGGAATTAGTGGCGCTATATAAATAGCTGATGATGATGAATTTCTATACAGGCCTAATTTTTTTTAAAATATGAGCTTTATGAAGTAACCCACAAGTGTACCCCACCTAACACAATTCGGAGGCACAAGTCTTGAGCCAGGTCTTGGGCACTAGCAATAATATGTAAATCCCATAACATCTGTGAACATATATGTTGACTATATCACATAAAAAAAACAGTGCTAAAAATATTGCCTCCCAACATATTGCTTGTCAGACAACAAGTCCTGTGTAATTTAAAACTTGTTTCTAAGTTCTATATTAGCATAGGTGGCAGGGTGCAGGGAGGTTCCGCTGCCTGAAGTGTCCTTTATACAAACTACCACAACACATTTGTGTATTAGTTGTGTACACTTTAAGAGACAAGTTTTACAATTATATCATCAAAATTGACTTTTTTAGTATTAAATTAATTTTGCTTCTTGAGACAGCTACCTCAGGTTGTCTCATTTTAGGCACCACTGGGGCAGCATGTAATAATCCTACCTGGACTTTTCTTCACCATGATTACAAATAACTATTCATATCAGTCTGTTTTGTACACACATGGATTATTGACAGGTTAATTGGCTCTCTCTTGAGGGTCTTTATAGAGGTCATACATCTTTTTCACCTGCTGTCCCCACACTGTGCTTATTTCAGCAGTCCCAGCATCCGATTATTAGAGAACTTTCATGGCTTCCCTCTGTGATGATCTCTGAGCCCTGGAGGATCAGACGTATGGCTACAAATCATGGGTGGCTTTAGTTTGGATGGACGTGGTTTTACTCCAGTCACCATATCACTTCTAGCCATTCTTCAGGACATGTCTTGCTACCTTATGCTCTTACTGCCTCAGACTCTAGATCTTGTTGCGTAGACTGAAGGCAAAACATGTTGGAAAGAGATGTTTTTATGCCTAATACTTACATTTACAATAAATACATACATACACAGAATGTTGTAAATTCTATCTTGTAGTCTACACTCTGTGATGTTATGTCTTTGACATTCACAAAGATAATGTAAACCTGTAATGTATTTAATAGGGATATTAGACGTCACCTTAGAGTTCACTTCTTAGTGACTTGTAACATCCTTATGATAGAGCAGTGTCATGGAACAATTAGCATCGACCAATAACATTAGTGTATTCGGGCTACATATAGATTGCAGTAACACCCATGCGATGGATAGCACAGGTGTCCAAGTAAGACTTACCACTCAGCTCTCGGGAGTATGCAGCGATAATAGTTTTCATGGCTCCAAATATTCACGTTACTTTCTGTTGTCACTTTTAGTGCATTCTTAAAGTCTACTGAAGGGAGATGCCATCCTTGAGCTGAAAGGGAGACAAAGCAGTACCTGGTTTGTGTATCACAGTTACAAACACTCTGAGCGTAACAGAGGATGGCATACAGGTGATATGTTCACCACAACCAGATCATTACAAAGATACATTGGAGGACACTGGGCTAGTAGATATCATAAACACCTGCGATATATCTCCCTTTAAGCTATACAATGGAACATTCCATGTTGTGATGAAATTCTTCTCTGTCCTTGGTCTGGGGTTAATGGGACTCAGTCCAAAACAAATTCAGGCCCTTATCAGTGTGTGTCCCAGAGGATGCTCAATGGAAGAGTCAACTGTCCTCCTTTTAATCTTTAACTCTGCAAGTGGCTGAGATGTGCCACACTGTACACTGTAATTTAGTGATAATCATTTTAGAACCAGAGTTATTATAAGCACTGATCTTTTTTTTAATGTTTGTCAGTATTAATACATGCCATTGCACAATTACTACAATCAATTATAATAAATATAACCATGTTTTAGGTAAGAATGGTAGTTTATTGCAATCAATGTTTCTTGCTTTCCACAATAAGTGATATTGTAAGTATTTAAAATACTACTGCAAGTAACAAATCGCTTGCATTCACATATATTCCCTCAATGAAGATAACAAAAAAACAAAACAATACAAATATAGGTTGATAATTTGAACCAGAAATACTTTTGCATAGTTAAAATTCTAAACAAATCATATAATATACTGAAAGTCCATTTTAAATACATCATGTAAATAACATTTTAGTCAACACTTTAATGCAGGGAGGACAGACTTCCTTATGCTGTTTAGGAGAAATGTAAAAATGTATGCAAAATAAAGGAAGGTTTCAGCAAATAATGAAAAAGTAACACCAGAATTTCCAGACTTCTTATGCTTAGTGACGGCCATTATTTAAAATTAATAATTAAAATTATAAAAATAAAAAGGGGAATTTGCTCAATCAATTTATAACTAGCAAAAAGTGTGAAATAGGAGGATCAAGTCACATGATCTCTCTTCCTCTCAGATGCTGGCCGGTTAAACATCTCATTTAAAACCTGCCTAAAACAGTAATAAAAACAGACATATTTCTTGCATACATTTGAAAATAAATATATTAACTATTTAACACTTACATGGTGATTTCTCTGCTTGGAGATTTCTATAGCTTATTCCTAACATTAACCAATATGAGTACCAATATTGGGTTACATATAAAAAATGTTTCATTTCGAGTGAAAATTACCAGCAGCTACACTAGCCCTCCAGATAGGTAAAACATCTCATAAGAAGTCCAAAAAATATTTAATGGCAGCTGCAGACCTTACATGGGTACCTCTCCAAATAATGCTACAGAGAAAAAGGGCAAACTGATAAATTAATGCATCATTAGCAAAAGGTGCAAATAATCCAATACAAGATCATACACAAATGTGTTCCATTTAAGTTACTTACCAGCCAGCAAAAGGGCCTAAATTACAAACATGCCATTAAAACCCTAAAAAAGTCATAGTTGCATACTTATGAAAAGCTATGTGTGAGCCATCCACTACTTACAAGGCACTTCCACTAATAATATAATATTTTAATCAATGAGAGTACACAATAACATGTTTCATTATAGTGTCCCTATAGTGCTTTGTTTCAATCCATTAAGCGATGTAAACTATAGGTATTAAAGGAAGTATGTCCCCAAGGCAAAGGAATAATATTCATAAAAGCTTTTATCTCTCTTCTTCATAGCAGTTTAGAAATAATAATGCTTCAATGATCTTTGTAATTCAGAGTAGTGCAGTTCACATGGTTAAAGAAACAACATTAGTAACACTTAACATCTAATTCAACTGAATCATGCTAGAAGGTGCAGTCTTGTACTTTGGCAACAACACCTTATAGTGCTGCAGAAGGGGCAAATTTAAAAAGTGAAGACAAAGCATATTCCAGGAGGAAATAATTTAGAATTCAGAGAGGGGCATGTTCTAGTTCAATCCTTAATTACAGTATAAAAATAAAACTGCCCAGAATTTGTGTGCAACATGCAAGAGCATCAATATTTTCCCTGCTTGCAAAAAAAAAATCCATTTGTTGCACCCCTTGCATTCTAACTCCATATAAACAAACTAAGTATAGACTTAGCGCAACATGGTTTATAGAAAAACAGTTTTGCACAATCATTTTGTTTGGGGCTTTAAACTTCCTTTTTACTACTTGATCTCTACCAGCCATCCACTGTGAGGATTTGATAGAAGTCAAAATTAAGGGCTAGATTTACTAAGCTGCAGGTTTGAAAAAGTGGGGATGTTGCCTATAGCAACCAATCAGATTCTAGCTATCATTTTGTAGAAGGTACTAAATAAATGAAAGCTAGAATCTGATTGGTTGCTATAGGCAACGTCCACACTTTTTCAAACCCGCAGCTTAGTAAATCTAGCCCTAAGTCTCTAGAGTGTAGTCACTCACAATGCCTAGGATCATATCAAGTCTAAACAGTCTTGGATGCTTCTATACTACTTACCTTCTCACCCAAAAATGGGAAAGGGAACTTAACAATCGTTTAACTTTTTTTTATACAGAAGGCCTCGTTTTTTTAGTAAGAACCAAGGGTCCAACTGAAAACTCCTCTCGGCATGGTATCATACCCAACAACTTTAACGGAAGATGTTCCACATATTTTCTCTCTTATGTTGTAGGTTTGGGGAAGATTTAGGAATCTACAAAACATATTTTTGGATATGCTCAAAAATAAAAAAGAATTATATGGTTGCAAGTACCCTTTGACTCCATGGTTGTACTACTATATCGTAATAAAGGATCACAGTTAAAACACCTTATTAATGCAGCAGAAGGGTTAACAAAAATCCCCTGGTAATGGCAGATTTTCCTATCTGAAGCCTTGAAAGTGAGAACAGATAGGAATCAAACGGAGGTCCAGGGTGATCCTCTTCTCTCTTACTGGAAGAAGATGGACAAGAAATAGTGGAATGATGTCCCAGTCCTACTTTATGAGCAATGCATTTTGACTCTCGGCAGAAGTCTTTTTCACGGCATATTATTTTTTTATTATTATAATTTTTTTCACATATAAATTTGGAGAGAAGATATTTCTAGAAGAAGGAAAGAAACGTGTTTGTTTAATTTAAAGAATAGTAAACCTTCATCTGTGGGAATCAAAATGTTGAATTTGATTCATATATACTTTTTTTTGACACAACTATCATTGCTCTTTTCTAAGTGTGAAATTTAAGCACCTACACTCACATTGTATTTCCATAGGTGGTTTGATATTCTCTAGGGTTTTTGTGATACTCTTCTCAGTGTTAGTAGGGTAGCATATATTAGGAACGCTTTGTAATTTTCAGGTCACTATTTTTCTTTTTAATTGTAATCTGTGTCCATTTTATTCATAAAATAACTTTGCCTGTTACTTACCCTGGCCACACATATGGCTGTTTGATTGTCTAGTTTGGATAAAAATTGTAAAATTAGGCCAATATTGTCACGTGACCAGCCAAACTGTTTGTGTTATTGTTAGGCCCAACTCTGAATGCCCTAATTTTTTTGTTTTGACCATCCATGTATGTGGCTAAATTGCCAACAGATTCAAAGATAGTTACCATACAAATCTATAACCTCATCGTGTGTGCACCATTATCACGAGGACATAATGAAAACTTTATTTATAATGTCATCTTACTAGTAAAATATAAATACAAACAAAAAACAAAATACTCTTATTCATAATTATATTTATTCATAATTATGATAATTGCTTATTTTATGGATGCGGATAACACATCACAATTCTTGACACAAATTTAGATATTTGATTTGTTTTTCTGAAAAATTACTTTTCTCTGCAGTCAGGGATATAGTTGATGATTAACAGAATACTCAGCAGAATGATACACACTGTGTACTATCAGGTTGTCCAGCAGCATGTGAAAGACTAATAGAAAACAACATTGTAATACAGGATAGGAAGTGTTTTAAATGAACCATTCCTCCCCATTGGTCGGCCTGTATTCACCACCCTAATCTATGACTCAATACACAGACAGTAGAGATCTGCCAAGACCTTATGTACAACAAAACATGACAAGGACTAGAACCCATCATCACCATTTATTTATATAGCGCCACTAATTCCGCAGCGCTGTACAGAGAACTCATTCACATCAGTCCCTGCCCCATTGGAGCTTACAGTCTAAAATCCCTAACACACACACACACACACACACACACACACACACACAGACAGAGAGACGCACACACAGACAGACACAGACTAGGGTCAATTTTTGTTAGCAGTCAATTAACCTACCAGTATGTTTTTTGGAGTGTGGGAGGAAACCGGAGCAGCCCCACGCAAACACGGGGAGAACATACAAACTCCTCACAGATAAGGCCATGGTCGGGAATTGAACTCATGATCCCAGTGCTGCAAGGCAGATGTGCTAACCACTACGACACTGTGCTGCCCAAAATGCTGCTTACTACATGTGAAATTAGTGAATGCAATACTTAAAGGTTTTTCCAGACCGTTTTTTATGAATTTTAGCATAATATTAAAACATTTATAAATCACAACCCAAGGAAATATAGGGAGAATGAGAATGAACAAGAGGTATTGTCAGGATTCAAACTCAGGGCTTCTGCAGACTGCTGGTCTTCTGATTAAGCTATTCTGGGTGCTGAA
The DNA here is from genome assembly GCF_038048845.1 of Mixophyes fleayi. Taxonomy (NCBI): domain Eukaryota; kingdom Metazoa; phylum Chordata; class Amphibia; order Anura; family Limnodynastidae; genus Mixophyes; species Mixophyes fleayi. The sequence goes on from NC_134410.1 coordinate 67,664,103, forward strand.
CAGCTCTTTGCCTTTACTCTGTGTTGTAGCCCATTTTCAGTGATCTCCTGATGTTGCAGCATGTTCTAGCTCCTCCCCTTGACTTCCTATAAAAGATTAGCCTGATCTTATCTTCCTTGCCAGATTATTGCCTTACTATGTACTAAGGATGAGCGGGTTCGGATGTCTGGAATCCGAGCCCACCCCAACAGTGTGATTCCAAGTCAGATCCGAGCGATGTCCGGGTATTCCCGCTGATTCCGAAACTTAAAACGAGGCTCTGACTCATAATCCCGCTGTCGGATCTCGCGATACCCGGATCCTTTAAATTCCCCGCTTGCCGCCGCCATCTTCACTCGGGCATTGATCAGGGAAGAGGGAGGGTGTGTTAGGTGGTCCTCTGTCCTGTGCTGTGCTGTGCTGTGTTCTGCTCAGTCCAGTCCAGTGGTGCTGTGTCCTGTGCTCTGTCCTGCTGAGTCCAGTGGTGCTGTGTCCTGTGCTCTGTCCTGCTGAGTCCAGTGGTGCTTTGTGCAGTGCTGTGTCCTGCTGATTCCAGTGGTGCTGTGTCCTGTGCTCTGTTCTGCTAAGGGCATTGTTATTTCTAAATTATTCCAAAGTTATAAAAAATTTATTAAAAAGTTATAAAAAAATAAATATAAAAAAAATAAAATAATTATAAAAAAATTATACGAAAAAAAAAAAATTAGGTTGAAAAAAATAGGTAGTACTATTTCAATTCAAAGTCACACTACGTTAACTCTTGCAGCTGTCACTATAAATAGGTACTGCTGTATAACTACAGTCCAGTGGTACTCTCCTGTGCCGCAGATAATTTGTAAAGGCTTTGCCCAGTGTGTGTGGTTTAGGGGTACTCTCTCTTGTGCTGCATATAATGGAGTACCAAAATTTGGAGGATAAAGTAGGGAAAGATCAAGAACCACTTCCTCCTAATGCTGAAGCTGCTGCCACTAGTCATGACATAGACGATGAAATACCATCAACGTCGTCTGCCAAGGCCAATGCCCAATCTCCTAGTACAGGGCATGTAAAATACAAAAACCCAAAGTTGACTAAAATTTCCAAAACGAGAAAATTAAAAACATCTGAGGAGAAACAAAAACTTGCCAATATGCCATTTACGACACGGAGTGGCAAGGAACGGCTTAGGCCCTGGCCCGTGTTCAGGACTAGTGGTTCAGCTCCACCCAAGGATCTAAGCCCTCCTCCTCCCCCCTCTCAAAAAAATTGAAGAGAGTTATGCTGTCAGCAACAACAACAAAACAGCAAACAACTCTGTCTTCTAAACAGATGACATCACAAATCCCCAAGGTGAGTCCAAGGGTGTTGGTGGTTGATAAGCCTGACCTTCCCATCACTGTACGGGAAGAGGGGACTCCATCCACCATTTGCAGCACACCCTCTGCATATGCTGGAAGGATCACCCACAGTGTAGATCCAGATTTGGATAATCAAGGTGTCAATGTTGTACACCGGGAGGAGGCTATTGATGTAGCTGGCGCTGTGGAGGAACTTGATGATGAGGATGCTGATGTGGTTATTGTAAATGAGGCACCAGGGGGGGAAACAGCTGTTGTCCATGGGATGAAAAAGCCCATCGTCATGCCTGGTCAGAAGACCAAAAAATGCACCTCTTCGGTCTGGAGTTATTTTTATCCAAATCCTGACAACAAATGTATGGCCATATGTAGCTTATGTAAAGCTCAAATAAGCAGGGGTAAGGATCTTGGCCACCTAGGGACATCCTCTCTTATACGTCACCTGAATAACCTTCATAGTTCAGTGGTTAGTTCAGGAACTGGGGCTAGGACCGTCATCAGTCCAGGGACACCTAAATCCCTTGGTCCTGTTGGATACACACCACCAACACCCTCCTCGTCAACTTCCTCCACGATCTCCATCAGATTTAGTCCTGCAGGCCATGTCACCAGCCAGACTGAGTCCTCTTCAATACGGGATTCATCCGAGGAATCCTGCAGCGGTACGCATACTACTGCCACTGCTGCTGTTGCTGCTGGTAGTCGGTCATCTTCCCAGAGGGGAAGTCGTAAAACCGCTACGTCTTTCACCAAACAATTGACCGTCCAACAGTCATTTGCCATGAGCACCAAGTAAAACAAAATTAAAACAAATTAAACCAAAAGTATAATATAACTTATAAACACTACACTTGAAAGCTTGAGCCTTTAAATGAAAAAGTCACTCTTCATTGCACGAAGATTTACAACAGGGACAGTTTTTTTGTTCCCAAAGTCAACAAATAACACTTCGACCCTGTCTGTCTTTAACATACTTGATGGGATCTCAATGATGAATGGTCTGTACCATGGTTGGAGGAGGTATTGTGGCCCCGGTACCAAATTGGGTACCGGGGCCACTCCACTACGCAGTCCAGATAGAGGCGTATCAGATATTAAAAAACGTTGACTGTTGCTGCCAAATCCAAAATTAATCAAAATGACCTGTCATCGTCTAAAACAAGAGGTATTGACACGCTCGAACTACACCCTGTATATGCTGCAGAGGATGTAGGAGCAGGCAGCTGTGCAGTGGAATTGAGACCATTTGAAGGCGGAGGTATTGTGGCCCCGGTACCAAATTGGGTACCGGGCCCACTCCACTACGCAGTCCAGAAAGCTACCTCGGTGCAACGTTTTGGACTAAAAACAATATTGTGAGGTGTTCAGAATAGACTGGAAATTAGTGGAAATGATTGTTATTGAAAGATATTGAGGTTAATAATAGCGTAGGAGTGAAAAACAAACAAAAAACTAGATTTTAGCACTTTTTATGCTTTTCTAAAAATAAATCAGAACCAAAACCTTTCGTCAGGTGTTTTGGCAAAACAAATCAGAACCCAAAACCTCAAGCTAATCAGAACCCAAAACACTAAAAGTGCCCGGTGCACACCCTTACTATGTACCGAACCTTAAAACAGTTGACCATTTTTTGCTATATAATCCTCTTGTGGCCTGCCTTCCTTCTTGCCACTGGTCTCCTATTCAGTCTCTGGACTGTTACAGAATGATTGATCTGACAACAAATAGCTAAATTGCATGACAATTTAAAAAACAATGACTCTGCTGCTGCACAAATTTTGCACCCGCCATTGACAAATTTGTCCAAGTATGCATTCGGATTGATCAAAGACTAAGTAAGAGGGAAAATTAAAGATTAAGAGCTTTTGGAGTGGGCAATAATTTGCATCTGTTTTAAAGACCATGATAAGACAATCCTAATGTCTCACCTGAACCAATGCAAATTGATGTCATTAGAAAACCACTCAGTTTTAATTAGAAACAGAAACGTTGTGATGAGAATTTTGGGAAACTTTGTTTATATTGTGGCAGTCAAGGACATTGTACATTTGGCTACTCTAATAAGATTCGTAAAACAATTGCTATGAAAGACTTTAAGCAATGGATTCCAATACGTCTAGTCAATCAAATTCCATCTCGCAAGTCCCTTGGCTCATAGAAAATAAGACCCTCTGCCTCAAAAATATAATTTTGTTCTCCCAATAATGCTTTCTTCTGGGTCTTTTCTAATTGGCAATGTGATCATGCTTGACTCGGTTGCTGGTAGCAATTTCATGGATATCACCTTTGCATAAGAACAGTTTTGAGTCAAGGAGTAAACAAGCTCCTGTGAATTTGCAGACTGTAGACGGATCCCCTTTGTCTTCTGGGCCAGTACCTAATGAAACCAAGCAGTTCCAAATGACTATAGAACAGTACATTATGAAACTATAAGATTTGATTGTTTACCTAATTTTTCACATAATTTTGGGAATCCCCTGGTTGTCTACTCATAATTCTAATGTCAACTGGGATAATCACCCTTTATCCTTCCCTTCTGAGCATTGCAAATTAAACTGCCTATCTGGAACTGTGGTATCTGAAGTCTAGCAGGTCACTGAACTTTGATCTAAAGATTTGAAATTGTCTCCACAGTGAATTTTGAGATGTCTGTGACAAAAACAATGCTGATATATTACCTCCTCATCGCTCTTATGACTGTCCCAGTGAACCAGAGTAAAAGTTCTGCAGAAATGTCTGGATTAAAACTTAAAAAAGGCTTCAATCACAATTTCCCTTCTCCTGCTGGTACAGCCTTATTTTTGTTAAAAAGAAAGTCTCTATCCTATACTGGCCACCAAGTGTGCTTTTTGAGAATGGAGACTCAACTTCATCGCCTTTATATACCTGAGTCAGTACGAAAAGAAGTATTGAAATTAGTCCATGATTCCAAACTTGCTGGACATTTAGGAGCATATAAGACTCAAGAATTGTTAGCACGTTCCTTCTGATGGATGAATTTTAAGAGAGATGTTAAACGATATGTTTTATTCTGCCTGACATGTGTTGAAACAAGACTCCATGCACCTCACCACTGTGTTTACTTAAACCTTCAATTCCATCTCGTCCCTGGTGCTCTATCTTTATGGATTTCATAGTTGATCTACCTCCTTCGAAACGGATGACAACAATTCTAGTAGTAGTGGACCGACATACTAAAATGGCTCATTTTATCCCTGTTAAAGGAGTACCCAATGCTGAATAGACAGCAGAACTTATAATCCAGCAGATAGTCAGGCTTCATGGTATCCCTGATAATATAGTTTCTGATCGAGTTGTTCAGTTCACTTCAAAGCTTTGGAAGAGTTTTTGCACTGCCCTTGGGGTAAAGGTTAATCTGTTCTCTGCTTTCCACCCACAGTCTAATGGAGAAACTGAAAGGACTAATCATGCGCTTGAACAATATTTATGATGTTTTATTAGTTACCTTCAAGACAATTGGATAAATTTTCTACCCACTTCTGAGTTTTCTTACAATAACTCTGAACACAGTTCAATTTCCCAAAGTCCTTTCTTTGCCAAGATTGGCTTCTATCCGAGTTTATTCTGAATCTTCTAGTTTCTACTCCAATTCCAACAGTGACCGAATCACAATTTTACAAGAAGCTCAAAAGAGGCTTATTGAAAATATGAGAGAAGCTTAACAGCATTACAAACAAGCTGCAGGCAGACACCGTAAAGCTGTACCCAATATTCAGATTGGAGACCAAGTCTGGGTATCCACTAAAAACCTCAATGGATACCTTCACTAAAATTGGGTCGAAAATGTATTGGACTGTTTAAGATCCTATCCCAAATTAACCAAGTTACTTTCTGCTTAGAACTTCCAGCTTCTATGAAAATACATCCTTATTCCATGTTTCATAGCTTAAAATGTTTTATGACAACCCCTTTCCTGGTCAGATTTTGGCCCCACCACCACCAATCATTGTGGAAGGAGAAGGCAAATTTATTGTTGAAAAGATTCTGGAATCCAGAATCTACAGAAATAGTTTATATTATTTGGTGAAATAGAGGAGATATGGTCCAGTAGAAAACTCTTAGGAGCCTGCAGAAAATGTTCATGCCTCTAGATTAACCAAACTGTTTCACCTTACAACTCCTAACAAGCCTGCTCCTGAAATGTCCAGATTATGTACTGGAAGGTGGGGAGTACTGTCAGGATCCCAGGGCTTTTGCTTCTGTGGACTGATGCTCTGCTGACTGAGCTATGCTGGCTTCTGGACAGTGTCTTGTTTTTACTCTGTGTTCTATCTCAGTTTCAATAATCTCCTGATAGGCCAGCATGTTCTTGCTCCTCCATTGACTTCCTATAAATTTCTCTTGTGGCTGCCTTCCTTCTTGCTACTGGACTCCTATTTAGTCTGCAGACCATTACAGATATGCACCACAACTAAGATGTAATACCATTGGGTCAAATATTTGTAGGATTTCTCCTTTATATTATGCATGTTTTAGATTCAGCTATTGTGTTCCATGATTGCTCAGTGAAGGGAAGGACCAAGTATTTTACCCAAAACTTGAATGTATCTATTTGGGTCATGGTGGTAATCTGAATTTGGGCTCAAATACAATTTTGAGAGTTGGGGCAGTCTATTGGGGCTAACAAAATCCTTACGCTATAGTTAGCAGACATATTCACTCAAGGGGTTCTTTCTATTAAAATAAAGCAGCAGCAAATCAGGAAGCCAACTGCCAGTCCCAGGGTCTGCAACTACCATGGATCTGCTAGAACTGAAGTCTACTTGCTGGAGTTGACACTGCTAAGCTAGGAAGCGGAGTCTAACGTGCCTCTGATCTTCACTAGGGACCCCCGCAAGGAGGTTTGGTGTTTGTTGCATGAGATGCGCAGGTTGCAGCCCTCCAAGTTAGCTACCATCGAAGCAGTAGGTGAACAGGTGTAGTCCTGCAATCTGGAGTCAAATCTTGCGGGCAAACGAAGTACAGGATCAGGATCTGACAAAAGTGAAATCAGGAAGCCAGGAGTCAAACCCGAGAATCTGCACAAGCCAAAGGGCAATCAAAAAGCAGGATCAGGTAAAGCCTTGTTATTAGCTAGGAGGTCAGACAGGATGCAGGGAAACAGACAGGAACACTGGAGTTTAAGAAGACCTTGATACTGTGGCACCCTAAAAGTGCCAGAGCCTCCCTTAAATAGTATGTGAGACCTTTTGATTGGTTGCAGTGTAATCGGCGGTCAGGAAACTGATTGCCAACAGGAGGAGGTAATAGAATCCCGTTGCCTAACAATGGAGATGTGAGTGTTCTGCACACACAGCCGCCAGACGTCGAGCCAGAACAGGAAGCCTTCTCCTGTGCAGGAGGCACCTAATGGACGTGCGGGGATGGCGCCTGACAGCAACATTATGGTAAGTGACTATTATTACCCAAGGATCACTGAAAGTCAAAGCTGTCATGTAGAGACTGAAGAATGGACATATCTGAGTTCAAATTATATTTGCAGTAATCTGATCACTAAGGTACAAATGATTGAAAGATCAGTTTGTTCTCAATCTTTTTGCAACTCTTTGTGGTCAATTAGGTCCAGAGCATAGACTTCAGTGAAGCTGGAGAGATCTGGGTGGACCCAAACAGCATCCAAAATACAGTCTAGAAATCTATATTCCATAAATTGGATATATAAGAAATAATGCCCCATATTGAGCATTCCTGTACACTCTACAGTATAACAACTGTCTTTGGGTTGTCTGTTTCCCCATATAAATTTGTCAATTGCTGCCTATTGACCATCATGCATCCTCTTCAGGATTCTTCCATTAAATCTTCTATCTGTGATCTGTTTTGGAAAGGGACATTGAATGATGAAAGTTTATACTTCCTGGGAAGAATTACACCCAGGTAAGGTATACAGACATCCTTCTATGTAAACCCAAAGGTATATTGATGAAACTTTGTGGGCATTGCTTCAAAAATCTATATGTTGATATGGCCCAACAGCTGCCTAAATTTGTCAAGAAGACTAATATTGGTGGCTTGGCTCTATAAATTTAATAAAGAAGAGGAGCAATTAATCAGCATATAAATTAACCGTAAACATCCATGAATCATTAGAGAACCCAAAAATGTAATTTTAAGCTCCAACCACTTGTGTTAGGAGCACTATAGCCAGGTTGAAGAGCAAAAGTGAAAAGAGATTGCTCTTTCCGGTGCCCCTCTTGATCTCCAAGGGAGGGAGGTGGGTAATTGAGAGGTCACTCTAAAATGGGCTCTATTTTTCATATAAGTTTGTTTCTGAGCTATTTTCACCTTTAAAAAGGCTAAAGCATGCAGTTCAACCTTTTCTACAACTTATCATTATACCTTTTAACTTAATTCTGTGTTTACTGATCAAATTGATTGTTAAGTGTACACTATAGCTTATCTTTGTAAATTATGTTATGTTGGTGGCAATTTTGTCAAGTTTTTATATTTCAAAGTGTACTGTTATATTCCCCAAATGTCACCCTTGACAATAGGAGGACTGTTGCTTTGAACTCTATGGATAACATTTAGTGTTAGGGGTATTAAAAATATACTAATGCCAAAATGCGGGCTGTATATGCCAGCATTGCTCTTTTAATATTGGCATTGTGACTGGCGACATTGTGAATGTTGACAGTCACACTGTCAACATTTTGAAGCCGTCACCAGAATGGAAGTGTCAGCATTTAGCCTGCCGACATTTTCATGTTGACAGGATAACTGCCGACATTTTCAGTGTCTGAAATATGACCACATCTCATATAAATACATTACAGACTGTACAAAGAAAAGCAACTAAAACGGTGCATGGTCTACATCACAAAACGTACCCAGATAGACTAAAAGACTTAATATGTATAGTTTAGTGCAGAGAAGAGAAAGGTGGGATATGATATAAACTTTAAAATATATCAAGGGTTTTAACAAGGTACTGGAGGGAAACATTCTCCAAAGGAAGAGAAGCATTAGAACACGAGGACATGCACTGAACATGGAGGGAAGTAAGTTAAGAGAAAACTTGAGGAAAAATGACTTCACAGAAAGGATAGTGGATAAGTGGAATAGTCAACCATCACAGGTGGTAGATGCTAATATAGTAGTGCATTTAAACATGCTTGGGATAGCATATCCTTATACATTAAGGATATCCTTAAATAGAAATAAGAATTAAACAGGGTTGGAGGTTACCCAGTGGCGGAACTACCATTGGTGCGGCTGGGGCACATGGAGATAATGGGACCCGCTGCATGGCAGATACAGAGGATTGGGGGCCCTAGTTCCCTCTGCCCTGCATCGGGGCCCACAGCTCATTAGTTCCGCCTCTGGGGTTACCATAGGTTAAAAAAATGGGCAGACTAGATATGCCAATGTGTTCTTATTTGTTGTCAAATTCTATGTTTCAATGTTTAACTGTAATACAAGATTCAGTCCATGTAAATAAGTAATATAACAGTTGATTGTTACTTATCCCATTTTCACTGTCGGCAATCACAGTGTTGGTATTTTATCTGTGTCGGTATTTTATACATGTCTTTATTGGGATTTTCTCCATGTCAGTATTTACAATGTTCGGTATTCTCTCCATGTCTGTATACACAGTGTTGGGATTTTTGTGTATTATTTCTGTCAGTATTATGACTGTTAAAAATATGACTACCACCGGAATTTTCATGCACTAACTGATCCCCTAGGGCATTAACGCAGGGACATATTTTCCTAGCAGAATTATTTTAGGAAGGTAGCAGGAAAACAAAAAATTTTTTTTGGGGGGTGCTGCTCGCTTAATCCCCTCGCTTATCAACCCATGAAAGTTGGTAAGCGAGGGGCTTAAGTACAAGGGTTATTTAAAGTGGAAAAGCCCTTTAGATGTTTTTAAAAAATATAGTATAATTGAATACTGCAGTCATCTAAGAACAAAAAAATATTTTTGCAATGATTTTCCAACTCTTATTCATATCTAACTACACTGATGATATTTATGCTTTAAAGCATCTTTTGGCGGTTTTGAAACTGATGCACATTGACATTGATTTTCACCTCCAAATCACCGGATGTATTATCCAGCAGTTTGGAGGGCCAGCGATGTGTTTCAAAATACCTAAACTGCTGACAAGTGTGCACTATACACTATAAATGGTACCCCCAACATGAAATAATAAGTGTTGCCTCATCATAAATAATAATTGGCCTCATTAGCACTCAAATAATATAATGGACAATAATTTTGCCCTTTAATATAATGATTAATTAAAGTTGCCCTTAATATAATGAAGAATTAATTTTGCCCTTAATATGATGATGAATTTTATTTTGCCCCTTAACATAATGAAAAACAAATTTTGCCTTTGAGCAATCTCGCCTCTCAGAACCACCTAGAAATTTTTCTGGTAGCTCATTTGTGTCACTATTCCAGCAATGTTTTATCAATCTGTCCTTTCATACATCTGCCCAAAAAACATTGTCAAAAATAGGTGATTTTCAAAAAACTAAATCATGATACATTTCCCCCTTAAGCTGAGGAATAGTTCACCTTATTGGTAGAAATAATAGCAGTGTATTTTCAACATAAGCAGCATAATATATCCACTATAATCAATTCACTCTCTACTTGACCTCTGGTTCATTACACATTCACCTCTAACCCAGACAGTTTTATCACTAATATTTCATTATTTAGACTTCAGTCATAACTATTAAGCCAAAGCTAAAAAAATAACAGAAAACAGCTCTATTGATATATTACAAAAATAAATATTTTACTAAAGTAAAAGTAAACAAATTTAGCTGTGTGGTGCACACAGGTACATTTAGCCACAGTGATAAATGGCTCTGTCACTGTGGGTATAAGCAAGATACAGTTCTCCAAAATTCCAGCAGCAACCATTACTACACACTGCATAAGCTAAGCATTTCTTGAACCACCCCAAATAAAAGCAGAATATTAATTTATATCTTGCATAGCTCATCTAAATTTGGAGAATTCTTGTCTCCTTGCTATCTTTGGGCAAAACCCTCCATCTACCAAACCAGTAAAACTGCCATTGTTTCTTTCCTTGTACCCCACAGTCTCAGAGTTACTCATCTGTGGTGATGAGTATATATGTATATATTCCCATATATGTATACAAAACAAAAAGAAAGTTGTCAGCGCTTATCCTTTAAACTGCATATCTGTGTGTGTCTAGCAAAATGAAAACATGAGGTATTAGTTCATATTTTGATCAAAAGACTTAAGCCTGCATCCCAACGTCAAGGGTACCTCATAATATGCAGGTCCTATGGATACCGCTGCTGAGAGTGGAAACTTGTCCTAGCGGATATGCAGAGTAAACGTAGAAAGTCAATAACAGATAGGCATACCGCTATTCAGTAGAACAGTCTGTCCACAGGAAGATGCAGGGACTGCAGAGACGCTGAACGGCAGAGACGAGTGTAGGAACCACAGGTGAGTAGATCCGGTAATCAGAGTCCAGCTGAGGGCACAGGCAGGAAACAGGAGACTGTAGCAGGTATGGAAACCAGCGATGAGTAGCACAGGGAATCCACAGGAACTGAAGACACTAGTAGTACACAGGAGACAGTAGCGGGTATGGAAACCAGCGATGAGTAGAACAGGAATCAGCAGGAAACTGAAGACACTAGTAGAACACAGGAAACACCTTCAGAGACTCACAGGGAATGAGACTCAAGATCAGGCAATGAGGTAATGAGCACAGGTGCCTTAAATAGGGAGAGTTGCCTGATCAACCAATTAGATTAAAAGCAACAGTCACAAGAGTTCTTGGGTGCTGCGCATGCGCAGTCCATCAGGATGGGGGACGGCCGCGGTTCAAGATAGGTGCCGGCACGAAGGCTAGGGAGCCATGCACCAGCGTAGAGGCACTCACGGTCCGGTGAGTGACAGTACCCCCCCCTTTTAAAGGTGGGCACAGGACACATGGAGCCGGGTTTGCCCGGGTTCTTGGAATATAATTTTTTTAGAAGAGCTGGGGAGTTGAGATCATCTGCCCGGATCCACGAATGCTCCTCTGGACCAATGCCCTTCCAATGTACAAGGAAACGAAGAACTCCTCGCAAAATTTTTGCGTCTAATATATGAGTGATCTCAAACTCCTCCTCTTGATGAACTTGAACTGGCTGAGGTGCTGAAGGAGGAACAGAGAAACGGTTGATGATAAGAGGCTTGAGTAATGACACATGGAAGGCGTTGGAGATACGAAGGTTCTTAGGTTGTAGAAGTTTGAAGCAGACTGGATTTATCACTTGAGTGATCCTATATGGACCAATGAAACGAGGAGCGAACTTCATAGATGGAACCTTCAAGCGAATATTTTTGGTAGAAAGCCATACACGATCTCCAATCTTAAGTGGTGGAATAGCCCGCCTCTTTTTATCCGCAAAGGACTTGTATCTGGCAGATGTCTTCTTTAAACAGGTTTTAACCTGAGACCAGATATCTTTGAAGGTCTGACAAACAGTCTCCACAGCAGGAACTTGGGTGGGAGGGAAGGCAGGAAATTCCGGGAAAGACGGATGGTGACCGTAAACCACAAAGAATGGACTTCTTGAAGATGACTCGTGATACATGTTGTTATGGGCGAATTCAGCCCATGGGAGTAAATCTACCCAGTTGTCTTGGTTGGCTGAGGAGAACATCCTAATGAAAGTTTCAAGATCTTGATTGACTCTCTCGGTCTGTCCGTTTGATTGAGGATGGTAGGAAGATGAGAGTGATAATCGAATACCCAAGGTTTTACAAAGGGCTCGCCAGAATCTGGAAACGAATTGCACTCCCCTATCCGAAACAATCTCAGAAGGACATCCATGAATTCGGAAAATCTCTTTGATGAAATGATCAGCCAGAGTAGGTGAAGAAGGTAAACCGGTTAAAGGAACGAAATGTGCCATTTTCGAAAATCGATCCACCACTACCCAGATGGTATTACACTTTTTACTTGGAGGAAGATCGGTGACAAAGTCCATACTAATATGGGTCCAAGGTTTGGACGGAATGGGTAGTGGTTGCAGTAATCCCGCTGGTGTTCTGCGGGGAGTTTTAAACTGGGAACACAGCTCACAAGTGGCCACAAAGTCTTTGACATCTTTCCTCATAGAGGGCCACCAGTAGCTTTGAGAAAGGATTTCTAAGGTCTTGCGTTCACCCGAATGTCCAGAAAAACGTGAAGAATGAAACCAAGACAAAATTTTCCTCCTAAGAGATGGAGGCACGAAGGTTCTCCCAAATGGTAGCACCTTGGTGGACGAAGTGGCCAGAGACACACACTTGGGGTCTAAAATAGAGTGGTTAGGACCATCTTCAATGTCTGAGGACGTCACGAATGCCCGAGACAGGGCGTCTGCTTTTTTATTTTTGGAAGCTGGTTTGAAGGTTATAATAAGTTCAAAACGGGAAAAGAAAATAGACCATCTTGCTTGACGGGGATTTAAACATTGAGCTGATTGTAGATATGACAGGTTTTTGTGATCCGTAAAAATGGTTACAGGATGACGAGCTCCCACCAGTAGATATCTCCACTCCTCTAATGCTGCTTTTATGGCCAACAACTCCTTGTCCCTGATGGTATAATTCCTCTCCGCGGGTAGAAGACCTCGGGAATAGAAGGCACAAGGATGGAATTTTTGTTGCTCCGATCTTTGGGATAATATGGCCCCTAAGCCAACATTAGAGGCGTCTACCTCTAGGAAGAAGGGAAGCGTCACATCAGGCTGTCGAAGAACAGGAGCAGAAGAGAAGGACTCTTTGAGAGACTGGAAAGCTTGAAGAGCCTCGGAGGACCATATCTTAGTGTTAGCCCTTCTTGCGGGTCAGGGCCACTATAGGAGAGGCAATGGACGAAAAACCTTGAATGAAGCGTCTGTAATAATTCGCAAAACCTAAAAAACGTTGGATTGCTTGGAGAGTAGTTGGCTGGGGCCAACGTAATACAGCGTTCACCTTTTCTGGATCCATCTTAAGACCGACTCCGGACACAATATATCCCAGGAATGGAATCTGGGATAACTCGAATGAACATTTCTCTAATTTGCAAAATAAAGAATTTCTTCGGAGTCTAGAAAGGACCTCTGCCACCTGTTGATGATGAGTGGGCAGATCCTGGGAAAAAATTAATATGTCGTCCAGATAGACGACGACACAGACATACAGCAAGTCCCGGAAGATCTCATTCACGAGACCCTGGAAGACAGCGGGGGCGTTACACAAGCCGAAGGGCATAACTAGATATTCATAATGACCATCCCTGGTGTTAAAAGCTGTCTTCCATTCGTCTCCGGACTTGATCCGGATTAAATTATAGGCACCTCGAAGATCCAACTTGGTAAAGATCCGGGCTCCCTTAATGCGATCGAAGAGCTCGGTAATTAACGGAATAGGATACCGATTTTTGATGGTAATGGCATTGAGTCCACGAAAATCTATACAGGGGCGTAATGATCCATCTTTCTTCTTTACGAAAAAGAACCCCGCTCCAGTGGGGGAGGTAGAAGGTCGAATAAATCCTCGCTGGAGGTTCTCTTTAATATACTCAGATGTAGCTTGAATCTCAGGTAATTAAAGTGGATACACACGGCCCCTCGGAGGATTCTTGCCAGGTTGTAAATCAATCGGACAATCCCATGCCCGATGAGGAGGAAGGCGTTCTAATTGAACCTTATCGAACACATCCGCAAAGCAAGCATACTGTGGGGGGAGACCCAGAGGACACGGTGAAATGGAAGACTGCTGTATTTTGAGCGGAACAACTTGAGAGAGACAACGATGACATTCGGGACCCCAGGAAGTGACTTGAGGAGTGTTCCAGTCAATCTGAGGGGAATGAAGTTGAAGCCATGGAAGGCTTAGTACGATGGGACTGGTAGTAACAGGAAGGATCAGTAAAGAAATTTTTTCCTGGTGTAAGGCTCCAATTTGAAGAGTCAGTGGAGACGTACTTTGAGTAATGAGACCATTAATTATACGTGACCCATCGATAGCAGTAACGGCAATAGGTACCTTTAAAGAAATCACTGGTAGAGACCATTGATTCACTAGGGAACTAGAAATAAAATTTCCGGCAGCTCCAGAATCTATAAGTGCTTGAGAGACAAAGGATTTGGTAGCAAAGGAAACGGTGACAACAAAAGCACAAACTTTCACATTCGTAGAACATGGAGAGGACTCCAGGGACCCTAACCTTACCTCTCCAGAACTGGTTAGGGCCTGGCATTTCCCGACTTTCTAGGACATGAGTTCAGCATGTGAGTAGAGTCAGCGCAATAGATACAGAGTCTATTTTTCACTCTTCGTTCTCTCTCTTATGATGTTAGTTTAGAGCGACCTACCTCTATAGGTTCTACTGGAGGTTGAGAATGACGAACTTGAGATACTGAGCGAAGAGGCGCTTTGCAGGAAGTTACTCTCTCGGAATCTCTCTCACGAAATCTCATGTCTACACGATGGCAAAGGGAAATCAAATCATCCAAGGAGGAGGGCAATTCTTGAGAGGTCAGTGCGTCTTTAATTTTATCGGAAAGCCCCTGCCAGAAGGCGGCGATCAATGCCTCAGTGTTCCACTGAAGTTCAGAGGCAGGTATCAGAAATTGAATGACATACTGAGCTACAGTCCGAGATCCTTGGCGTAGTCGGAGGATACTGGAAGCTGCAGAGATAACACGACCAGGTTCATCCAAAATACTTCGAAACGTAGAAATAAACATGGCACTATCTTGCAATAAAGGGTCATTTCTTTCCCACAGAGGGGAGGTCCATGCGAGAGCCTGTCCAGAAAACAAAGAGATGAGGTAGGCCACTTTGGAAAGATGAGTAGAGAAGTTATGAGGTTGAAGTTCAAAATGAACGGAGCATTGGTTAAGAAAGCCCCTACAAGTTTTGGGGTCTCCATCATATTTAGAAGGAGTAGGCAGGTGTAGTGTGGAAGTGATGGACACCTGGGATGGCACTGGGGAAGGAGATGGAGATAATGGAAGATCAAAGGTAGCTGCTACATTTTGCACAGGGGTTCCTTGGGAGGCTAAAGCCTGACAATATTGCAACAACTGTTGTTGGCGAACATCTTGTTGTTCGATTCGGGTGACCAGATACTGCAGCATCTCTTTAGCTGTTGGTTCCGATCCTGGGTCTGTCATGGCCTGGTCTTATTGTCACAGGCACTAGGAGTCTTGCCCAGGAATTCACCAGATGACTGGGCTTACCAGAGTAGTGAAGTTAACACAACGGTCCTCTGGTAGCAGGGTGACTAGCGGAACATATATCACAGCAGATGGAGAGAGAATGCCAATAAAGAATAGGAAAGTCAGTGACTTGCAGCAATCTTGGTCAATGAGTCAGCGACTAGCTGATATAGTGGAAAGGCAGATTTGAACACGGAGATCAGGATGGATGTGAGCAGATGCGGGAAGGTAGTAGGGAAGTCAGTGGTGTGCGTACAGCAAGTTGTACCACTGCTTATGGTGAGAAGACTTGTCCAGGTGCAGGTAGGTAGCAGGGAAGTCAGTGGTCTGCGTACAGCAAGTTGTACCACTGCTTATGGTGAGAAGACTTGTCCAGGTGCAGGTAGGTAGCGGGGAAGTCAGTGGTCTGCGTACAGCAAGTTGTACCACTGCTTATGGTGAGAAGACTTGTCCAGGTGCAGGTAGGTAGCGGGGAAGTCAGTGGCCTGCGTACAGCAAATTGTACCACTGCTTAATAGGTGAGGATGTGTACAGGTGTCGATGAGTGGAGGCATACAAAGGACAATAGGATGCAGACACTGAGAGCACAGAGGAACTTGATCCCAATAGATATGCAGCGTATCCAGCAAAGTCTATAACGGTATGTGGAGCTGCTTGGTAGAGACTTGCTCAGCACAGATATGCAGGCCAATAAAGGATAGTCAATCACAATTATGCATATAACGATTGAGTAGTACGGTTAATTCCAAACAGATATGCAGCGTAAAAATAACAGTCTATAGCGGGTATGGATACCGCTGCTGAGAGTGGAAACTTGTCCTAGCGGATATGCAGAGTAAACGTAGAAAGTCAATAACAGAGAGGCATATCGTTATTCAGTAGAACAGTTTGTCCACAGGAAGATGCAGGGACTGCAGAGACGCTGAACGGCAGAGACGAGTGTAGGAACCACAGGTGAGTAGATCCGGTAATCAGAGTCCAGCTGAGGGCACAGGCAGGAAACAGGAGACTGTAGCGGGTATGGAAACCAGCAATGAGTAGAACAGGAATCAGCAGGAAACTGAAGACACTAGTAGAACACAGGAAACACCTTCAGAGACTCACAGGGAATGAGACTCAAGATCAGGCAATGAGGTAATGAGCACAGGTGCCTTAAATAGGGAGAGTTGCCTGATCAACCAATTAGATTAAAAGCAACAGTCACAAGAGTTCTTGGGTGCTGCGCATGCGCAGTCCATCAGGATGGCGGACGGCCGCGGTTCAAGATAGGTGCCGGCAGGAAGGCTAGGGAGCCATGCACCAGCGTAGAGGCACTCACGGTCCGGTGAGTGACACTATCCTTCCAGTCCCCCACTCTTTCCCTATCTTCTTGTTAAATAACCGTACCTGCTTAAACCTACACTATCACCACTTCATCACCCCACGCTCCTGCCACTTGGTCTATTTAACCTCCACCTCCACTGATATCCACCTGGACCAGTAAGCTTAATGTCCCTTTAGCTCCTATTGCCTCTCACTACCTCTTGCCTCTAGAATGTAAGCTCTCAGTCAGGGTCCTCTACCCTATGTGTCTCATGTCTGTCCAGTCTCTGTCTTCCTTATTTATCCCTTTTCGTGTCTTATGCTGAACTGTTTCTGTATGCCATGCATTTATTATTATCCTCTGTACCCATGAACATGTTATTATGTTTATTGTTTTCATGTATGTATTTGTACTTTTATGCCAGGCACTATGAAATCTATGATGCCATGCAAAAAACTATAATGATGATGGTGATGATGAGGTTTGATCTAAATTCCGGAAACTATCTTTCCAGCAGGAACCGTTTTGGCAGCATTAACTAGAAAGGGCTTGTATCAAGCAGGGTGGCAACTGCAATTTCTGACATTACGCAGTGGTATGCAGGTATCAGAACCCTCCCAGGTAGTTGGCTCCAATTCAATCTGAAACTATTTGTGTCATCAGAAGTCCTGAGAAAAGAAGTACTGACTCTATGTCATGATACAAATTTTAGGGCACTCTGGAATTCACAGAACTTTTTACCTTGTAAATCAGCTATACTGTATGTGCCCCTGTCACTCATTGTTGTCCGGCAGGTATCCTTCAGCCACCATCTGCTTCCAAGAACCCTCGATGTCTGTCTAGATGGATTTTATTACAACGCTTTCACAATTCTGAGAGCTCAACACTATTTAGGTGCTGGCTGATCATTTTATCTAGCAAGCACATTTGGTCCATTGAAAGGACTCTTGACAGCACTTCAAACAGTGAAGATATTCTTGCAGGGACTGTTTTGATTACATAGAAGAAGTGGTGTCAGAGGAGTTCAGTTTACAGTCGAGAGGCATTTTTGTAAGTTCTTAAATATTAAAGTCCTTCTTTCCACGGCATACCATCCTCAATCAAATGGGCAGACTGAGCGAGATACTAAAACAATACATTTGATCCTTAATGAACATACAGCAATCCAATAGTACACAGCTTCTGTACACAGCTAAATTCACCTACAACTCAGTTCATAATTGACATGGTTCAGTCCATGGACTTCATCTACAGGCATGATCTACTGTGGTCTCTGGATGCTCACTTCCCGTGGTCATTGATCTGAAACAGACTAGCCACTGCACATGACACTATGGAGAACTTTGATTCAGTCTCAAAGAAGATACAAGCTCAATGCTGTGAAAGTGCAGTCAGACTATTTCAGGTTGGCCAAAATGTGTGGCATTCTAGCAAAAAACAGCACTTGATCAAAAATGATTTAATAGACTCACTTGGCAACTTACCATCTTGGTCCAAACATCTTCTCTAAATCATCATCAATATTTATTTATATAGCTCCAGCACATTCGTAGTTCTTTACAATTGGGAACAAACATGGGTAATACATACAGAGAGGTAAGGTCCTGCTCGCAAGCTTACAATTTATAGCAATTACTTCTGCCTCATTTCATAAGACAAATTAAGCTCAACATTCATGCTTCCTTACTGAAACCTTCTCTTAAGCTAATGGTGAATAGCCCAGTGCCTGCACCCATTTAAGTCAAGGAATATATGGAACATATTTTGGAAGAATTCTGTACTCTCGATGTGCCAATGGTGTTTTTCACAATTTAATCAAATGCAAAGGGTACAGTTTTGAAGTGCATTCCTGGGAGGCTGCTGAAAGTGTTCATGCCCTCAGGCATGTCAATACTTCCCATGCAGCACATTACATTGTGCACTGTAAGGATCTTTGAGAAATTCTTTAAACACCCATAGCATGCCCAGAACAAAAGAGAATTTTTTTACTTACTGTAAAAGCAATGTCTCTGAGTTTATTGGGGGACACTACAACAATGAGGGTAAAGTAGGTGTACTTGGAGCTAGGGCACTTTAAACCTTAAACTGTTGAGGGATGGCTCCTCTCCTACTATGACCCTCCCCATCTGGAGCCATTTTCAGCTTTATTACAACGCTCATAAGAAAGGCCCTAACTAGGCATAACAACAGAATATCTAGAATGCAAACAATAAACAACCAAACAGTCAGAGTAAGGGGAAGGAGTGCAGTGTCCCCCAATGAACTGGATTTAATTAGATTTTACAGTGAGTACAAAATCCTCTTTTGTCTTTCCTGCCACTGGTGGACACAGCTACAATAGGGACATTCCAAAGCTGCCTCTAAGGATTGGATCCCTTTGAAACAACTGTGCATAAGACTTTCCACCCAAAGCTTCTATTATGGGATACAAAACCCAACAACTTGTAAAATTTGGAAAAGGTGCGGACAAATGACCTCACAGTGGCCCCTTTACACCTTTTTTTATTGAAGCAACAGAACGCACCCTCCAGGAAGCACCAACTTCCCGGTTGTATGAGCCTTCAGTCCAACCAGCACAGGTCTAGCTACCTCAATATAAACCAAACGAATATTGAATGTTATCCAACAAGCAACAGATTGCTTAAATACTGGCCAACCACGCTTGTGCACATCACACAAAATGAAAAGGTTACTGGTTTTATGAACCAAAGCCATACTGTCCACATAGTATCTGGGAGCCTGGACCATTTCCAGGTGTTGCAAGAATCATCAACATTTTGAGACTTAGGATAAAATGTGAGAACAACAATCTCATGGTTCAAGGGAAAACAGAGAGAACCCCTTCGGCACAAAAGAGGTCTTTGTGTGAAGCACCGTTTTGTCAGAATGAAAATCAGAAAACAGAGGTTACAGCACAGCGCTCCTAACTCAGACACACGAGCCGAAGAATTGGTGAGTAAAACCACAACCTTTCAGGTGACATAGAGGAGATCAACTAATTCTAAAGACTCAAAGTGCACTCAAGTATGTGCCTTAAGCACTAAAGTGAGATCCCAAGGGTCAATAAAATGTACAAAGGGGGACTGAACATGCAAGAAACCCTGCACATGTCATAGTAATTAATGCTACCTGGCACTGAAAGAAAATTGATAACAAGCATTGAAAACTAAATAACAAAGTGTGAAAACTGGGACCTTCACAACACGGAAAATAACCTTTCCATACACTGACCATGTCCTTATCTGTGTGGAATTTGTATGTTCTCCCCGTGTTTGCATGGGTTTCCTCCAGGTGCTCCAGTTTCCTCCCACACTCCAAAAACATACTAGTAATTGGCTGCTATTAAATTGACCTTAATCTCTCTCTGTGTGTATGTTATGGAATCAAGACTGTAAGCTCCAATAGAGCAGGGACTGATGAGTGAGTTCTCTGTACAACGCTGCAGAATTAGTGGTGCTATGTAAATAGCTGCTGCTTATGATGATACACAGTAGTAATTCATAGAGGATAATGGTTTATTTACCTTAATCATTTGACTGCAAAACCTTGTGGGAAAAAGCCCTGGCCCGAAGGATCACGATTTCAGTAGCCACGCCATCAAAGCTAGATGATTTAAAGAGTGGTACCAAAGAAGACCCTGGACCAGAAGTATTGAACAAAGAGGTATCTAGCAAGGCAGACCGACAGCCAACCCTAAGACTTTGGAGTACCATATGAGCGACTGATGTGTGGCTGTGGACAAAGCAATGATATGCCTGTCTAGCTTAATTGTGGACCTGGACGAATTTCTGAGAAGTTCTCTCTGAAGTGGTATTGAAGGAAAATGTGTGAAAAGTCCCACCTCAAACACAGACATCATGGTCCCCACCATTTTCATGCACTGAAGAAGAGACACTTTCCGTCTGGCCAGTAAAGAAATGGTCTTGTTCAGATTGAAAAGAACTTTGTCCTCCTGGAGGAACGCCTTCTAACAAAAAATTCAATCCGAGTAACTGCATCTGTTAGGCTGGAAACGAGGAAGATTAAGAATCCAGTCATATCTCACCACAATCTGGAGTCGGCTGAATTTGCTGTTGTAGGGCAAATTCTCACAGCGCCTTTACCAACAAGTCATTCATTGGTACAATTGTTATACCCTGAGTACCTAGACTTGGCATGATTGCCCTAATTTTGGTGAAGACCCACAGGTGTGTAGCTAGGCCAATAGGTAAAGCCTGAAACCGATTGTGTGCATAGCACACTGCAAATCGTAGTAGACATTGTCAATAGTAAGGACTCTAGTATTCGTTTATGATCCTGGCCCTCCGGCCAGGATTATAACCACAAGGAATGCCTGGTTGCTATTAAGAGTGTAGAAAACATGAATTTGCCAGAAACTGCATCCAGAGATGTTTTTCAGTTTTTGCATCCTGAACGTGTTTACCCATAGTAACCAATCAGCTCTATGCCTATTCTCCTGGAAACCTGTGGCCAACTATTCCGTCCCTATATGAGGCCATCAACATGATGGGTCTGAACATACTTCCAACTGCTGCATGTCCAGATCTAAGGAGAATATCCCTTCTTTTCCGTACTGACCTGGAGCACGGCCTCTCCCAGCACCAGTATAGTTGTGATTCTAGATATGCAGGCAATGGGAGGATCTACCCTGGGAGAATTCCCCCATTTTATAGAGTCTTGGTAATGGGAAAAAGTTAAAATAAATTTTCCTGGTAATTGGAACTTTTTTTGTCAGTTTGAGGAGACAGTATAGAACAGTTATTCTGTTTTTTCTGCTTTTTAAACAGGGAAAAGTAGGAAGAATCTGTAATCTGAGGTACCGTAAATTCTAGTCTGTTGCCCCTATGACTAAGTCAATGACACTTCATATTCTGGAGGCATACTCTACACTACAAGTGTCCTTATAATGGCCTGTACTGTTTCAGGAATATGGCACTTGCCTGTGTTCCTATGAGGTGTGCAAAGTAGACGTTTCAATGAGGAAGCAGCCAGACCTTTAGCAGACTTGGCTAAAGCAAAAATGGGCATTGAGATTTGTGAAGGAAAAGGTTCACCTACCTCTCTGGTCTGAGACATTACACAAGTGATGGATATAGCCAGTGACTTAGTCCAAGCCGGCTCCTCCATTGCCACAGAAGAGTGCAGATCACAGGAATATCGACATTTTCTCCTTATAAAAGACCTGTTGAGCGATCTTCCCTGATGCCGAGGTGTACTCTTATACGAAAAGATCAGCTCATTGCTGGGGGGCTGTCAGCAAGCCATTCGGGCTGTGAGGCACAACTGAGAAGTCTAAGCCCGAGTACTTATCGAGTTGTTCCACCTAGCTGATTTCCTTCAGCGAAGGAACGCTGGCGCTGTCCCTTCCTTGAAGGAGATCGGCTTTGGCAGCCGCCCCCGCTCATTTTTTAGTGTTGAGCTGCTCGTTGTTAGGAACAACTGCACAAGCTCCATCTTTTCACATCTCATTAGCACACTTGCGCTGCTGTAATGTGAGGCAGAGAACACCTGGGAAGAGGAAAGCCCAGCTTCTACTCTCCCCAGGTCAGGGACCCAGAGTAAAGGCAGCCAAAAGACTATTCACTCCCTGGGAGTTGTCCTTAATCTGTAAACACATAAAATAAAAGATTAAATGTAAAAACCAGCAAAGAGCCCAAAAACAAAAGAGCACCATACTCCAAAGAGCACTAACTAAAATTGAGGATGGCTCAAGATGGGAGGGGCATCGTAGAATCTATCCTTCAACAGTTTAAGATTTAAAATTCTCTATCTCCAAGTCCATCTGCTATACCCCCCAATGGCAGGAAAATTTAGTCCTTTAGCGGACTTGGCTAACTATGTTTAGAAAGTTAACATCTTAGGCATTGTCTATGAACTATGAAATACTTACCGCCGATTGTTTATTGACCAGTGTGCTCCCCTTGTCTTTCTGACCACTCACAGTTGTCAGATACATTTTAAAGACACTCGGGCATTGAAGACCCAATGAATCATCCCCTCGGTACAGTATAGGTGCAGGTGGTTTTGTGATGGTTTGTTTACCACCCGCTCAAACTTAATTTTAACTCTTGCTTTGGATTGGCAGGAGATGCCTGTTAATAAGATTGTCAATATAGCCACACATTGCACAAATACGCCAAAAGGCAGCTGCTAAAACTCATGGCTCTTTAGGTAAAAAAGCATTTTCCCACAGATTAGATGAGGAAGAAGTAGATGGCTAGTTAGGTGAGGATCATACAATACAGGCAGACAGACTTTATTTTTAAAAAGTCAAGCCCTTAATGGCACTTGCTATTTCTTAGGATAGGCAGGTAATTGGAAAGCACAATGTCCTTATTTCCAAGGCCACCACCAAGTTGATTCTATTCCTCTTTTCTACCCCCTCCACAACAGTACTGATTAGATCCTGAGAAACATGGGATTCTCACTGCTCCACTAGTTCCTGTAGATTAGTCAGGTCCTCTAGTAACTTGTACTGTCAGGAAAACCTTTCCAGTGTCTAGTGGACACTGGCACTACTAGATATCTCCTGAAAGATTTCCCCCTTCTCCTTCTAACATTAAACCATTACATGGTGGGTGTTTCTAGCAAACTTGGTAACGTACCCTGTATTTGTTTATACTGGTTCTAAATCTATGATTGTTCTCTTAGGCTGGGTACACGCTACAGGTTTTTCAGCCGATTATCAGGCCAAACACCCGCAAACCGACTATTCGGACCAATATTGCAGTAGTGTGTACATCTACACGGTGACCGACCGTCGTTCCAAAGCACCGATCGTTGGTTCATTTGGTTAGTCTGTAAAACTAATAATCTCACCTTCCAATCTTGCAGTGTGTATGCACTCACGATTACGATCTCCATGGAGTTTACCGAGTCATGATCTTTTCAGCCGATGTCTGCAATGAACATGTCCCGGTGAATAAATGTAGCGTGCTGTAGATGGAATAATTCGCCCATTCGTTCTGAGACTGGATATTTTGTTTCAGAGTCACTGAAGCTAACGAAATTTGTTATGACATGTAGATAGCCATCAACAGGCGGTTAAATAGTGTTACAGGAATGAATATTGTGTTATTCTCTAAACAACTACAGAACCAGATGAAGAGCACAGATCTGAAGGTAAATCGTGTATAATGTGTATTGATGTATCGGAAGACTGAATGGAACCATCAATTGTTTGTAAAAGCGATAGTGATAACAAATTAGTCAAAGGTTATTGTAGTGTGTACCCAGCCTTAAGCTTAAACTCTCATAACCTTCTTATGGGGGGAAAAAAGCGTTGGGCAATGTAGATTGCACTATTTATTGTTCTACCGATAAGAGTATATCTGACTTACCCTTTCAAAATGAGTTTAAGGTTCTTGCAAACTTGCAGAAATCTAATGGAGCCGATCATTCCTTGACATCGAACAAACAGGAATCAAAGGATTTGCATTAAGGCATTCTGATGCCTCATTTGAGGTCGCAACACACTAATGAGGTAATTTTCAGTTACTACTGCAATAACCCACTTAGCTAAACCCTTATAAAGGGTAGCGCAATACCCCTGGTCTGATGGCCATCCTCTGAAGCAGTGATGGACATCAGACTAGTGATACATTAATTATTAACTCAGGGATTTATTGTTCCAACACGAAGTACCTGTAACTCTGTTATCCATCTAACTAACAAGCCTGGAGATGAAATCTAGGTTGTCCAGGACCTTAGAACAATCAGTAATATGTTCTTACCCGATTTTCCCATAACACATTTCCTGCATTCCCCAGAAGCAAAATATTTGATGGTGGAGAACCCGTTCCTTCTCTAGTATTCCTGTCCACTCCGAAATTTAAGTTCTCTTTGCATTCACATAGAAAGGTAACCAATTCACCTGGACGACAGTGTTGTCTGTTTTATCCCAGATCTTCAAGAAAGATTTAGATGATCTAATCCTTCTGAAACAATATGTACTTATCTACTATTTGGATGATTTACTTCTCGCATCAAAACTGCTTGCAGTGTTTGCTTACAAACCTAAAGGAACAGCCCTCTGGGCTTCAGCTAGGGGAAGGGGTACGCTAGGCAAATATTTTACAAGGTGCTAGTTTAGCAATAGGTCACAAGAGGAGGATAGTGAGAGTTTCATTTAACATACTTATTTTATAAAGTAAAATGGTAAGATGCATGTGTAAATATATGTAACGCATACAGATACAATAGTGTAACCCCGTTCTCAATATAACAGACGTTATCTACACTAAGATGAATATTTACTAAACTGCAGCTTTGAAAAAGTTGAGATGTTGCCTATACATATATTTTTTTTTTAAACAATGCTTATTCGTATTTGCTAAGCAAGCTAATTTTATCTTGTATTGCGCAATCCTTATTTATACAACATAGGTTAACTTTCAGGAATGTTCTACATACAACAGTATTTGTTTGGAAAGTTATTGTAGGCTCAATATCATGAATTCATCAATACCTTGCTTTTAATTACCATCTGACTATTCACCATTCCAAAACGTCTCAAGTGGGTCATTTTCACAACATAAGTAACTGTGACCAGGGTGTTAAGCATAATATTAAATGGCAATTCTCTGTAACTAATGCTGGCCACACACGCTGCAATATTGCCACAAAATGATCACATACCAGATACTAATTTGTTCAATCTGGAACGCATAATTAGTAGGCATGTTGGTAAACGCAAACAGAAGATCACCAGCGTCAGCTTGTGTTTGGTCATCTGCTGAAAACACTAATAGACCCCAGCTATGGCCAGGTCCTCCTCATGTGGTTAAGATGGCCATCACAGCTCTGGAGAGTCTAATATTCGATGCAGCAGTAGTAAATTGGTGAAACCCAGGTATACTTGCAAAAATGTACTTGAATATGTACTTTTTTTTTAATAAATAAACTAATGCATGTAATTGCAGTGCTAGTTAGTGTCTGGTGCATAGCCAAAAATCTCCTACCCTAGACTAAGCGGCACCAAAGGTGGAAAGGAGACAGAGCATCCACTTCCTTTGCAGCTCAACAACAGATAGAGGGGTGTACAATCATGTCAGCCACTGGCAACAATGTTACACAGGCTATAAATTACCCTAGATTACCACCTCCAGCCAGCTTGTGTGTCCAAAACTAATATAACTCCCCAGTACCTTTTATGGGTGTCTTTAGAAAGACACTAAAAACTATCAATGCTTTCAAAATTCTACTCCCCGCTGTAACCTGTAACCAACAAATAAGAGCCAACACTCTAATCTGTTTCCCAGCTTTCCTGTGTTGAACCTGTATTACTCCGCCCACTACCAAGCTGTCCTGATCCAGCTGCAACAGCTGTACCAACTATCCAGAGGTAAGCGGTTGCAGGTGCCTGAGAAGGAGCCTGGGGGTGGTTAGCACTCTTTAGTACAACTGTTATGCAGTTGCCATTCAGTTACAAGTATCTTGTGGCAAGTGAAACCATTAGGAGTGGTCAGTGACAGACAGAAAGAAACCCAGAAACACTGTGGGAACCTGGTGGCAGAGTAAGCCAATCCGGTCACACTTACTCTATCAAATCTTATCCAATTAGTAACCTACATGTGCTCAACTTGAACATTGATTATTACTCAGTGATCAGCTAAAGTAATGAATTAGAATCATATGCAAGCTTGCAGCACCCCAGCTACATAAAATAGGTACATTTGGGTGTGTGCCAATGTTTGTATTAATAGATTTTAACCTTTTTAGTCAACTTAGCTCCAGTCCGTGTAATATGAATTTTATAATTAGACATGGTTTATGACTGGAATAAATCCTTTGTACTTCCAGAATTCTCTGAACCCTGCTACTAGAAGAATAGATTGAGTGTTGGTCTGTATTGTCTTGTCAGTCATGTTACTCCACAATTGTGCGGCTCCAGACATAGATGCCAACCGAACCCCTGCAGATAGGGCTTTACTGGCTGAGGGCAGGGAAGAATTTGCCCAGAAGTAGTAATGAAACTATAGTTATAACAAGCAAATTAAACACAGACAGACACACCTACTGCTGAGTTAAGCTAGGTACACACTACAGGGTTTTCGTCCAATAATCAGCTCAACCAGCCAACATACGACTGTTCGTTCAAAAGTCGGGTCAGTGTGTGTAGTGACACGATGGTCGAAAGTCTGCCCAAATGGACGATTGTCGCCTCATTTGGTTGGTCGTACCATTAAATATTTTCGTTCCAATCTCGTTTCTGTTGTGCAGTGTGTATAAGTTTCCGACCGATCCACGACAGGGAGTGTGAAATTACAATCATTGCTCACGACAACATGGCTGTAAAAAGTCACTAACAGGACTGCCGTTCTCCCCTTTATCGTCTAAAACAAGGCTAGTGTGTATGCAGTCCCTGGACCGAGCGATCGGACCATCAATCGGGTGTAAAATCGATCGGCATAAAAAGTTGGTGGAAAATTCTGTAGTGTGTACCCAGCTCAATATAATTATGCAAAACAATTCCCTTACAGTAGCAGATTGTGCTTTATGCCATTGCTGTCACTACAGAGGGTGCTACTATACAAAGTTGCAGAAGGACGTAATATTTTAATGGTGCATCTCAACTACAGAAATACTCTTTTTAATCCAAATGAGACCCTCAGAAGTGTTTTTTATTTACTAAACAATTTAGCACTTAAAAAAAGAAAAAAAAACAACAACTTTTTTTTAACATAAGTCTGTTCAACAAGAGGTATACAGAAATACTGTATATAGAAAAGTCTCTGTAGGTATATGCACGCCCACACTATGTGTAGACACCAGCAACAAAACATTTTTTTTTTATTAAATAAAACTTAGGAGAATCAAAAATAAATACAAATATTCAACTGTTGTGTGATAGGGTCAGTCTACTTTGAGGGCACTAGGAAAAGGCACACACAACGTTAGTATTTAGTAACTGATCCAACCCAGTATGTGGCTATGGATAGTGCACTCCAGTCTTATGAAACCAAAACATCCCAAAGGGAGAACCCATCAATTATGTAGAACTATTAATAGACTTCAGTCAAAAACTGAACAGTGTTTATCTCAACCCATGTTTTTGCGGTTTCCGTAGCCCCGTGGATGGGTATCCCTCCAGTCATCCCAGTTTCGGGCCTTCTGCAACGTCTCTGGATCATCTTCCTCTTCTTTACGCTCCCGTTCAGCTGCTTCCTGCTCCTCGTCTACAGCAAAACAAAGCAGCTTTAAAGTCCAGCTGTACCCAAATGTTACATTAATCACACTACCACTATTGCCAAACCACAGATGTATATTACGGGCAAACAAAACTTTTCAACATATTCAGAAATGCAATGAATATTTGTGGCAGACTAAAAAGGTGCATTTCACACAATTGCTTATGTATGGCAAAACGTAGTTGTATGTCAAAACATGTGTAAAGTCCGCATACCTGCTGGTTTACTGGAGACTCCTTGGTCTGGCAGGACTCCTTTACTCCGATGCTGCTCATACCAGTCATCAACAGTCATGGTAGGGAGACTTGGATAGCCTGCTCCAAAGACCCTACGAGTAAAAGTTCTCTTAAGAAAATTTGGCAAGCTTATGAAAATACTGGTGGGAGGGAAGAACAAATATCAATAATTGCCTAAAGAAATGGACAAAAAGACAGGAAAAAAATCCACAGAAACAACATACTTGGCTTGGAGGGCGTCACGAGTCAGGATAAAGGGCTTCATGGGTGGTCTTGCAGGACGCGATCTCTGAGAGATCTCCACTCCCTACAGGAACAGAGCAGCATATATACAATTACATTTTTTATTAATAAATCATATTAAAAGACAATAATAATAAGTTTGTATTCTAATAATTAGGGTATGATGAGACAAAAATACTTGCAATCAGAAAAAAAGCCTTCACACAGACATTGGCTGTTGTGGAATGCTCATTTTGTGGAGTTTGAAACAAAACAAAACAAAAAAACATCACAAAATAAAAAAGTTTAAATATTTAGCAATAAATATATAAAGAAATATTACCATGCAAGCATTTAATGACAAGTATTTAGTTTAATGGGTGCACTAATTAAATTCAGTCAATATTAACTGGACCTTTTCATACAGATTATCACAAGTGAATGTAACTATTTAGTTAATATTACTATTAATAGTATAGTATTAATATACTATTTAATATAAAGTTTTAAGGGAGAGTGAATTACTATGTCTGCAGAACAATAAAGAGTGAATATAAGGAGAAGTTAGCTGACCAGAAGAGTGTAAAGAACACAGCAAACATGAACATTCACTAATTAAAAGATACTCCAGAGCAAAAACACTAAACTAATCCTTGGGTTAAATGCATGTTTAAGTTAAACCTGTTTTTCCCCAGGCAAAGCAGAGGCAGTTACAAGACCCTAGGTTAGCGGGTAGTTTGTACACAGGATAGCCAAAATATAGAAGAGGGGTTGCAACCCCCGGCACGCATGCCAGGAGTGGCACACCGACTACTTCTATCTGGCATGTCGAGCTCCACAGGTGCCTCACTAAAGCAGCTGATGATGGCCGAAACTGAGCTTCTGCACATGGGAAACAGCTCCATTTTGTCCATTATCAGCTGCTTTAGTGGAGCAGATACCAGGTATTTTATATTGTTTTTACTTTAAGGGTCTGTACTTTTAATGACATAATAATGATTTGATTAAGTATTTTTGTGTCAGATGGTGTTCTAAAGAGTGCTTCCCATGTTCTTTTATTACTTCCATGAACTGTCCTCAGAATATGAATGAGTTTACTAATTGGCGTACTGTACTGAACACACGACCTGTATGGGTGATGAAACGCATACCAATGAGATCCAAATTGAATTCAATGAATATAGCAGCATATTTTAAGATTTCTTTTTTTGCCAGGTAGGCCCCTTTCAGCATCTAGATTCTAAACTCTTAAAAGTACGGACCACTTCCAATATCAGTGCTTTGGATTTTATAGTAGAGATCGGTTTATTCACTGCCTAATTATGGTGCAAAGGCTGGTCTTAGATGTGAGTGCTGATTAAAAACACCATTAAGTTGTTTTTTTTTTTTTAATCTGTTTGACGCAAAGGGAGTGACATAGCAGAATACACACATCAGCCAAATCACCTTACTAAAGAAATAAACACTTACATCCCTGTTATCATACACTTGAAGACTTTCCCAGTTTACATTTACATAAACGTCTAGGGTATTGTCAATTTACCCTTCTAGCTTGCTTTACCTTATATTGCCTTTGTAAATATATTCTAAAAACACACTCACCTTCATCATTTCCCTTGCTTTCACCATTGGCAGCTCTTGGTCAATGCCCTCTATCTCCTCAAGTGAAGTGCAGACCCATCGCTGCAACTGAAGAAGGTAAAACTCTCTGACTTGCTCTTCCTCTGCAGTGCCACTTCTCACCGACTCGTGCATGCTGGACAGTATGTTCTCCAACTCCTTCCTCTGCTTATACCTTTAATTACATAACACAGGAATAAGGTAATTAGTAAAGTGCCAATAAAAAGGGTCTGCAAGGCTAAATTGTTTTACCATGGTCATCAAATATCAGATGAGAGAATTATTACCATTAATATAATTTCAGTCAGATACTCCATTGCAGCCATAAAGAAATGCGACGTACCCATGCAATACATGAAAAAGAATGTGAGCTCCAGCAAAATCAACACAGACATTGCAGAGTGAAAAAAGTTTTTCAATCTGAGCACCAGCAGACGATCTCACAGCCAGAAAGTAATGTCTTGAAGAGGTGTGAATCAATTACCACCCTGCTGCTTTGCAGAGACCTGAGCCCTGCATGGCCAAGTGGTTGCCCCTGTAGAATATACTCTTAGAATTTCTGGCATCTCACATTCGTTATTCTCCTAAGCCTGTGCAATGACCTCTAGTCCAACTTGCAAGAGTATGCTTGTATGAAGTGTCCTTATTGAGACCCTACTTGAAGGATAAAGAATTGATCTGTTTTTCTGAATTCATTCTTTCTGCAGTGGTAAACAGAAATTGCTTCGACTGTGTCCAATATATTTAATCTTTCATCCTGGTCTTTAGTTGGTTGTGGGCAGAGAGATAGAAGTAGGATTTCCCGATTTATATGAAAAGTGGAATACCCTTTGGGTAGGAAAGAAGGATTAGTTCAGGACACCATCTTGTCCATATAGATATTCAGAAATGGCTCCTCACACCATAGGCATGTAATACCCCACTCGTCAGACAGACGTTATTGCTAGCTGTGATGATTATGTAGTATATCTAATGACCGATTGTTATTTTCTGTTTAATTCATGTGTGACAATGTACATTGTATGTAACCCTGTAATGTAATCTCAACATGTGCTTTGCTAGATGACATGAGTATAAAGTTATGCAAGTGTCATTAATCTTTTGAAACTATCCAGGCCCTGGACAGATAAGGGTCTTGGAGGAGTTTGAAGCCCCAAAGTTGTAAACATCTAGCTAACCAAGCAGAAAGAGCAAAGGTGGGAAGTCAGGTCTTGTGAAAATTCCGATCTCAGGACAACCCTAGCTCCCTTCGAAAATCCCTGTGACCTTTGGGAGATCAATCTGTTCTTATTGACAGCTAAACTCCAAAGGTGGGGGGTGAGGGCTATGTGGAAAAAGGGTTTAAAATCTTCTGCTTTAGACATCAGATTGTGTCTTTTCATGAGGGGGTCTATCAAGACTGAGATGTTCCCTTTTCCGCAACTGTGTTCCCTCACACACCACATCTTAACTAGTAAGTCTGATTTTATTTCCTGAAACTCATTTGTGTAACATATTGTATATCTTGTTATTCATTTTTGTAAATAAGCCTTGGAAACATTTTTCAGATTAAATTAATTTAATCTAGTGCATTCTCAGTGAAATTTCGAAACCCAGGGAGACTCAGGCTACATGTGTATGTGTGTGTGAAACATTAACAAGTGGTTTTGGTGAACATAGGGACACCATAATATTTGTGGTGGCAGAAAAGGTGTATTCAATGCTAAGTGACTAAGGTGACGCTAGTCACGGCCAGCTATTAAGATTGCTGTATCTGGGACAGGCTGGGCGTTTGTGACACTACCAGAATCACCTTAAGTGTGGGATCTCTTGTAAAGTATCAGAGATTAGACATTAAGGCATCCAGGTTGATATGGAAATCCAAAAGGTATCACAAAAGGTTTAATGTAAGGACGAACACTTTTTATTGCTTGAAAAAAATATGTTTTTTGAAAAATAAGATCCTCTGATATTAATCTAGTGTCACAGATACATAAACCTTTAAAAGTGGTGAGGGCAAAGCTCTTGATAAAATGGTGGGAAAAAAAAAAAAAGAAAGAAGAAAATGCATAATGTTAGTATAAGCATGATCCTCCAATTTGGACTTGCACCATAGAATGAATCTCCTTTGAATCCTATAATAAGTAAAGGAAGAGCAAAATCACCTTGTCAAGACTCCCATGAGACTCACTTAATTTCTACACCACTAAAAAGAGGATGTCCAGATTTGGATGCAAAGCTGGTCCCTGGCACAGTAGAATTTAACTTTGTGTCCAAATTAAAGGCTATTCTTGGAGCATTTCCTAAACTATTGCAAACCACTGTTGTCTAACTTTGGTGTTCAGAGTTGTCGCAATTAAAAACTCATTTATGTTAATCCAAAGTTCCAGACAGGAATTTGAACAACTTTTTTTCAGACTAGACATTCTCCAGGATGGATCTGGGATCTGATAAAATAATCTGCTAAACAATTGTCTTTGCCACTCACGTTGTCTTCTGCCGTTATCTCCAGAATGTTTGTGTGTAGTTTCTGTTTGCTCTATTGTCATGTGAGCGTTCTTAGCCAAAGAATCCCCATATGCCACCTTGTCACAGGAGCCCGAAAGCGACTCAACTTTTCTTGAGAGCAGCCCAGTGAACTGATAGCACTTTGATAAAGGTCCTTGGATATGTAGACAAGTTGAATCAATGATAAGCATCCTGCAGATTTATGGAAGTCTTATCTCTTCATTGAATGGAAAATTGACTTCACTGGTTCCATATGATCTTGAGTGGGGTCTAAACCTCTGCATAATTTCAAATTCTGACACAGAACTTATTGGAGGTTGAGCCAGAAGAGCAATTGAGGGGACTTCCTTTACTGATAAAAAGGACAGAAAGGTTGTCTAGAAGTACTTGCACTATAATGCCTAGAAAACGGCTTTCCAGGCCAATTGGTACATGCTTCCTTGAAGTGCTATCAAGAGGAAGGGAAAGGGAAATGAACTGAATCAAGAAAAAAGGGCTTTCAAATGGAAGAGTAGGAATTATGGATCCATAAGTCACAGGAATATTTCCGGACAATGTGAGGGAACCCAACTACACCATTGAAGCAACCAGCATCTTCAGGAAAGGAACCCCTACTTGTACTCCCAGAGGGGCATTGCTGGAATTCTCCGCAATCACTGGGAAAACTGTAAGCGCTGGGGGAAGGAGTAGTCAATATATACCTTTCAGGGGTGTTTCATTTTCCTGTCTACTCAGCAGACTAGGACATTAAGCCATTCATTATGGCTGCCATGGAGTTGAAGAAATATTTTCACATTAGTTAGCTTTGCAGCTCTAATTGTAGCAGTAATTATCACAAAGCATGCGCTCTTACCTCTCAATCTTGGCCTGCCTCTGCACTGCCATGGCAGTCAGGTTGGGTGGTGCTGCTGAACACGTATTGCGCGTAGTTTCATTTTCTCCTTGTGAGGTCCCTGCCTGTTCAGCAGGAAGGTTGAAACTGGACACTTTGTATTCATGGCATCTTTTTAAAAAGTCCAGGAAATAGGAGCGGGCAACTTCTAGGTGCTGCAATCTCTGATTCAGACCTGACTGCTTCAGGGTCAAAGCGCCAAGAAGAGCTGGGAGTAGAAGATAACGAATATCTGAAGAGGAAAGCTCATCCAGATCCTCATTAGAACTGAAAGTTAAAAAAATAGTTAAATTTATCTAGCTCAAGTAATTTTAGGTGAAATAAATTGTAGACAAGAAAAATGGAAAATCCTTATTGAAAATACTCAAACTGCACTATTATAACTTATATACAGCACAAACACAAAGAATATCACCGCACCAGGTATTCACTTCCCGAAACATGATTTTCTATTCAGTTAGTTTTATAACATATGAAGGTAATCTACGAGTGGTGCACACAGAACATAAAAAAAAATGTATATTAAAGTCAAAACGGGAATTTCTAACTTTTATCTAGATATGAGCAATGAATCTCATCCCCAATAACCAGTTAAAATGCATTTGCCCTTAAGTGCCATGCCACCAGGAACACATCCTAAAATACAAAATTGAGATTGGGTCATCCACTTAGTGTAGTACTGTGCAATTTTATAGAAATAAAAACTCACATTTAAAGAAGCAGACTTTGCCACATAAAATCATCAGAAATCGCTTTATACAGCAACACTCTTGTCTGAACACAAGTACATAGATAGAACTCACTGTAAGCCCCTATGACAGAGGTGCTCAAACTCAGTCTTCAAGAGCTACCATCAGGTCATGTTCTCAGTATTTCTGTCTGTAGAAACAGGTGCTATACTGACCCAGACAAATATATTAACTCACCTGTGCATGATTAAAGAAATCCTGGAAACATGTCTTATCGATAGCTCTTGAGGACTGAGATTGGGCAGAGAACACCAATCTATTATCCAACACATTTTGCCAAAATATCCTGCTTTTTCAGGGACTCAGATTAGACTTGGTATGGCCAAATGACAATCTCATGACATCTGGCAGCATACCAGTATCCAAGCAAGAGAGTTGCTAATTTTAAGAGGCTTGTGCTCAGATTGTGAATTTCAGTTTAATAAAGTATTTGCCAAATGTCAAAAATACTTCATTACATGTCTCCTCTTTCATTTCCATCTTGTATGGTACTATATCTCCAACCAATGAAAAGCCTTATTTCACATGGTTGCAGAGAATGCAACACTATCACCTAAGGCAGGATGAGAAGATCAATACATAGGTAGCCTTTTATAAACTAAGGAATTAGGTTACTTTATAGAGAATGTTGCATTAAATGACTGTCCACTATTGCACAACCCCTAAATAATGTCCCACCCCATGTGACTCCATGCCATCATACCAAGTTACAGCAAGAGGAGCTGGGAATGTTCAGTGAAAATAACGACTCCCGTCCTAGCAATTCAAATTACTGGGATGGGTCGGGTGTACAAAATGAGGTACTGATTGGTTTAGGCTAGGTACACACTACAGGTTTTTCAGTCAACTATCGGGCTTAACACCCGATAAACGACCGTTTGGTCCAACATCGCCTTAGTGTGTATACTTACACGATGAGCGGGAGTCGTTGCAAAGTACAGATCATAGTTTCATTTGATTGGTCGTACGGTTTAAAAATCTCGTTCCAACCGCCTTCCGATCCTGCAGTGTGTAAGCACTCACGATTTGGATCTCCATAGAGTTTACAGAGTCATGATCTTTTTCAGCCGACGGTTATGATTGTTATATGACAGTTAAAGAGCTCAGATCTGACGGTAAATCTTTTGTAACATCTGTAATATGTACCCATGAATCGGCATGCTGATCGGGGCTTTTTTTTTTTTTTTCAGTTGTTAGTAAAATCGTTGTAGATAACACATTTGTTGGAAAATTCTGTAGTGTGTACCTAGCCTTAGCCAAGATTCCGGTCCAATCAAGGGCTGCATTCACTATACAATTCCAACATTCAAGTAAAATTTACCAAACAGACTAATCTGCTTAAAGCTCTCTGCTTCGCTCCATGTAATTGATGGCTGAATACAGGTAATAATGGTAAGTCTGCAGCGGATGCCCCTTGCAACAAACAGTGGATGACTTAAACATAAATTTACAAATATAACTAAAACAATAATGGTGGTTGTATACAATTTTTGAATTATGTTAAAATTGTAGTAGTCTTTGCTTTCCCATAAATGTATAAAAAAAGAAACACTTTAAAATTTCAAGAAGCAGCATTCTGATTGAGACTAAAAGAACAAGATAAAATCAAACATACTGCCATAGTGACCAAAACATTGCAAGGTTATACAAACTGGTTTGAGCAGAGTGCCAGGCTCTACTTAAAATTTGGTCATACAAGCGGGTGGTCAATTTGGATGATCTATCTGTTCAAAGTTCACGTAAATGCAACTGCATAAAACATCATTATAAATGTGGGACACAAAGCATATTTTAGGACCTTGCAGAGATTTTGTGTTGGGGATCTGTAAACATTTAGCCAACTGATGCTGCCATACTTGGGCAGAACTACAGATCTCTTTTATGGATATACACTTAAGGCTGGGTACACACTACAGCAGAGGCATCCAAACTCAGTCCTCAAGAGCTACCAACAGTTCAGGTTTTCAGGATATCTTTAATTATGCACAGGGTAATCTTTTTGGCTGGGTCAGTAATTATCCCACCTGTTTCTACAGACAGAAATACAGAAAACATGAACTGTTGGTAGCTCTTGAGGACTGCGTTTGGACGCCTCTGCTGTAGTGTGTACCAAGCCTTGATTTTTATTTTTTTAATCATTGGTAAAATTGTTAAGTAAATTGCATCTGGGGCATCACGATGGCTAAGTTATTAGCACTTCTGCCTTCCAGCGCTGGGGTCATGAGTTCAATTCCCGACCATGGCCTTATCTGTGTGGAGTTTGTATGTTCTCCCCGTGTTTGCGTGGGTTTCCTCCGGGTGCTCCGGTTTCCTCCCACACTCCAAAAACATACTAGTAGGTTAATTGCCTGCTATTAAATTGACCCTAGTCTCTCTCTCTCCGTCTGTGTCTGTCTGTGTATGTTAGGGAATTTAGACTGTAAGCTTCAATGGGGCAGGGACTGATGTGAATGGGTTCTCTGTACAGCGCTGCGGAATCAGTGGCGCTATATAAATAAATGGTGATGATGATGATCTATAGAAATTTTGTATAGTGTGTATCCAGCCTAAAGTAGTAGACATGCAGAATACATCTGAACTAATTGAAAACAAACATATCTTGTACGTATTTGTTATTTATGACCCACTATACATTAATAACCTACTCCAATTGCACGCGTTAAAGCAGAGGTAGAACCAGCTCCTTCTACACTAAACTTGTCAGATGTAAAACCACCTGACCCTATGACAAAGCATTCTCCCCGCGGCCGCACATTCTCCCCGCGGCCGCACACTGCCCGTACAGTGCCTTCTCCACGTCCAGTACCTGAATAAATCCAGCTGAGCGACCATCCGAGTGGCTTCCTCCAGCAGCCCAAGGCCAAGTTTTACCTTGTCCTGCAATGCCCGTGCTGCGACCGGCTCATTGCTCACCTCCACCTCCTCTAATATCCGCCACCCCTTCTCCAATACCTCGGATAGTTTGGGTAGCTCAGATTCTGATTCAGCTGCCATGTTTATCGAACATATCTGAACTTCACAGCTTCCGTACTCAGGAACTCACGTATGGGCTCTGCCATGTTGTGTGTGGCAGATGACGTACTACGTACACAGGGGAAATATTGCGCCATTTTGGCAGTGGCAGAACGCAGGAAACATCTGTTATTTTACTTGTTAGTCGACAGAGGGAGCCAGACTATTGGAAATATCGATATTAAAGAAAGGGGTAAACGAGCTATGTAGGTTTCAGTGGTTCAGCTCAGGATATGCAGTATACATGGTCCACAAGAATGAGACCAGAGCCATTTGCTAGCAATAAATAGAGCCTGGCATGGACAGCCTCTGAAAGTCCTACTAAACTCTTTTGTGTCCTAGTTAGACAAGTCATCCCTTGTTATAATAAAGGAAACTGTTCTTTAAACTTATTAGATCAATGTGATCCTATCATATAACTGGATAAATAAAAATAACCACAATACTTTAACCATACCTCTCAACATTTATGAAGGCAAAATAAGAGCTAATTTGTTTTTTTTGAGATCGAACAGCCCTCTCTTCTGCAGAGGGCGCCACTGTGATCAAGTAATGAGGGTGCATACAGGAAGAAGCGGTATATATGTATAGGCTAGAAACTAATTATATTGATGTTGGTATTATTATTATCATTACAGTAGGTGAATTTATATTATTATTATTAGAAATTAGTTTCATTCACAAAATATTTAGCTTTATTGTGAGACCATTCCCTTTAAGCCATGCAGTCCAAAAATTTAATTGTTAAATATTCAATCTAAGAAAAAATGCACCCTGAAGGGATACATTAAGAATGGGCTCTTCAGTGCAACCCTGCACAACTGATTTATCATACTTGCCAACTTTCTTTAGTTGGTCTCCGGGAGATCCTGTAGAAGTGGTGTGGTGGCAGGTCGGAAGAGGGCGGGGCTCTGTGATTTGCGTCATTTTGGCCCCGCCCTGCAACTGAATCGTCATTTTTGTTGTGGAACGGGGTCGAAATGACACGATTTACCGCAAATTGCGTCATTGTGGTTACTAATTTGCAGGATGCAGGAGGCTTGCCTGCTCTCCCAGGAGTCCAGAAGACCTACTCGGAATTCGGGAGTCTCTTGATTTGTTATTAATTATTTACAGTGGCGGATCCGGGGGGGGCGATCGGGGCAATCGTTCCCACCCCCCCTCCCCTAGCAGAGACTTGCTGCCGACGGCTACTCTGATTGTGTTTTAAACACAATCAGAGATGCCGGACGGCACACTCTCCCTGCCTGTCACTGCCAAACAGACCTGCACATAGTGTGCACCCGCTGGCAGCCTTAGGTGTCAGAAAGGGGGTGGGGCCTAAATCGCCCCCCTAAATCACCCAGGGTACAACAGTTTTCTAGATCCGCCCCTGATTATTTATACAGTGCCTAAATATTATGCAGAGCTTTACAGAGAATATTTAATCATTCACATCACTTCAACCACCCTTATCATCTGGAGCTCTCAGTTCAGCTTCACAAGTGCTCCCATCCCCAGATGATTTACCTGTCTTTTTACTGTATTGCTGAGTTAGATACGATTTCAAAGCCTCCCATGCTAGCTCAGTTCCTGAGGCCTACTACCTAAGACCTACCCCTTCCTGATCAGCCTGCCACAGAATGGTGCCCTAGACAATCACACACTGAGGCCCAGGACCTGCATTGCCTCCAGTTGTTGATCCCTGATGTCCCACCATCTGTCTAGTCTCAACCTCCCCACCTCCAGCCATTGTTGTTGCTTCCACTCCTTTCTCAGTCCAACATGCCTTCCCTACCTCACCCCCTTGCTTCCCCTTACTCCATTACCCAACCACCTCCCCTTCCCATCCTACCTTACCTCCCCTATCCCCCCTTCTTCCTCTACTCTGTCTCATGTTTTTCTTCCATGTCCTTTTGGTGTTTTCTTTATTTGTCAGATTTTGGAGAGGGTAAATCAGTGGGTGAAATATGGTGTTAGGGAGTGGTGTTGAGTTAGGGGTATTTCAGTGGGTGGTGGATGGCATCAGGGAGTTGTGGCGAGTGTGGGAAATGACAGTTTATATATTTAGTTATTTTAGTAGGTGTGTGGATGGTGTATTTGGTAAGCAGTAAGTGTGGTGGGTAAGGTAGTTTATTACTGGCAGCAATTTTCACCTTCATTTTAGAACTCCCAGAACTACAGCATAAATACAGCACTCACTGTCACCTTAATGTAACATGCCTGGAAATGGATAGTGCCCTCACCCTACAAACACTTCAGTCTGTACAATGTTGACATCTGTATGCAAGCAGGGAATGTTAAATTTTCATTTTGTAATATATATAAGTTCAGAAATTGGGTTTGGAGGATATCTGGTAAAACGTCTAAGTAAAATAGAACCTATTGTACTATAGACTAAGCCAAAACTAGAGCAGTGTAACATGTGCCGTCTCCAAAGGACCCTCCTTTCAGCCCCACCATAATAGAGGGCGGGGGGGGCGGTTGTCTCTCACCCAGGGCACTAAAAGGTCTAGTTACTGCTCTGGTAATGGGTATGGGTAGTGTATCATGTAACTGTTAATATTTGTTTCATTTACCTTGTTAGGAAAATTTTACACTTTGGTCAAATGGTTTTCAAAGCCATCATCACTTCCATTTCAATCACACACCTGAATGGGTTAACACCTGTCATAGCCACATGTATATGGAAAGGGGTGTGCTACTCCTGTGACTGATTTTCCAAACATGTCAAACAAGTAAATATTACTGTACACAATGAACTTGATATTCACATGAACATAAACTTACATATCTATCAACTGAAGTCATTTTTGTAGTTTCAGAAAATTCACATAATCCAGAAAAACATATTTTGTTACATATCAGTCATTGCTGGGAACACAAGTAATCCACTAATGTGATCTGTTAACAGCTATGTTATTTCCCTTTGTTCAGATACTAAATTGAATTTATTTTTGTTTAATATAAAAAACAAAAACAAAATCAAAACATTGCTATTTAGTAGTCAATCTAACCCTGGTTCAACATCCACGCCCAGCAAGCTCTATTATTCAGCATATTGCATATGGAGAACCTAATTTTACAGGTGGAGACAGGGATGACCTGGATGTGAAAAAAAGAGGCGCACAACAGGGAGAAATAGTAGGGTGAAGAAAAGAACCAGCTGGGGGAGTGGTGAGAGTAAGAATAGGGCGAGGAAATTAGAGTTTTTAAAAGTAAACTTAGTGGCCAAATGAGAGAGAATAGAAGCCAAAAGAAAGCTTAGAAGAAAAACACACTATGCTCCATTTAGTAACTAGCTATTTTCATACTGGGCCTAGTAAACTTTATAATGGAAATAAACCCACCCAGTGTATGGAAGAGGTGGTGAAATTCCACACTTTTGAAAGAGGTAACTCTTCCTCACATGTGACATGTGGACATGCGTTAGCCTGCTTCTCCTGTTGTAGGATGGTATTTGATTAGCCAAGGTGAAAGCCCAGCACTCTAGCCCTGTCTGGAACAGAAGATCTGCATTGATCTCCCCCAGACCGGGAGGCAGACAAGGAGGGGGGGGTTGGACTACTTCTCTCCCCACAGTCCACATTCACAGTTCTACCAAAAGTCCCATCACTCACGTTCACATCTTTTAACCCATTCTCTATGTGTGTTACTGTCATCTATCGCCCCCCTGGTCCACACCAACAATTTCTTGAACACTTCTCTGCATGGCTCCATCACTTCTTATCTACTGACATCCCCACCACCATCATCAGGGTGATTTCAACATCCCTATTTCTAATCCACGTTCCAATGCTGCTTCCAAACTACTGTCTAACATCCTCCCTTGACCTCTCCCAGTGGATTGAATCCGCTACTCATCAGGATGGCCACTGTCTTGACCTTGTTTTCCCTAGACTATGCTCAGTTTCTCATTTCCTTAACACTCCTTTCCCCCTCTCGGATCATCATCTTATTAGCTATTCGCTCACCCCCAGTTCTTTACTCTCCCTAGTGTCAAACTCATCCAAGCCTCCTCACAACCGCAGGAATTTCAACTCTATTGATTTTCAACAGTTTTCTGCCTCTCTCCAACACCTTCTCTCCCCAATTTCTATATTCTCCTCCCCTGATAGGGCAGTACCCCATTTTCAGCAAACCCTAGCAACTGCCCTGGATCAATTGGCTCCAGCGTCACTACATACTTCTCGTAGAATCCGTTGCCAACCATGGCACACTACAGTAACACAAACTCTACAAAAACTTTCTCGTAAAGGAGAACGTCACTGGCGTAAATCTTGTACCTCTAATGATTTCATCACATATACTAATATCTACCACTCCTATAGAAATGCTCTGGACACTGCTAAACGAACTTCCAATCTCTCATCTATGCTCAGGCTTCTAACCCCAAACGCCGCTTTAACACATTTAAATCTCTTCTGAATCCTCCTGCCCCAAATCCTCCAACTACCATCAGTGCCCAGGATCTTGCTTCCTATTTCAAGGACAAAATTGATAAGATCAGACTTGAAATATCATCTCCCTTGACAAACAATCAGCTCAATTCCTTTGTAGCACCCTCTGACACTCTCTCTTCATTTGATCCCACAAATGAAGAGGAAGTCTCTACTCTCTTCTCATCTTCCTACTCTACCTCCTGTCCTCTTGATCCCATTCCGTCACAAATTGGTATGTCCCTGTCTCCTGTGCTCATTCCCCCTCTAACTAAAATCTGTAATCTATCTTTTTCTACTGGTATTTTTCCATCACTATTCAAACATGCAGTGATTACTCCCATTTTAAAAAAACAGAATTCTTACCCTAACTCTCTCGTAAATTACCGTCCCATCTCTCAGCCCCCATGCCCCTCCAAGCTTCTCGAGAGGATTGTCTACAGTCGCCTCACACACTTTCTTACAGCAAACAACCTATTGGATCCTCTTCACTCAGGCTTTCGCTCTCAACACTCCACAGAGACTGCGCTGACAAAGGTTGTTAATGACTTGATCACAGCAAAAAATAATAATCATTACTCTCTTCTAATTCTCCTGGATCTCTCTGCTGCATTTGACACTGTTGACCACTCTCTCCTCATACAAACACTACAATCCCTAGGTCTTGAAGGCACTGTCCTATCCTGGTTCTCACCCTACCTATCTAATCGCTCTTTCAGTGTTAACTTCTCTGGATCCACCTCTGCTCTGCTTCCTTTATCAGTTGGAGTACCACAAGGCTCAGTCCTAGGTCCTCTGCTATTCTCTATCTACACCACTTCTCTTGGAAAACTAATAAGCTCCTTTGGATTTCAGTATCATCTCTATGCGAATGATACACAAATCTATCTATCCTCTCCTGATCTTTCACCATCTGTGTTGTCTCGCGTTACTGACTGTCTTTCTGCCATTTCATCTTGGATGTCTTCTCGCCAACTCAAACTCAATCTTTCAACAACTGAATTAATAATATTCCCACCCAAAAACAGAAGCTTCCTGCCTGACATTTCTATTTCTGTTGATAACATGACCATAAATCCCACCCCGCAAGCTCGTTACCTAGGTGTAATCTTTGATTCACAACTGTTGTTTATTCCCCACATCAACTCTATATCTAAATCATGTTACATACACCTAAAGAACATTTCCAGAATACGCACATATCTGACACAAGACACCGCAAAAACATTAATTCATGCACTCATCATCTCCCGCATCGACTATTGCAATTCCCTCCTTACTGGTCTTCCCAAGGTTAGACTTGAACCCCTACAATCTATTTTGCATGCAGCGGTTAGATTGATTTTCCTTACTAACCGTTATTCCTCTGCTGAGCCACTTTGTCAGTCTCTACATTGACTGCCTGTATTTCAACAAATCCAATATAAAATTATTCTAACATATAAGGCCATCAACAAAATTGCACCGACATACATTTCCTCACTTGTCTCAAACTATCTCCCAACTCGACACCTCCGTTCTGCACAAGATCTACGTCTCTCTTCCACTCTCATCACATGTTCCCATTCTCGGTTACAGGATTTTTTCCGGGCTGCACCCACTTTGTGGAATTCCCTCCCACGCACAGTAAGACTTTCCTCTAGTCTTCAAACCCTCAAACGTTCACTGAAAACCCACTTCTTCAGACAAGGTTATGATATTCCTCAACCACATCTTAATTTCCCTAGATTACCCTATTACCATCCTCTACACTGCTAACGCAAAACAACAACCCTCTGACCAACATTACAACACACATACAGCCCACTCAATACTTTTACCTTTGCATTCTAGCTGGTTCATTGTGCAATATGATGTAGCACATGCCCTTGTGTTTCTAACTCCCATTGTCCTATAGATTGTAAGCTTGCGAGCAGGGTTCTCTTACCTCTTTGTCTGTATGTATTACCCAGTATTGTCTTATAAATGTGTGTTCCCAATTGTAAAGCGCTACGGAATTTGCTAGCGCTATATAAATAAATGTTGATGATGATGATTGAGGTGCAGGTATTGTGAATAATAAACTTCAAAAGAAAAGGGTTGGAATGCTAGGTGAAAATTTGCATCCTCCTAGAAGGAGTGCAACCTCCCTAGGACACATGGTCAGTGATGCCAACAAAATGAACCCACCAAGGTAGCAATGCAGGGCCTCAAACACCCATTTCATGGCAAGTCACTCCTTCTCCATGACAGAGTTCTAGGTTTCGCAGAGATAGAGCTTTTAGCTTAAATAGAACATGCTCTAGCCATTCAACAGCCTGCAACAGTACAGTCCTACATCAGAGGCATCTGTTGGAGAATGATTGGTGGCAAACATTGTAAGGGCCTGTCCTTTGGCCCCTTAGAGGATCTATTTGATCTCACAAAAGTCAGCCTGACTCCTGGCTTCCTTTCCTCCTTCTCTATCCAATTATAAAGCTTGAACTGGTTTATTGTTTTCTATATATATATATATATATATATATATATATATATATATATATATATATATATATATATATATATATATATCTGTAATACAAGAACAGGCAGGGCGCCTCTAAGTGGTATATCAAATATACAAGGTGGAAATGCGTAA
The DNA here is from genome assembly GCF_038048845.1 of Mixophyes fleayi. NCBI lineage: Eukaryota > Metazoa > Chordata > Amphibia > Anura > Limnodynastidae > Mixophyes > Mixophyes fleayi. The sequence goes on from NC_134410.1 coordinate 67,708,375, forward strand.
TAGTATGCGTACCGTAAGGTAAGCAGCAATGGGTCTCCAGGAAAAAAATGGAGCAGTCTCTGCTGTACTTGTAGTCCTCCAAATCTCCACCAATCAGTCATACAATATGGAAAGAGCAAACATAGTGTAACACTGAAATGTAAATGGTAAGGGCCGTTCACCAAATACCCCACAATCCTATGGAGTGTCTGAGATTGTAGTCTCAGATTATCATATACAGGACACCCAAATGAGTGCAGCAAATATGTAATAAAAATCTGTGTACCAAAAATCATGTAGATCTCACGTCTAGGTACTTAAGACATATGCAACATCAATAACTTCACAATCCCAGCCTCATACAAGTGGCGAAAATGCATAAGATTGGAAAAAAGAAGATAATTCAATATGTATGCAAAATGTTTTAATAAAAAGTAATAAAAGCACTCACATGAGGTAATGGAAATAACGCTGGATATCGCTCAACACGTTTCATCTTGTAACACCCAAGACTTCATCAGGAGCAAATGATATACCACTTCGAGGCGCCCTGCCTGTTCTTGTATTACAGCATTGCATTCGTCCGGACCAACCATCTGGTTTCAGGCTACTGAGGCTGCCACTCTTACAAGAGTCAAGTGATTTTTATGGATTTTATATGTGGGACTGATATTATATTACTCTGATTCAAAGTTGTCACGCTGTGGTGATTAGCGCCAGATATATCTTCTATTTGAATATATATATATATATATATATATATATATATATATATATATATATATATATCTATCTATCTATCTATCTATATCTATCTATCTGATATAAACTTGTTAATACTATAATGATGTTGGATGTTCATCTCACTTCTCTGTAGTGGGGGGCCAAGTCTATTATGTATAAAATTAGAACATCTGGCCAGGCTCAAGCACATATCCTTTTCCATATCATATAAGGCCTAGAATTTATTAACTTATGGGTTAAGTATTTTCCCACCATGTACCTCAGATACTTGGCTTTATATTTAGGTTACCAGGAAGGCCTACAGTACAGAGGGATTGGAGAGCGCACCTAGTCCATACAAAAGTGCGACGGAAACTAAATCATAACTGTTCCTTAGGAAAGCCAATGTATGATTTTGTGTCAAAATCAGTTCTGTGCTTTTCCTCCTCGGCCATGTTGATCTGCCTATACCCCGTTGTGAGATCCGGGGTGGAAATAAAGTGGGTTGAAGACAGACTGCTCAAAGGTAATGGATGGTTTATAAATGACACTGGATAACCTGGAGGGCTGACATCACCCCTAAGTGGTTGTACAAAGACTTCTGCTCCTTCTAGGGCTTTATAGCTTTACAACATATAGTTATCCCCTTTTGGGTATCACACTGTGAAAGCTCAGCCTACACAACGATTTTGTTAACAGTAACAGCACAGTTTCCTCTGGGGGAAAAGAAGCCATAAGAGTGGGCACTTGGTTTATACAACCACTCATGGCTGTTGCACATTCCTTAAATTTCCCAGGCCTGCATATTCAAAAAAATAAAATACTGTTAAACATTCATTCCTACACTGTTGCTCCTCCCAAGGTCTCAAAAGGTCAAGAACAGCTTCCTGCCATATGACAGCTTACACTATGAAAAGCAGGTTAGAGCCTGGGTGGAGGGGAAGCATTTACCATAGGTTTTCTTAGTTTGAAAAAATCTTCAACATTGCCTACTATGTATGGATAAACTGCTAGACTAAGCCAAGATACTTTGGGCTAGATTTACTAAGCTGCAGGTTTGAAAAAGTGGGGATGTTGCCTATAGCAACCAATCAGATTCTAGCTGTCATTTTGCAGAAGGTACTAAATAAATGAAAGCTAGAATCTGATTGGTTGCTATAGGCAACATCCCCACTTTTTCAAAACCGCAGCTTAGTAAATCTAGCCCTTTGTGTCTTGGTTCATAGAGACAACTATACAACTAGATCTATCCTGGATAATAAAGTTCCACCAATTTGTTGGCCATAGCAATTCATAGTGGAAACAGATGTTGATATCTTCACTAACCAACAACCACTAATTATGTTAAGCACATTACATGACTATAGTAAGGCATCCATTCTAGTTTCCAAATAAAGCAAAATTAAAAGTTACTAATTGGTGGTATTTTCCTACATTTATTCATAAAAAAATACAACCTTAATTATATTGCGGAATAAGCTTGGTTTGATTGCATTGAGATTTAAAATCTTTTAGACAAGTATAGGAATTATGGCCACTAAAAATCAAAGTCAAATGCTCCCCACATATCAGAGGCAAAAGTATAGCGTAAAATATGATCAGTCCGTTAGATAAACATTTATTATTATTATTGTCAGACAAATATATGTACACACAGGAAGAGCGCTGGAAGAGAAAATTGCTATAGATCAAGTACATTCAAAAAAGTAAAAGCAAAATTAAGAATTGCACTTCCAAGATCATAGACCATTTTGAGCATATAGTGGATTAACCATTAACGTTCCCCTTCTACACGTTTTCAGATAACTCCGCCCTTAGGTTACTCAAGGAACAGTTAGATGCAATTCTCAATCTTGCAAATACATTGTTGAATATACCTCATCTATTGGGAGTAGTATCTTTCAGTGCTCTCTGCACACATATTAAGATGAATTCAAAGTTTGAGTACCACCAAATAAATATTGTGACCCTCAGCTAGAATATCTTCATGGTTAAGAAATGTTTTGGGCAAAAGTCATAACAAGGTTAATACAATGCATCGTAGCCACTTGGCAGCACCACACCATTGTTTCACTTAGAGCCAGTGGTCCCTACTAAATAGAGGGGTACGCAGAGACATCCTAAAAGCATGGTCATAATGAAGATTTAACTAGTTCATACACATAATATATATTTTGCTTAAAATATAAACTCATTTCTTGATGCAATCCAATCTAACTCATTGTGTGTACAATCAAATAGAACAAAGTACATTTAGTAGAGATTTAAACTGCTCTAGATTACAGTTTGCTTAGATTAGAATGGGAAATTCCCATTGTCCCATCATTTGAATTACAATAAGGCAAAGTCAAATCTGAAGAATCACCTGATAATGTCCAATAGTACTTTGTTAGTGTAAAACATGTTAAACATTTACTGACCATAGGGGACTCAGTCCAGTAAAATGTTATTTAACAAAACCACATTAACGCAACAATATTGTTTGGACTAAAATAGAATCTCAGGTCCATATCATGGAGTACACACTCATATCATAGTTTGTGATGCTCCTAAAAATGTAAAAGTACCCCCCGCCCCCCACCACCTTTCAAGGACCAGTCTAGCTCCATCTATATAAAGCAGAAAAAAAGGGATATATGGCCAAGTACTTTCACTGAGCTGTATTGATCCTCTTAATGACCCCTTTGTCAAGCAGTCACAAGAAAAACTTAGACCTTGAGATTCCTGAGCATGGACATGAGGCTAGAACCCCCACAGAGTACAGTTTGAGGTTATAGGACAGCCATAAATCAGCCGTAAGGGTTGTGGGGTCTGATTCCATGTGTGCTGGAGTTTAAGTATTTCGGAGATATTCCTGGAAGCTCATCCCCTGCACAGTGGGAGGGATGGAAGACTGGCTTTTCCCACTACAATGCTCGGGTTAGTAGCAACTGGGGAGAGACGTTTCCACTCCAAATAAAACTACAGGTATTTTGGGATGTAAAATGTTGGAATTTTGAAGATTACATACACCCTGGGTGCATCACCAATACAGATCTCCTGTCCCAAACTACAGCAGCTGTTCTTTAACAAACCCTGCAAAAAGCACCTGCCAAACCCTCCCCCGTACAGCTGTCAGACTGCATCCCCACAGGTGCAGAAAAAGCAGTGCTGAAAGACAGTTCCATTACTAAGGACATATGCTCTACGCTGAGGATTCATCAAGTGCAAAACTCCAGTCTGACTTTTCCCAGAGGATAAGTCCACCTTATCAATTATATATGCTCAAGACAGATCTCTGCAGCAAAAAAAAAAAAAAAAAAGTAGGTTTATTAAAAAAAAATATATCTACAATTTATAAAATATATATGTACACACAATACACCAGTCTAGAAAATGTAGACAAACATTTTTCTGGAGCTTGCACAGTGCATATGTATATTGTGTATTACACAGGTGGCTTCTTGCTTGTAAGTAACAAAGTACTGCTTTCTGTTCCATATCAGCAAAGACTGCAGACCGCCATCTTGCTACCCCATTCATGCAGTTTCATGGTACAGTTAATCAGTGCCTGAGCATTGCGCAGCATGACATCTTAGTTTGAAGGAAGCAGACCAGACCAGCTGCTGTAAATTCCCCCACATCTGTCGTCAATAACAAAATCTTGTTGTCATAGTATCTACATTCTTCTCAGAAGAGGTACACTGCAATGTTTGTAAACGAGGTCGGTTGTCAGTGCATTAACAAAGAGATCACAATAGATCTACTTGCAGACATATCGTTCCACTGTCCGTTCGCATTTCTTGCACATGACATAACAGCACCAGTAATACTTGCACTGGCAGCGCTCCACAATGGTTTCTGTGTAGACATTGTACCCACGGCCACAACACATCAGGTTACAGCTGTCACTGCCCACTGAAGTTTTGTTGCAGAGTCTGAAAAAAAATAAGAAAGAATGAGCTATAAGTAGAACAAACTTTTTGGAAGGATAGGTTTTGGAATGCCGCATATGCATAACACATGCCTGCAGACGTATTGCATTTGTTTATCATCCCCAATTATAGAAAGTAACTTCCATGAAATATTTTATCAAATATAATTTTGAGAAAATATGTAAAGGATCATCTTACCGGTCTTGTGTTCCATATGATCCTAGGTTGGGATTCCTGGTGCAGTAGTCAGGGGAGCTGTTCAGATACACCAACTCCGAGTCTCTAACTGGCCGGATGTCCAGCTCCTTATGAACCAAGTGCTTGCGACTTCCCATCTGTCTATGGGTGACTTTAGTTGCTGCCAAATATTTAGATTTCAGCTCATCGGCTATATGTGGCAAATCCTGTAGCCCCTTCCAGCAGGTCTTCACAGAACATGAGCCAGACACTCCATGGCACTTACACTTAGTCTCCAGGGAATCCATTAGTACCTGGAGAGAGAGACAGAACAAAAAAAAAACAAAACAAAAAAAAAAACAAAAAAAAAGCATAAAAATATTGCTCCTACTTAAAAGGACAACTCCTTTAATCCTGCATGTTCCACTTTTTATTTATAGGATATTAAAATGGATAGACTTAATGGTGCCATTGCATTCTAAAAAAAATTAGCGCAACATGCCCCATTTCAGACTTGTCCATTAGGTTTTAGGAATAAAAGTAATGAGATTAATATCTCCATCTGTCTTATACACCGTTTCATTACACAAACCCCCCCCCCCCCCCCCCCCCAAAAAAAAACAGGCTGCTAATAGTGGCAATTTTTTGGGGAACACAAAAAGGTTCCGTATACCAAAAAAAATAAGTTCAGTATTTTACAGATAATTGCTATGCATCTTGAGTGTAAGCCATCATTCCTATTGTTTGCCATTTTACATTTAAAGGGCCCACTGCAGAGGAATTTAGGATTAAATATGGGAAATCTCCCATGACAACCACCTTTTTTACTCAGGCTAGTGGTCCTTTAGCAAGTAAACTGTAGGAAACCTTACCTGTCTACCAACAGCATTGTTGTGTAAATTCATTAGTTTGGTAGCTTGGGTCCCTGACTTGCTAGACTTCATTGGAGCATCAACAAAAGCAGATCCCATCTGCAGGCCATAACGCAGGTTGTCCCCACATCCCCCCCAGCGGAAGCTTGGTCCAGGCACCTCAGCAGGAGTGGCTCCACAGGAGCACGTGGGCAGCTCCCCTGAGGCACAGGCTCGAGCAATGGTGTGACTTATAGTTGCAGAAGCTAATGCATATACAAAGGCAGACTCTCTGGTTCCTAAAATAAAACCAAAAAAATAAAAATAATGATTTATACACAAGACATGCCAAAAAGCAAAAATCAATGTCCATGAAAAAAAAAAAAAAAAAAAGATTGCATTATATTTGCATATAATCCCATTGTGAGACTTGGCACGTTGATTTTTTTTTGTTTTTTTTTTTTTAATAGAATTCAAATCATGAAAGTTCTTCATAGATGGCAAAAGCAATTGTGCCCTAAGGAGACTGTACAGAAATGTACTTCAATGTTACCTAAAATATCTCCACAACTTTTCTATTGGTTTTAGTGACTCTTACATTTTAGAAATATAGCACATGATTTATAGAATATTTAAACCCTCAGCTACACGCTGTCAGAGATGGGGGTATAATTACTAGACCAGGCCTGTCCAACCTGCGGCTCTCCAGATGTTGTGAAACTACAAGTCCCAGCATGCCCTTCCAGCTATCAACAGGTTGTCTACTAGCAAAGCATGCTGGGGCTTAAAGTTTCACAACACCTGGAGGGCCGCAGGTTGGACAGGCCTGTACTAGACAGTGTTTGAAAGAGTGGAGATGTTGCCTATAGCAACCAATCAAACTAACTATCATTTATTTAGTACCTTCTACAAAATGACAGCTAGAATCTGATTGGTTGCTATAGGCAACATCCCCACTTTTTCAAAACTGCAGTTTAGTAAATCTAGCCCATGGACTTTAAAACAAAGGTGTCATGTTTTACAGCACACAGAAATAGTGGTCACACACTTCCAAAGAGATGGTCGCAAACAGTGCCGACTGCTTAATAACTACTGCAGCGTACACTGGTAGAACAATGCAGTGTATAAAGGGATGTGATTGTTTCGCATCCTGTTCCCATCCAGTGATCAATAGGTCCCCCTGCAGGAGAAAGTGCGCTGTTTGGTCTAAGAATGCCATCACAGTAAAGGAAAAAAAAAAAAAAAGGTAACCATTTATTTAAGCTGTAGATGAAGCTGGAAAGTCAGCTCCAGTTTGTCAAATAAACAGTTGCTATAGAATTTTTTTTTATTATTATCTTCCTTTATTTATAAAGGCACCACAAGATTTACACAGCACCATACAAATTATAAGACAGTGCAGAACAATATACAAGTAAAACCAAGTCTCCAATAGCTCTAAGCATAGCTAATACAGTGAAGTTGGAGGAGAAGAAATGTATAGAGACAGGACGGAAGAGAGCCCTGCTTGTAAGAGCTTACATACTAATGGAAGGGCAAATGGACTGCAGGAACAAGGGGACTCCGTGGAGGGGATCGCGTGCAAGAGAAGCAAGTACAGAGACAGGGGAAGAGAGAGGGGATCATGCATAGAGATGGTTAGGTGAATGGCTGGTAAGCTTTGAGGAACAGATGAGATTACACACATTTTTATTTAAATTAGTGTCCTCCAAGGCCTATTGTGACCTACCAACTAGGGGATGCTTCAATATAAATATTTATAACAAAACTATACACCCTCTATAACTTTACCTAAACTATATAGAAAGCATGAGACTGTAGGTCCGACCCATTTGGGGTAACTCCATTTATTTAAAGGAGTGGTGTTATTACTTATAATACACAAGTTTCCCTAATAAACACTAAAGTGATGACATTACAACCCACTGTTTATACAGGATTAAAAGGATAAATTATATATTAATTGTGATTACCTTTTAGCAAGTCTGGGGTAAAGCGTGGAGCGAGTTCAATTGATGAACAGTTCCATCGCATGTCGGAGAAGGTCATTTGACAGGTCAGTTTGGTCTGCTTAGCTGCAGTAACAACACTCTGCATAAGTTCCAAGTTCCTCTTACAGAGTTGTGTTTGGTCAGGAACTAGTCCTGCAAGTAGGCTGCAGTGCTCAGTCTCATTCCAGGCTACGGAGCTGCCATTTATTGTCAGACCCCTGAAAGACATCCATGATTCAAAATGATTAGACTTTTAAAAAAAACAAACACAAACAAAAAAAACACACACACTGCTCAGAAAACAGTTTTAACCAACACAAAGAAACACAATTTACTTTAATGTAAATATGCTACTGTCACATTAACAGCTAGAGAGAGCTAGTCTTACTGAAATTTTTTATTTTTTATATATATATATATATATATATATATATATATATATATATATATATATATATATATATATATATATATATATATATATATACACACACACATACACACACGTTACTCATACATACACACGCTTGATGTACCACTTTGCTCCATATATTAAAATGACTAGCACAACACCAAGGGCTTTGCAACACATTTGTAATAGATGCACAGTTGAAGAAACATCTAAGTGACCAATATAGAAAACAATTAAACATAGGCTAGGAGCAGAGAGGACATAGACTTTAGTAGATAGGAGCAGACAGATAACAAGCTGCCACTGATTGTGGCTCAGCATCTTTTGGTACACAAGATAGATAAGGAGTGGCTCCTGTGTAGATAGAGAAGCCTGGGAGATTAAAACGTGCACCTTTAAAGGATTAAACAATTGGTACAATGAGCAGACTGCAGACTTTGAAAACAAACCACAAACAGCAATTTGCTACATACTCTCTTATGTACACAAAAGGCGCAGACTTTAACTGAGATTATGGAAACAGACGACTGATTCGTTAACTACAGATTTCGGCACTAAAAATGACAGCAGCGTAAGAAACAAGAGGTGTCTTTAGTTCAGATAACTACGGACTGCTCATTTTTAGAAGGAAAAAAAACACCCAGAAAAAAAAAAAAAAAAAAAAGTACAATTTGCAGCTGTTTTAGTGTACAATATAAACCTACATATAAAACAGTACAATAGGAGGGGTAAGACATGCAATACCCAAGGATAGCAAAATATTTGTTTTCTATATACCTGGAACTTCATAAAAAGAGACAAATGCACGAGTATTATATATGCACAAGTTATACTCACAGCCAATGGATGGCGCCACACGGTCCAATCCAGCAAAAAAGTAGGGAGATCCAAAAATGAAATAAAGCCATTGCGGGCAACTAAGAACCCTGGTGAGCAATTGTGAAAAATCAGTGATGTGTAAGGATTGGTGTACAGGGGTGTCTGCCAACGGGGATTTGTGCGACTTCCAAGAGTGAATTCCAATAGTATTGATTAGTGCCCTGTGTTCTTGTGAGTGTCTAAACAAAGTATTATCACCAGAGTAGCTGCTGTCACTTTATCTCCAAGGGTCTCCTCATACTGACTAGGTTCAGCTCCCTCTTGTATTTAAAGCCCCTGTTACGTCATTAGCCCCGCCCACAGAGCCGGATCTGCTCAATTCAGGTGGGAGCACAAGTGTGAGATCTCCCCCTTATGTATGTAAAGGCACATTAGCAATACAAAATAGAGTACTTTTCCCCCTTCCTGTCCTCATATTAATGTGATAGATGATTTCTCATTTATGAGCTAATGCTGCCTTTCCAGGCACAAGATTTACGTATTTACCAATGGGTCAAACAAATTTATAATCCATGCAAAGTACTTGTGGAATTGAATATATTATCAGTAAATAGCCATAAATCGGATTATAACACGAATTGTGTTAACTGTAAATTAATTACACAAATTACTGTGGTTTCGATCAGTGGCTAATGAGCTTGTTATAGAGCAGCACCTTTTCCCATGTGTGATACCAGAGAAAACATTATTATTAGAATTGATTAAAGGGATTAAAACGAGAAGATGATAAACCATAGTGAGAACAATTGTATTCCCAGCAGAGTGAAACCTCTGCACACAGTATTATGCTGGCTGACCGTGTTCTATGTTACAGTAAATATAAGAACATTATATTGTGTGGTAGGATGCAAAAGACTACATTGATTTGCAGACCTTTGTAGTAAATGCATGTTGTAGGTTTATCAGTTCATTATGTAATCAGAAATGCTTATAAATCAAAATAATACACCATGCGGGCACCTATTTCTTCAAACTCTTTATTTTAGATGTGGCTACAAAATACCAGTAAATCCTGGTATGTGTGCTGTTTAGGTAATACCAATGTATATCACAACTTTAGCCAATCTCATTTTACATTTGTTTTATACATATCTCATATACTACTTTAGTTACGTTTCTACTTTGTTTTAAAAGTAAGTGTAAGGTACAAATGTGCTAGAGATTTATAGAAACTAGTTTATTTACATTCATTGTTTTTTGTGCATAAATATTGAATCTAGATAAATGTCAATCTGTTCTCTAAAGTGTAGGCATTTACTTTATCCATGTGTGATATGGATTTCCTTCCCAGGTCTTTTTACCTAAATCCTAACAAGTAGCAGGTCTCACATTTGCATTGACACCTCTGTCCTCACACACACCAGAGGTGTTAATTCTGTACCACTCCCATTTCCCTGCTTGCTTTGAAAGGATATTTCAGTCACTTCAGATCTATTTACATGTAAACAACTTTTGAAAACCAATAGTCAAGAGTCCTGGCATGTCAGAGTCAGCTCAGGGACCCCCCAGTCTGTGTGGTTTACTGGAACCTCATATTCCTCTCTGGCTGAATCAAATGTTCTCTGTGTTTGGTCTGTGAAGAAGTCACAAGGTGATAATGGGATGTTGTGGTCTTTTTCCAATCAGATCTAGCGGCATTTTTATTATCAATCGCATTTTAAACATGATTAATTTCAATTTGCAAAGATAAGGATTGAAATATCATGACTATTTATTAAAATTCTCCATTAGGAACAGCAGTCAGGAAATACTGCTGTTCCTGACCTGTCTCCTATGTCCTCTATGGTCACTATCGCAAATTGGCCACCTTTGTGATAGTGACCGGAGGGGAGAACAGATAAGTTGCGGTGAGGGATCCAAAGATGCCTCTACCGCACTGCTCTCCGCATAGGCATCAAGGGCTAATGCCAGCTTCAGCTGACATTAGCCATTGTACACAAGTTCTGAAAATCTTTCATTTTCAGAACTTGTTAAAATGGTGCAAAATAGCAGTACCCACGGAAACCTATGGGCACTGCTTCCTATGGGGACAGTTCGAAGAGACAGGGAAAACTGGAGATATCTCTGATATCTGCTGTGATGCCCTAGTCATAAATTAACAGGATATTTAAATATGCATCTATCCCCCATTTTCGGAGGATTTTAATGAAATATGTGATTGATAAATAGGGCCCATACTGTAGTGATAATATCAGTAATATATCTGACTACTGATTTGTTCACTGCAAATATTAAGAACTTTGCAGTCCACTGAATCTGAATGCACCTGCTCTACTTCACCTTTCTTTTATCCCAGTTGTCGTTTTGCATTCCCACACTTTTGTATTAAATCTTAGTTTTATAGCATTTTTCTGCTTTACAGAAACAGGTGATTACATTAAATGGCCTTCCTTAGTATAGATGCAACATGAGCAAGTATGGGAACATACAAGGATGGCATGGACAAATATTTTTTACTGCCTTATCATTCATTATATGTGAATGTATTGAATGAGATTGCAATCAAGTGTACACTCTGCTATATTAAACATGTTTAAGCACTTTTTAGGAATTTCGTGGCCATGTCACCATTTGTTATTTGTGTGTGATATCGTTATGTATATTATATAATTTCAAAATAGGATAGCCACATAACTAGAAAAGTAACCTTTACCATGTGTAGTTAATCGTGAGATGTACATAATTATGCAAAAGGAAAGAAAGTGATGTTAAAGCTGGAAGTTATTTATAAGAACATATTAATGACAGAGGATGAATACTTTGCCCCATTTTAAGAGTATTGCCAAAATAAGTAAGCAGCTAATATTCCCAGCTAAGTATACTTTTATGCAACCAGTATGATCAAAATGAGACAGCTTTTACACTATAAAACCATCAAAATATTACAAAGTCTCCTGCAAATGTCAGAAGTAATTGCTCTTCAACGATCTTAAATTTCTGGCTCATTGTGTCTTAACTTGTGTTTATTGCTTCAAGAGCAGGTCTGTTTAATTGTTGGTTGTAGATCAGATGCAGCAATTCCCATAAACTTCCAGAGAACACCCTAGTCTTAGCTATGTGTCACTAAGCAAGCATGTATTTATGGGAATCAGTCCATTAAAGGGTGAATTCACACTGATGATTCCCAAACATTAACCCCCTATCTGTTCTCCTTCTCTTCCCTTGGCATTGCACAGATATGCACCTCTGCCACCCCTGTGATGGGTCTTGAAATATCTCTATGTTGTGTGCATGGAACTTGGGACAACACAGACGGTCAAATAGTACAAGATATAAAAAGACGATACATACATATGGCGCTGTCTTCACACACACTGGGAAGAATGATGTATATGCATATGAAAACAATTCCCCAAAAATTCAGTACTCTGAAATATGAAGAATACAACACAAAGAAAACTGATAGTGTAGTACGTTTGACATATATATACTGTATATCAGAAAATCACTCCAATATATGTAATGCCCGTGATGGTTATTGATAGTGCACACAACACCTGTGTTTCCACTCTGATGAAATACCCTATAGGGTATGCGCTTACTCAAAAATGGAAATATTCAAGCCCTCAGAGGATATATCGTTGTCCCACTACTTCAGATTTTCCTGGATGGCGTCTTGCACTCAAAGATAAGAGGAATGAAAACACTCTAGTGCATTACCATTTTTAATGTATAAAAACAATCATGAAACTCCATTTCATATTGCTCGTACTGGAAAGCAGTGTAAAAACCTGCATGGAACAAAGAGGTAGATGTATGTGCAATCCCTCACCACAGTCAATCCCGTATGTCCATGCGTGCTCGCCACAGTCCCGATCACACAGCAGTTAAAACCAACGCGTTTCGAGCTGGTTGCGGTCTTTTTCAAGGTATAATAGTCAGTAATCCCAGCGTCCTTTTTATTCTCCTCCGGACACACCCATTTTTTTCAAAACGAGGCTTGGTTGTATGGTTTGAACGGAAATTCTGGTATCCTCTTATCCGGACACAATCTCCGTTACCTTGGTTACTTAACCAGTTGTGTTGCAATTGGAAGTTCTTTTCAGTTATGAGTTCGTACTGGAGAACAATCTGGGACTCACAAATAGATGGTGCAATATACAAAAAGAATCAGAATAAAAAAGAATATGTAAATAAATTACACATAATAGTGCTGATTAGAACCATACTAAGTTAAAAAGTAACACACATATTGCATGCATTGATACTACAATGTAAAATCCTTCTCTAGGGACTAACAGGCAAAACACAATATCTCTTATGATGATAATCATAAAAACCACTTTAATTCGAAATCTGAATTCAGGCCTTTGGGGGATCAATGTATCTATATTAAAAATCCATCTAATTTCAGATCTGGATAGATAACCAACCATGGGGTAAATGTATCAATATGTGGGTTCTTCAACACCCGCGTGTTCAGGCTCTTCCGCGATTAAATTTCAAGCGGCGCTGCATTGTAAAGGGAAGTTAACCCTTTACAATGCAGCGCCGCTTGAAATTTAATCGCGGAAGAGGCTGAACACGCGGGTGTTGAAGAACCCGCATATTGATACATTTACCCCCATGTCTTTATTTTTCCATGATTCCTCTACTTTCTGTAATCCCCAAAAACCAATAACCTGTTCATCCGAACATGAATGGTGAGTTTTAAAATGTTGTGATAGTGCATGCGTTTCCAAACCCCTTCTAATATTGTACAGGTGTTCTCTCAAACGCACCTTCAATGGACGAGTGGTCCTACCTATGTATATCTTGTGACAACTGCATTCAACAGCATAAATTACGTTTTTTGAATGACAGGTGATGAAATGTTCTATTTGGACCTTTTTTCCATTCAAGGTGACAACCGTAGTTTTATTCTGTTTCATTTTACATGTTTTACATGCAATACACTGAGCGCACCTATGAAAATTTTTGCTTCTATCAGAAACTCTTTTCTCTTCTGGTAGGTGACTCCTAATGAGTCTATCCTTCAAATTATTGGCCTTCCTATATATGAAGGTCGGTTTTTCCGGAATCATGCTCCCTATTATCGTGTCTTGCCTCCACAAATACCAATATTTGTGAATTATTCTTTCCATCTGTTTATATTGGGATTTGAATCCCAAAATAAAGGCCCATTCATATTTGTTGTTCCTATTAGGACCCTTATTCTTAGGGACCAAAAGATCTTCTCTCTTGATCTCATGCACTGCTCTTTCTGCGTTATTTAAGGTTTCCTCTGTGTATCCCTTCTGACTAAAATTCTTTTTTATCTCCTCTATTTGTTGTTGGAATACTCTCCCATCTGTGCAAAATTTGTACGGAAAATCATGATTAAGAAATTCTTTGAAACCAAGACAAGTAAGGAGAATGATGTACCCATAGGGAAACTTGAGGAACAAAAGAAGTTCAAAAACAAATCTACTTTCTTCCCCTCTTATTTGAAGGGTAATTTCATTGATACTTTTAATGAGTAAGTCAGAAAAGATATCAAACTGATTAGGAATAAACAGAGAGTGGGCCATAAGAATCATTCAAATTTGAATATGAAAGAAAGAAGGGCGATCAAAACCCTGAAAGACAATCACCAAATTGGAGTGTGCATTTGATAGTGGAGGTGCATTATTGCACCTCCTTGGTACACGTCCTCGGTAAGTTACTCATGTTGAATACACACCTGCTAGGCAGATGTCCCAGTGACTCCCCTAGCAATCGCTGTGTTTGGTTGTTATAGTGAAAACCCGTTTGTGTACTTCTGGTTTTGGCACTTCCAGATTTGGCACTTCCGGTTTATGCGTTCATGGGTGGAATGCATATTGTTGGAGTGCCTCATAGAGAATACAAGGGAGCCATTGCCTCATATATTTTGCAGTGATATGTAGACTATCTCCTTTTGATGAATCAAGTGCTGCAACTGAATACAATTAGGGACTGCATAAGAATTCAGTTAACTACATGTTTTTTTTTTAATATCTGTATTCTCTGTAGTTCTATGTGGTTGTCTTGACAAAGGTCCAAATATAGGACTGAAATGTCGACTTATAATGTGAGGTTTGGAACTGAATTAAAAGAAAATGAAAGCAGAAATCGTAACTGTGTCTTTTAGTAAACTGCCTTGTATTTTTGCCCCTACTCTGTCTCTAATTTTAGCCAGTCATCTCGCTGCAGACTTTGGGCAAAATTAAGTGATCATTAGAAAATAGACTGTAGGGGCCTGATTCATTAAGGATCTTAACTTGAAAAACTTCTTATTTCAGTCTCCTGGACAAAACCATGTTACAATGCAAGGGGTGCAAATTAGGATTTTGTTTTGCACATAAGTTAAATACTGACTGTTTTTTCATGTAGCACACAAATACTTGATAGCTTATTTGTACACTGAAATTTAAAGTTGATATTTGTGTGCTACATGAAAAAACAGTCAGTATTTAACTTATGTGCAAAACAAAATCCTAATTTGCACCCCTTGCATTGTAACATGGTTTTGTCCAGGAGCCTGAAATAAGAAGTTTCTCAAGTTAAGATCCTTAATGAATCAGGCCCTAAATTACTATAAATTAATGTTAATGCGATAAATTGTAATATAGGAGCAAAACCAGCTCAAAATCACATAATCTTACCTATTTCTCACAATTTTAAATTAAATCCAGATCAAAAACCAAAACCTTTCAGGATTTTTGGGGAAAAACTGTAACGGAACCAAACATGAATACATTTTAGAACCAAAACCATATCCAAAACCAAAACATGGGGGTTAGCACACTTTCTAATGTAAACTACACATAGGTTGTAAGAAATTGGCCACTTTTTCAAACCTACAAGATAAATGATATATAGAAAGTGAGGGAGTTAAGCTGGGTACACACTACAGAAATTTCGACCAACTTTTTATGCCGAGCGATTTTACATGCGATCGAAGTTCCAATCACTCGGTCCATGGACTGCATACACACTAGCCTTGTTTAGGACGATAAAGGGAAGAGCGGACGTCCCTTTAGCGACTTTTAACAACCATGTTGTCGTGAGCAATGACTGTAATTTCGTACTCACTGTTGTGGATCGGTCGGAAGTTTATACACACTACACAGCGGAAACGAGATTGGAACGAAAATATTAAACGGTACGACCAACCAAATGAGGCGACAATCGTCCATTTGGGCAGACTTTCGACCATCGTGTCACTGCACACACTGACCCGACTTTTGAACGAGCGGTCGTATGTCGGCTGTTTGAATCGATTATTGGACGAAAACAGTGTAGTGTGTACCTAGCTTAAGTTACTAAACTGCATAACATTTTAGAGCTTGGCGGGTCTGTGTTTGTCTTCATCTTTATAATCAGGTGAGGAAAAATCAAACCTGTTTTTCTCAACTGATTGGACGTGAGAAAGGCAAAGTTAAGTTTGCTTAACTGTGTAAGGTTATGTAGTATTTTACCCCTGAAAGTTGTAAAAATACTGTTATGGTAATTAAAGTTTTTTTTTTAAGTGTATGGTAGTACTATACTAGTAGAAATGGAGCAATATAACCCAATACTCCAAAGATAAAAAAAAAATATATGCAAAGCACAGGAGTGTGTGTCTATGTGTGGATTAGAAGAATCATTTGTGGCCTCTGCCTCCAGGAGAGCAGGGATGAGATATGTCTGGCCCCAATACACAGGCCCATTGTCAGTAGAAGCCAGGTGACAACTTGCACTGTACAAAGTAGCAGTGATCTATGTAATTAACATAGCATATGCAGCTGCAGGTCCCAGGGGCATGGCATTGTTTAACCCTTGATTCACTTCTTGGAAATCAATCAGGAAACAGAAGCATTTGTAAACACTTTCATTTTGTTTGTTCACTTACAAATATTTTACACATTACAATGCACCTGCCTTCCACAAGGTTCCTGCTCGTTCTCTGATGTGCTTGGAAATGTGTAGTCTCAATAGTAAATTAAAAAAGGCTTAATATATTACAGAAAAATATGAAATATATTATGAAAATGGAGTACAGAGAAAATGGTTTAAATGTAGACTATATAGAACTTCCAAATGAAGTGGGCATGCCCATGTACTTGATGATTATACGGACCCTCTTGAAACATAGATTCGGCCCACCTGCTGGTGCTGATGACCAAACCCCCTCCCCCCACGAAAGCCTCACTGCTGCCCGCCTGCTGTTTAAGCACACTTTGAAGGAGGTGGGCAGCAGGCAGAGAAGAAAGGGGGGGGGGGTGTGGATGAGCTCATAAGGTGCAACCACACTTGTACTCAAGTTAATCCATTGAGAGGTGGGCAGAGTCCATGTTTAGGGGTGATCATTTAATTATCGCGTACCTTTACTTTTTTTGCAGTAAGACAGCTTTTATTCTGCAAAAGAAATAGAGAATATCAAAATTTACATTTTTAACTGTTATTTTATCTAAAAAAGGGCAATACATTTTTTTTAACCTTTAATGCTGATGTATGTCTTTGAATATTTGGCAATAAAAAAAGTCACTTTTTTCTTATACATTTGTAAAACTATTTTTGACTTCAATCTTGAGACTGTGGCTCTATTTACTTTCATACCAAGACAGACAATTGAGTATTGTGGTGTGTCCAAATTACCTTCATTTGATAAAAAATAGTATTTGGAAGATGAGTGTTAGATGCTTTTTAATACTGTTCAGTAGAAGACAAAGACATAGTGATGCAAAGCTATCTACTCTGTGTTCATACCTCCCAACATGTCAGTCCCTGGTAGCGGGATAGGGAGCTTGGCCACATCACGATGGAGGCACATTAAAGTGCTAGGCTGCCATTAGATATATCCTTTCTACCCAACATTTCCACCTGCAGAACAAACAGAGCCCTAAATTCTGGACTGTCCCACTGAAATCAGCACAGTTGGGAGGTATGCATGTCTCATATACATTCACACTGTTGGCATATAAGAGCGCTTTGCTCTGTCTCCTACATTTCCTAGGTTACCCGAATCCCCGGTGGTCTAGGAGGAAGTGGGGCAGGATGCCTATGTCCGATTTGCACTACCGCACATGCCCAGACCCTCCAAACCAGAACGTCGGCTTTTCGCGCCATTTTCTTCTGTCAGAGCTTGAGAGACGGACGCACTGTCTAGAGCTGTGTACTGTTGCTCATATAAAGTCCATAAAGTGATTTATAAGTGAACCGGAGGCTCTCTATTGTACCACTGTACAATATAGGTGTCTGTACCACCAGAACATATTGCACAGACATGCAGCATATATAACAGTGACTGCATCCATATGCATATCTGTATAACAGTATACCACCATATACAAGAGTGCACAACTTTATAACTACTGCATACAGCATACAGTATAAACTGTTGATTGCATGCTGTACAAGAGCAACTGTGAGTAATTGCATTCATCTGCTGTTATCATCTGTAATAAACGGCAACCTGTTTAAGAAACGAAAGTGTTGTGGCTTAATATCCACATTAACACGGCTGAACACCTTTGTAAACATCAAAAGGTAAAGCCAACACACACATGATGGAAAATGCATACACGCACAGAGACACACACCAGGGGGTATATTTACTAAACTGCAGTTTTGGAAAAGTGGAGATGTTGCCTATAACAACCAATCAGATTCTAGTTATCATTTATTTAGTACATTCTACAAAATGACAGCTACAATCTGATTGGTTTCTAATGGCAACATCTCCACTTTTTCAAACCGGCAGTATAGTAAATATACCCTTAGAAATCTGACTTTGTCACTGAAGTACAAAATGTTTACTGTATGGCCAAACCTGTCTGTGTTATGAGATGAATGATGAGCATGGCATTGAGTAATGTAGAAGAAATGAAGAGGCGAAAGTTCCTAATTAGAGCGTTTCCCAGGATATCAGTTTCAGGTGATTATCTTAAAGTGTATCTTTATTATTGACCAAGTTAATGGCTGCAGCCATTTTTCTGTGGAACAAAAAGCACTGGGCCTATGCAAATAGCTCACCCATATGGCTTTAGCATAGGAGACAAATTTGTTTGTAACAACTGATCGCCAAGTGATGAGTTTGAGTTAGAGAAGCAGTGGGAAGAAGTGCTGGTATGACATACTATCATCTACTGGCCCTCTTCAAATACTGGTTTTAAGATGTAAATTTACAGTGAACATGCTTATTGCGTTTCTGTCACCTACAGACCCACATTAAGCATTTTGTGTGCCCACAAAATGGTTGGCTCCACTGAGTGCAGGTAACAGGTTCCCTTTATAGCTGTACATTTTCATGTTTTATTCATATTGATTTTTAAGTGATGTTTGAGCTTTCATTTTAGTTTACAAATTTAATTACATTGGGTTTCCAAGACGAACCAAGCCATGACACGGATTCTCACGCCAAATTAGGATCTTAAATGAGGCAAAACTTAATTTACGGTAAAATGGCAGTTTTGGATCAATATCTTCTACATAGCGCCCTCCCTCTTGTTCTCATCTGCCGTTTTAGAAGTCATAAAGACATGGGTAGGAGGTTGGCTGCTAAGAAAATCACTTGTAGAGGGTTAGGCAGGGTGAGGGAGGCAATTTATATAGCAATAGCTGTGATTTTACTGAAGTTTATTTAGAAATCAGTCTGCTAGAATTGTGTGCTGTTCAATTGGGTGTCAGTTATACTTGGCGACTTTAAGAAGACTGCATCCGGGAGCTGCCTGGGAGAAGTGGCCGTTTTGGAGGGAGGCTATGCAAATCACCCATTTTGGGCCTGCCCCGTGATCTAATGACCAAATGCCGCGATTCCCTGAGAATCACGGCATTTTGGCTCTAATTCTGCCCACGTCCTAGTGAAGTGGGCAGATGCGGGAGGCTGCCATACTCTCCCGGGAGTCTGGGAGATCTACCCGGAATCCGGGAGTCTCCCGGACATTCCGGGAGAGTTAGCATGTATGGTGTTAGTGAGTGAAGACTAGACAAGCAGTGGCTACTGTTTGTTGTAATAGTATATTATAGTATATATATAGTAAAGACATCTGAACTTTTTAGTACAGAAAAAGCAGGGTTCAGTATAACTCTGTGCAGCACAACCAAAAATTCAAATGGATTTCTTGTTTTACAATCCCAAGTGTTTCAAGCTGAATACAATTGTGTGAGGGGCAATATCAGAGACATCTGATATTTAGTGGACAAAAAACAGGGTGCTGTTTGACTGTGAGCAGCACACCCTGAAAAACAGATTTCTTGCTTTGAAAATCCCAAGTGTTTCAAGCCGAATGCAATTGTGTAACGGGCAGAATCATTGGTAAGTGGACAAAAAAATGATTAAGGTACCCTGAAAGAAGTGGGCTTTCAAGGTCGATTATTAGGCCTCAGTTCCTTTCCCTTCCAATAGTGTGTACTCTGGAACGATGAGCAAAGCACATGAAATAATTGTTCAAGATTATCAAACTGACTTAAAAATCTTGTTCAGCAATGGAACAATGTTGTTCCAGTTTTGCAGTGTGTAAGCACTCAAAATCAGGATCTCCATAGAGTTTAAAGTGTCATGATTTTATTAGCTGATGGTTATGACAGATGAAGAGCACAGATCTGAATGTAAAGCGTGTATAGTGTGTATACTTGAATCAGCTTGCTGATCGGGACTTTTTTTTTTCATCAGTCGTTGGCAAAATCATTATAGATAACAGATCAAGAGATAATTTCTACAGTGTGTACCCAACCTTACAAACCATCTTACTTTATTACTAACTGTTAATACATTTTGAGCACTGTAGAGTTTTGTAATTTGTAGGCATTCTGTTTAATGAGGTTTAATATTTTTAACGAAATATTTGACATGTAGCTTTAATACAAGAAAAACAAAAATCTTCTGGGTGCAGCCCACCTGCATCTATCTACTTGTGTAAAATGAACATCCTGTCAGCCAATGATCTGCCACTAAGCTAAACAGGGATTGTAGCATGCGATGCACACAAAACGTGGTTGTTCATCATCCTCCTCCTCATCCTTTCAGCATAGTAGTGCTAGCATACAATGCCAGGTCATTCACAGGCAAGCTACTCTTTGTATTGCCCGTTTCACGAAGAAACATACTCAGGAATGTCATAGTAAAATGGCTCACCCCACTAAGCCTCTCCTCAATGCTGGTAACTGACCGAACATTGTGTGTGCATTATGACTGGGTGAATTTCAACATGTACCATGCATTGCACACACAATAAACTTGGAGTTGCAGAAAAATGAGAGGTCGGTGCAGGAGATGCTGCCTGCGGCCCATAAAATCTCTGAACATTTTCTGCATTTAGCGAATGCATGTTTATCATTGCAGAGGCTTACAAGAAAAAATTAACTGCCATGCCACCAACTGAAGCAAGAGGTAGTAACAAGGTATTTTATGCACTATGTCACTATGTTTCAAAGGGATTGTATCTTTTATTAAACTGCCATGTTTTTGTGTCGCTGCTCTGTCGCTGATTGTAGCCAGCCAGCTCTCTGCAGCCTTTGGACAAAATTGTTGACATTTTTTACAGTTGTGAGATCATTGCAAAATAGACTGCAAGTTAATGTAAATGAATGTTAATCC
Source organism: Mixophyes fleayi (assembly GCF_038048845.1). NCBI lineage: Eukaryota > Metazoa > Chordata > Amphibia > Anura > Limnodynastidae > Mixophyes > Mixophyes fleayi. The sequence continues at coordinate 67,729,821 of NC_134410.1, forward strand.
TATAAATAGTAATGTAGAAACAAAACCAGCTCAAAATCACATGATTTTACCTATTCTTCACAATCTATAACTAAAACCAAAACCAATACAGAAGGCTTTTTAGCCAAAATCAAAATATGAAGATGGTTTTAGAACCAAACCCAAAACACAGGGTCTGTGCACATCTGTAATCATTACAGTGCTTCTTACTCCCATGGTAGAAAATATTTACGACCACTGGAGGTCATTTACAAAGTGTAGAGTGTACCCTGCACAGTGCAATTTCAGTTTAGTTTCCACCGTAGGCTATGATTTATGCAAGTATGCCTATACTTCTACCAAGGTGCATAGGATTGCACAGGCCAATGGGAGGAGGTAGCATATCTTGCAAAATACAGATAAGGTGCAATGCACCTAGATTTGTGGAGCAGTGTGGTTTTCTTTTGACAATTTCTATCGAAATGAGAAAAAGGGATGGATGGAATATATTATTAGGGGCATTCCTTGTTGTGCAAGGTTGCGTACAGCCAGTCTTGAACTCTGCACCCGCATAGAGCTAGTGGCCTTCAGATCTCACCCTATACTTTTATTGGGATCTATTTTACTCCTTTATGTTGCACTTCCTTTTAGTCCCTTTAAGGTTCAGCATCTGTCATATAACCATAGAGCAGTTGTACTATCCACATAGATGATGTAGAATACACTTGAATGTTCTAGCACAAGTATATAATCTACCTTTTGATGCTTTGGAAATAATTTAGTGAAATAAAATTAACAACTGGCACATTTCTGTAAACAAAACATATAATTTTGCCTACTTTGTGTCAATCAGGACACATAGGATACTTTCTGTGTTTTATATAATTTACTTGACCAATATAAATCCTACATGTTAAGATTAGTAGCCACCAGACGAAGGTCATGTGACCCTTTTGGTAATCACTCGGCAGCTCCTCGCATCCCACACATTCCTCTGATAGTAACACAAGCCAGCGTTTATTGGAGCAGCCTCCCACTGTGAGCTCACAATGATAATCTGAGCTCAACAGATGGGGGACATGCTGGACACACACTGGCACATGTTACACCCTCTCATTAGTCTGATAGGGAACAGAAACTCACTGGAGTTTTCATATTTTAACTTAATACTTTGAAACCTCAGTGTGAACAATGATGTAAAATATAAAGCACATCCCACTCTTTAAAATGAACTTATACCCATTTAAAGCTCTAAAAAACATTGTCAATTCTGGAATGTTTATTGAAATATTGGTATGCTATTTTATTGTTGTTGATGAATATTATTGAACAGTTATTACATTAAAATGTATGTTATAAGCGATGCAGGCCAGATAAGAAATGGCTGACCTCCAATGATGGACTCTAAAATATACTTTAAGCTCATATAAGTATTTGAGGCTCTGCTGTCTAAATCTGTTTCTAGTCACTGAAAATCACAATGATGTATTTATGAAAGTGAAACCTGCAGTGCAAATGCTCTTTTGTGTCACATGCCTACTTTGCATGAATGCATCTGTTTTTACAGTGAAGCACATGAATTTGTAGTCCAAGATGGTGCATCTATGTGAGTACAAGTACAACTTTACATCTATACGGTTTTATTCATGTTTTCTTCATGTTCATTTTTCTGTTGCTGGTGCATTGTTAGAAGAGCCAGGCCACTTGTTTGCCCCCAGATAGAAAATTACCATTTGCCCTCTGCCTGTCACCCAGCAACCACAGATCTTCCCTGTGACCTTATACAGTCTGAGTGTAATAAATGTAGGGATGTGCACCGGGCACTTTTGGTGTCTCGTGTTTTGTGTTTTGGGTTCGGATTTGCTTGATGTTTTGGGTTCGGATTTGTTTCGCAAAACACCTGTCGAAAGGTTTTGGTTCGGATTTATTTTGAAAAAAGCATAAAAAGTTCCAAAATCAAGTTTTTGGGCTTATTTTCACTCCTACGCTATTATTAACCTCAATAACATTCAATAACAATCATTTCCACTAATTTCCAGTCTATTCTGAACACTCTCACACCTCACAATATTGTTTTTAGTCCAAAATGTTGGACTGCATAGTGGAGTGGTCCTGGTACCCAATTTGATACCGGGGCCACAATATAATAAAAAAAACCTCAATTGTTCTGAATTCCACCAAACAAGTATCTGGACTGCGTAGTGGAGTGGTCCCCACAATATAATAAAAAAAACCTCAACTGGTCTGAATTCCACCAAAAAAGTATCTGGACTGCGTAGTGGAGTGGTCCCCACAATATAATAAAAAAAAAACCAATTGTTCTGAATTCCACCAAACAAGTATCTGGACTGCGTAGTGGAGTGGTCCCCACAATATAATAAAAAATCCCTCAACTGCTCTGAATTACACCAAAAAAGTATCTGGACTGCGTAGTGGATGGGTCCCCACAATATAATTAAAAAAACCCTCAACTGGTCTAAATTCCACCAAAAAAGTATCTGGACTACGTAGTGGAGTGGTCCCCACAATATAATAAAAAAAAAACAATTGTTCTGAATTCCACCAAACAAGTATCTGGACTGCGTAGTGGAGTGGCCCCGGTACCCAATTTGGTACCGGGGCCACAATATAATAATAAAACCCTCAACTGGTCTGAATTCCAGTGCACAGATGGCGGACCCCGGATGGACGTCTAAAACCAACATAGCAGTAAAGGGCGCAGTTCCTCTTTTTTGTGACTGCACAAACAATTAACGTAGTAATAGAAATGACAGTTTGTTTTTTTTTAAATAGAGAAAGAAAGAAGGTAGTAATAGAAATGGCAGTTATTCGAATCCCCAGGAGAGTCTAAGTGGGGTGAGCCACAGAGAGATTATTTCCCTCAGTTTCTCTAACAGGTTGTCAGTGTTGCGCCTCTTCTTAAAACCTGTGATACATAACTACACACACTCGGCAAAGCTTTTACAAATTATCTGCGGCACAGGAGAGTACCACTGGACTGTACTTTAATAGCAGTATTTATTATTTTTGGGTACAGCAACAGTGAATGATTGTAGTTAGACTTTTAAATAGCAGTACAAGCTAGATTTTTTAAAATTTTGTAATATTTCTTTCCAATTATTTTTGGAAATTTTTTTATAATTTTTTTTTTTATTTTTTTTTTAAATTAATTTTTTATAATTTTTTTTATAAATTTAAATTTGTTTTTTAGAACTTTTGGATAACTTGGAAATAACAATGCCCTTAGCAGAACAGACCACAGGACACAGGAAATACAGAAAGACAGAAGGTAGCAATAGAAATGGCAGTTCCTCTTTTTTGGAACTGCACAAACAGTGATGAAAATGAAGGTGGAGCTGGTGGCATGTCACGGTCCTCTTCTCAGAGGACAATCTCCTGACCAGCAGGTCTTTGCACTGCTGTAGACTTGTGTCCGCCGGAAACAGAGACACAACATACGCTTTAAACCGAGGATCGAGAACGGTGGCCAGAATGTATTCCTCTGACTTTAAAAGACTAACCACCCTCGGATCCTGGCAAAGCGTACGAAGGGCTTCATCCACAAGAGCTACATGCTTGGTGGAATCGCAATGGTGTACCAGCTCCTCCCTCACTTTCTCCAGCTGCTTCTGCAAAAGCCTGATCAGGGCAATCACCTGACTCAAGCTGGCAGTGTCGGAACTGACTTCTCGTGTGGCAAGTCCAAATGGCTGCAGAACCTTGCACAACACGGAAATCATTCTCCAGTGCGCTTGACTCAGGCGCATCCCCTCTCCTTTTCCTATGTCGTAGGTGGCTGTGTAGGCTTGAATGGCCTTTTGATGCTCCTCCATCCTCTGCAGCATATAGAGGGTGGAGTTCTAGCACGTCACTACCTCTTGTTAATTTAGAGTGCAAGGCTTATAAATACTTTGAAGATAAAAAAAGCAGGCTGCACAGACTGTGGAGCTAGAAAGTGAAATTAAATGGACCACGTTACTTTGGTGGCTATCTATTCCCCCCACTTCCCCGCCCTACACTTGTAGTTGAATATAAAAAAAGCAGCCTGCATAGACTGTAGAACTAGAAATTCATATATACAAAGAAATGGACAAAGGCAGTTTGGTATCTGTCTGCATCAGATCCCCTCTCCACTAGGAGTAAAATAGAAAACTATTCAGCCGTTATATACTCTAGAATAGAAATATAAATTGAGAAAGGCAATTTGGTATCTGTCTGCATCATAATCATCAACATCCTCCTCAGCGCCAGCTACATCAATATCCTCCTCCCGGTGTACAACATTCACACCTTCATTAGCCAAATCTGTAACTGGACTGTGGGTGATCCTTCCAGCATATGCAGAGGGCGTGCTGCAAATGGTTGTAGGAGCCACCTCTTCCCGTACAGTGATGGGAAGGTCAGGCTTCGCAACCACCAACACCCTTGGACTCGCCTTGGGGATTTGTGATAATTTCTCTTTAGAAGGCAGAGTGTTTTGCTGTGTTGTTGCTGACAGCATAACTCTCTTAAATTTTTTGTAGGGGGGGGGGGAGGGCTTAGTTCCTTGGGTGAAGCTGAACCACTAGTCATGAACACGGGCCAGGGCCTAGTCCGTTCCTTGCCACTGCGTGTCGTAAATGGCATATTGGCAACTTTACGTTTCTCCTCAGATGATTTTAAGTTTCTCTTTTTGCTACTTTTACTGAACTTGGGCTTTTTGGATTTTACATGCCCTGTACTAGGAGATTGGGCATCGGGCTTGCCAGACGACGTTGATGGCATTTCATTGTCTATGTCATGACTAGTGGCAGTAGCTTTAGCATTAGGAGGAAGTGGGTCTTGATCTTTCCCTACTTTATCCTCCAAATTTTTGTTCTGCATTATATGTAGCACAAGAGAGTGTACCCTGAAGCCACACACACTCGGCAAAGCCTTTAAAAATTATATGTGGCACAGGAGAGTACTACTGGACTGGAGTTATACAGCAGTACCACTGGACTTATACTACAGAATGAGTGAACTTTGTAATATTGCAGTACCACTGGACTTATACTGCAGAATGAGTGAACTTTGTAATATATCAGTACCACTGGACTTATACTGCAGAATGAGTGAACTTTGTAATATAACAGTACCAATGGACTTATACTGCAGAATGAGTGAATTTTGTAATATTGCAGTACCACTGGACTTATACTGCAGAATGAGTGAACTTTGTAATATTGCAGTACCAATGGACTTATACTGCAGAAAGAGTGAACTTTGTAATATAACAGTACCAATGGACTTATACTGCAGAATGAGTGAACTTTGTAATATTGCAGTACCACTGGACTTATACTGCAGAATGAGTGAACTTTGTAATATTGCAGTACCAATGGACTTATACTGCAGAATGAGTGAACTTTGTAATATTGCAGTACCACTGGACTTATACTGCAGAATGAGTGAACTTTGTAATATTGCAGTACCAATGGACTTATACTGCAGAATGAGTGAACTTTGTAATATAGCAGTACCAATGGACTTATACTGCAGAATGTGTGAACTTTGTAATATTGCAGTACCAATGGACTTATACTGCAGAATGAGTGAACTTTGTACTATAGCAGTACCAATGGACTTATACTGCAGAATGAGTGAACTTTGTAATATTGCAGTACCACTGGACTTATACTGCAGAATGAGTGAACTTTGTAATATTGCAGTACCAATGGACTTATACTGCAGAATGAGTGAACTTTGTAATATTGCAGTACCAATGGACTTATACTGCAGAATGTGTGAACTTTGTAATATTGCAGTACCAATGGACTTATACTGCAAAATCAGTGAACTTTGTAATATAGCAGTACCACTAGACTTATACTGCTGAATCAGTGAACTTTGTAATATAGCTGTACCAATGGACTTATACTGCAGGATTGTTTTGGGATATTTTTTTTATTTTTTAGAATTTGGGAATAATGGGGAAATAACAATGTCCTTAGAAGGACAGAGCACAGGACACAGCACCACTGGACTGAACAGGACACAGCACAGGACCCAGCAGCACCACTGAACTCAGAAGGACAGAGCACAGGACACAGCACCACTGGACTGAGCAGAACACAGAGCACAGCACAGAACTGAACAGCACGAGATATAGCAGGACAGAGGACCACCTAACACACCCTCCCTCTACCCTGATCAATGCCCGAGTGAAGATGGCGGCGACTAGCGGGGAATTTATAGGATCCGAGTATCGCAAGATCCGACAGTGGGATTATGACTCAGAGCTTCGGTTTCAGTTTTGCAATTGGCGGGAATACCCGGATCTGTCTCGGATCCGGCTCAGATCCGCAACGTTCGGGTGCGCTCATCTCTAAATAAATGTATGTTATATTATAATGTGAGCATTATATACTGCATGATCTTCATCAGGGGCGGATGGGCCGGGGGGCAGGGGGGCATCGGGCCGCCGGGCCGCTCAGTCTAACCCCTGTTTAGGCCAGCCGCCCACCCCCCCCATGAATGCAATATTACCAGCGGTGCACAGGCTGCCGCATCACATGACACTCAATGCGGCCACGTCATCAATGACGCAGCTGCGTCGCGTGTCATGTGATGCGGCCGTCTGTGCGCACCCCGGACTGAAACTTTCCAGCCCGGCCCTGATCTTCATTATGTACTGTTTGTGCCTGTCATCGTTTTACATTGTGTGTTATGAAATATATATGTAAGGGGCCTGATTCATTAAGGAACTGTTTTTTCATGTAGCACTTAAATTTCAGTGTATAAATAAGCTATCAAGTATTTGTGTGCTACATGAAAAAACAGTCAGTATTTAACTTATGTGCAAAACAGATAACTAATTTTCACTCCTTGCATTGTAACATGGTTTTGTCCAGGAGACTTAAATAAGAAACTTCTTAATTTAAGTTCCTTAATGAATCATGCCCAAGATGTCTAATTTGTATTTTGCAAGGTCTTCTAATTAATAGCACATACTGCTGTAGACACAAATGTGTTTGCTTGAAATGTCTGAAATGCACTAGGTTGCTACAGCACCTATGCATATTGCATAATGTTAAATTAGCCCTGTAATGTGATATATTTGTTAAATGCAGCATATCTAGTCAGAATATGCAATGCATCGCTTACTTGTGTCTTTGCTGGTCGCTGCTGTGAATCCGCCTATTATTGTCTGATGCATTTGCCTTGCCTACCACCAATGTTGCTACGGATAATGGTGTTCTCGCCCCACCTATGTGAGATAACTTTCAGATTTTTTTTCCAGGGCCACTTTAAGTTCCCAGTATGTCACCTGTGTAGATTAGGCACACAGGGCTGCCATAATGGGGTTCGGAAGGCACAGGTGTAAGGGGCCTACACTGGCTAGGGACTCGCCAGTGGCAGATTGGCCATTTAGTATACTGCACGGAGGTATATTTATGAAATACATATTTATTCTTTCTTGTTCATTGTCGGAAACCTTATCTGCAAACATATGTACCTTACAGTTCGGTTATTCTTGATTAAAACTTCCACTTCTGGGGGCCTACTTACCATGATTCGCTCTTATGCCCGTTAAGTGCCATCTGTCATTGCAGCGAGGACAGATGATTTAGCAGAACTACTTACTATAAAAGTCATGTCGGTACAGCACGTCTGATAGGATCTACAAACAAAATAAACCAGCACCTGCTTCTATATTGGATAAAAATAAAGATTAACTGTGTTAAAGAATACACCCTTAACAGTATATAAGTACACTTTGTCCGCCTTCAGTCCGCGTCTGATAGGTTGCTGTCCTGAAAATAACTCTGTAATATTAAAAACTATGGGTTCTGACCTGGAGTCTTTACTGTACACACTCGACCTAGGGCTTGATAAATAGGGCCTCTCATCTTTTGTGGACTATCACAGATTCAGAATATGCACTGAAGGCTTGTGTCCTGCATGTTTGCATTGCTGTGTTTGTTTTAGAGCTGTTCACTGACCAGGGATGTAACTAGGGCTGTGTGATAGGGGCGACTGCCCAGGGCGCAACGCTGAAGGGGGCGCAGTTTAGGAATATTTTGGGTTCATTTGGTTAAAGTTGAGGGCTCGGGGGGCGGCACTTGTCTTTCTCGCCCCAGGCACTAGAATTCTATGTTACAGCTCTGTCACTGACCCTCGTGTTTTGGTTTTGGCAAACCGTCCTTGCGTGTTTTGGTTTTGGATCTGTATTTTTTAAAAAAACAATAGCTAAAATATGCTAACATCACATAATTTTGCTCTTTTTTTGTTCCTACATTATTATTAACCTCAATAACACTAATTTCCAGTCATTTCCAGTAAATTTTGAACACCTCACTGGTCACAATATTATTTTCATACACTTTTAGACAAAGACTGTACCAAGCTGGCTGGATGCTAAGCGAAAGAGCAATGGCACAAACACACAGCAGTTCATAGCACATCTAGGAAACATTGCCACACAGCAGTGGCAAAAAAGAAAAGTGGTGCAAGATGGAATTGTCCTTGGGCCCTTCCACCCACCCTTATATAAGATATTGCAAAGGACATGTACAGTTTAACAAAGCAAGTGCTCCAGCGAGAAGGGTGAAACTTTTATGGCTGAAGTGCTTGGTTTGTTAAGTAGGGCCCCCACAAAACAAGCTAACAATGGGCTTAAGGTACCTAAACAAACAGTGCTGTTAATGAGCTCTACTGTGACAAGTCATGCACCAGTGGAAGCAGTTCTTGCCAGTGATAAGAAGAAGGCCATTGTCATGCCTGGGTATAATACCTAAAAATCCACCTCTTATGTGTGGAATTATTTTTTACACAAATACTGTCAAAAATTGTCTAGCCATTTTAAGCATTGCAAAGCCACAGTCAGTAGAGGCAGGGACCTTAACCATCTAGGAACCTCATCCACGTTATGCCATTTGAAGCAAGTTCATGGAAAGCTTTTGTAAAAATCAGAAACTTATCCTAAAAAAATAACAACAAGCAGTCCAGCATCAGCTACCTCCCTTCTCTCAGCTAGATCCCAGCACCTGCAATCTACACCCCCAGCACCTTCATCCTCAATATCCTCACAAGTGATAGGCGTTAGTCCTGCATCCAAGTTACTAAGGCGAGATGACTTCTCCTCTATCCTGGACTCCTCAGAAGAATCCTTGAGCGTTAGGCCCACTGCTGCTGCACCTGCAGCTGGGGGTGGATCTTCAACCCAGAAGCAGACCAAGAAGAAGACTACTAGTAGTTTATAACAATTGACTGTTAAACAATCCTTTGCAAGAGGAAGCAAGTATGGCAACTGTCAACCAGTCGCACAACGGATCACAGGCGCCATGAAGACTATATTAGTATTAGATCTGCGTCAAATATCCATCAATAATGCAGTAGGAATAAAACAGTTTATTGAGGTCTTGTGTCCCCGTTACCAGATTTCATCTCAACACCATTTTCCCATACAAGCAATTCCTCACCTGTATCAGGAGGTTACAAAAAAGAAAATTATTGGGCTTCAAAATGCCATTCTACCCACTGTACACTTAACCACAGATATGGGGACGAGCGTAACTGGGAAAACTAAAGATTATATGACTATGACAGCACACTGGGTTAGTGAATCGCCTTCAGCAGCAGGAACAGCAGCAGCATCTAACAAACAACACTAGGGGGTAAATGTATGAACCTCCGATTTTTTTCAAGTCGCCGGAAATCGGCGACTTTGCAGGTAAAATTTAAAGCAGCGATGGCTTGTAAAGGCAAGTTTGTCTTTACAAGCCATCGCCGCTTTAAATTTTCACTGCAAGTCGCCGATTTCCAGCGACTTGAAAAAATCGGAGGTTCATACATTTACCCCCAGATCTTTCAGAGGCAGGCTACTCTGTGTATCATCTGCTTCACTAATAGGTATATTTTTTATTATTATTATTATTATTATTATTATCATAGATTTGTAAAGCGTCACAGTGCTCCACAGCGCCGTACAGTAGGGAAGACAAGAACATACATGAAACAGTATATACGTAAAACAAGAACAGACAAGGCAGACAAAATGAATGGAGACATGAAATAAAAGGGTATGGAACACCCTGCTCATTAAAGAGCTTACATTCTGGGCACAGCTGAAACAAGAGGAGTGAGTGTGGCTCAGAGTGGAGATTGGAATGGTTGTGGGGGTGCATTAGTGTGAATAGTGTTAATGCGGATAAGGTCACCTCTGAAAAAACGATGGGTTTTCAAAGAGCATCTAAAGATTTGAAAGCTTTGGGAAAGTCTGATTGAGCATGGTAGGGAATTCCATAAGTGGGGAGCAGCATGGGAGAAGTCTTGCAGGCGGGAGTGAGAGGTGGTTATCAGAGACGAGACAAGACGCAGATTAGAGGTAATACCGTTGACAAGCTGTTTGAAAAACTAAGGGATGTCATTGCAACATGGCTTATCCTGCTTGGATTCTCTTGAGGATATGTGATTTCTGATGTCACCAATATTGTTCGAGCATTACAAAGTGGGGAATTCCATCACATTCCCTGTTTTGCTCACACAATCAACTTGGTGGTACAGAACTTTTTAAAAAATGACAATGACACGCAGGAGATGCTGTCTGTGTCCCAAAATATTTAGGGTCATTTTCGGCATTCTCCAACAACATGTAAGAGAATGCAGCAAATGCAAGAAGAATAGAATATAGGGGGAATGTATTCCCCACCACAGTGGGGAATACTTTCTGTGTTGTGCAAGGTGCTGAGACCACTCAAAGTATTCACCTGTGAAGAGAGTGCAGACACTGTTAGCTTGAGTCAAGTGATTCCCCTAATTAGACTTTTTGACAAGCAGTGATAGAAATTGAAGAAGGAAATGAAACAAAGCAATTCCACTAATTATATTGGACTTGTAGATTGAGCACTTTATTCAGGATCCAAGAGTTTTCAACATCTTGAAATCGGATCATTACATTTTAGCAATTGTGCTTGATCCTAGGTTTGAGAGCTAACTCTTCTCTTTCTTTCCAACTGACCCAGATCTCAAGAGATGCAATGAGCTCCTGGTCAGCAAGCTGACAGCTCAAGTGGTACATGACACAATGATGTCTTCTCCTTCCCTTTCTCTGACAATTGCTGCTAGGAAAAAACTTAGCTTTCCCAAGACACCCAGTGGTGATGCAGATGAGTCTGCACAACATTTTGACATTTGGTCTGGTGTAAAAGAATTGCCCAAAAATCGTGACAGCTCTGTCGTAAAATGAACTACAAATTCCATGAGGAAGGCTATTACTGGCAATTGCATCAAAGTACACAGACTTCTGTGATGGTGGATTCCATTGGGGATGAATTAGTATTGTTTGCAGATGATGTACACACTGATGAGGGTGAATGTGATGACAGTATAGATTGCAGGTGCTGAGATCTAGCTGAGAGAAGGGAGCTATCAGATGCTGGCATGCTTGGTAATATTTTGGGTAGAATGGCATGTTGGCAATTTTATGATTTTCTACAGTAAACTTTCACATTTATTAGAGAGGTGTTTTTATCTTTAAAAAGGTACAAGCGTTTTAGTTACATTTTTGTTTTCCTAACTTAAAACCACTATGCACTTGGATATAGGTTTTAGCACATGAGGCAGAGGGATTAGTATCATCATGACTGAGACTGGTGAGTGACCAGAACAATGTGACTGAAGACTGGAGAGTGACAAGGACACTGCCACCCCTCCTGTTTCTGTATGAGCTATGGCACAGTAGAATGTCACTGGATACTTTTAAGAACACTGTCAGCCCTATTATTACAATTTCTGTGTCAGCACTGAACCCTACCAGCTCTCCTGTTTCTGAGTGAGCTATGGCATAGTAAAATGTGACTGGAGACTTTTAATAACACTGTCAGCCCTATTGTTTGAATTTCTATTTCAGCACTAAACACTGCCACCTCTCCTATTTATGGGTGAGCTATGGCACAGTACAATTTAACTGCAGATTTTGAAGAACACTGCCAACCATATTATTTCTATTTCAGCAATGACAATTAGCAGTGGAGAAATGGGGCTCTTCTGTTTCTGTGTGAGCTATATCTCAGTAGAATGTCACTGGAGACTTTGGAGAACACTGCTACCCCTCCTCTTTCTTTTATAGCTATGATGCTGCCCAACTGCACTAGAGACTGTCAAGAACCGAGCTACACCTTCTGTGTCTCTCTGTGAAATGGCGCTGGATCGCCGTGGAGGGCGGTACTTATAGAATCCAAAACTCATGAGATCTGACAACATAACATTGATATTTTGCCTTGTGTTCAATTCCCAAGGGCGCGCAAAAGTACCGAGCCGGCTCGGTACTCGGATCTGCTAAGTTCGGGTGGGCTTGGTTCTCGGAGAACCGAGCCTGAGCATCCCTAGTTTGTTTAAACTAGTTTGATGTAATTGTTGTCCTTGTGAAAATATGAACCAGGCATCAAATGATCTATGAACACAAGGGAATTAATTTCTGATTTCTGCAGTCAGTAAAAAAATTATAAAAATAATGAATAGATTACAATTGGAAAACAGACTATCTAGCAAGCCCAAAATACAATACTTAAAATCAGCTTTTAGGTAAAAAGCAGATTACCATAAAGCGTAAATATATATATTCAGCTCTGTGGTTAAACTATGTGTTTAGGTAGTTTTATATAATAAAATTGGTTAGATAATGCTTTTATAGGAATAATGAAGCATATTTGTGCTGCACCTCACAGCACTAGAGGACTGGATGTATTTTAGTAATGAGCCATATGGTGTTGGACTTCCCCCTCAAAAAATGAACAGCACATTTAAAATAAGCAGGTTAATGTCTATGCATGGAGTATTGTGTGTGGGTTTTAGGATTACATTACCAGTCTTTGGGGCATATTCAAATAGTCGCGGTGTGCCTCTGGAGCAGTTGTGAAGACACTCAGTGGCGATGTAACATTGCGAATTTCTGTTCACCCCCCCATAGTGGGGCAAAGAGAAATTTGCAATGTTGAGGTACCGCAGTAGCTGGAAACGTGTGCAATTGTGATGTTCGGAGGAACATTGCGGCTAATTGAATATGCCCCATAATATCAGTAAAATGGGCTTCATTTTACAGCAAGAACTTGAGTAGGCAGAATTTGGAGAGGCAGAGCTATGAAGACACCAAATATTGGGCAAAGGAAAATGAAAAGTAGGGGTGGGAGCAGAGAAGGTAAAAGAGAGAAGGAAAAATGGGGGGTGGGGGGGTAATTGCTGATGGCAGCCCTGTAGACACCCTAATGAGAAGCAATATGATTTCAAATTTGTGGAACCACATTATTTGAATTAACTAAAGAGGTGATGAGAATTGATTAACAGAAGGAGGGCTTTATGGGGTATGACATGAATATAAAATGTGTTTGCCAGTGTATACAAGTTGTGCTGTTATGTATTACTGGTCTGTTTATTCCTCTGGTCCTGTGCCTGCTGAATTCTGTAGTGCTCCAACCATCAGTGGTAGTTAGGACCACTCGGCTCCTCCTTAGTTGAATTCACTGGAGATCCATTCTGGTCTATGGTTGGCTGCAAGAGATGTGCAGTAGGAGGTGAAGTGATTCCTATTCTGAGTATGTGCTGCCAACGGGAGCCTGGAGTTTGTGGAGGGTTGTAGAGAGCAAGAGAGAAATGAGGAGGGAATAGTTGTTGTCTTTTCTCACAGAGCAGAAGCTGTGGTGAAGAGTTGAGAAAAGAGTGAAGAGACTGAAGAAAATCAGCAAAGGTGAGAGAAATGATGCATTAAGTGAATAGAAATGGGGACAAGTAAAAGTGTGGGGAAAAGGAAGGAGCTGTTTTTTAAAAAGAAAAATGTAGAGTGCAAGAGACAGCAAGAACCATTAGCAGGTGTTACCTGAATGAAGATGGGGTCGAGGCCCAGCAGTAAGTAGACAGCATAACAGAAAGATATGGACGTGTATGCAAGCAATGTTCCTGCGATACTGAGCGCAAGAAACACTTACTATAGCTTGCGACTTCAGGGAGTGAACTAGGCGTGGAAGGGACATTTTGCCATAGCCAATGTACAATAGGGGCTAGTTTAAGTCCCCTATCAGTGATGATAACAGTCTTGTATGCACGCTGTAACATGAGTATGCAGTCACAAGCAGCTGTAAAATGTATTTTTATGTTCAGTAGACATTGGCAACATTCTAATAAATGTATTTCATGCCCAAAAAAAGAAGAAAAAAACTTTATTTTTCCTCACTCTTTTTATCATTAATGCCTTTATTATTATTTATTATTCCTTTTCATGTGCATTTTTTTGAGAAACTGAATCTACATAGGGATTGGACATATCATGCAGCGTTTTGTGTAATAGAGCACAGCAGACCTACACCTGAATTCAGCAGTGCACGTACCTTGAGATCCGTTCCTTGATGAATTCGGGAGTCCGGAACTCATGGATACGTGTGTATGGAGTGCGAGTTGTATTCAGGATGCATGTCCTAAAGAATCAGGCCTTGAGGCAGATAAGAGGAAGAAAGGGAGACTGCAAGCTGATGAGATACCAAGAAAAGGAGTACATGCAATTAACATCTATGTGGCATACTATGAATAAGGGCGACAACTATGTGTTATGATATGATTTGGGGGCTCAACTTTGTGGCCTACTATGAATTGGGGCACAACTATGAGGTATGCTATGAATTTGGGGCTCGACCATGTGACATAATACAAAGTGGGGGCTATAGCATGAACGTTTGTGCCATTACTATTAACATGATATTGGCATCATAAAATTAGACATAATAAATGTGTGTGTGTATATGTATGTATGTATATATATGTATGTATATATATATATATATATATATATATATATATATATATATATATATATATATAAAATAATATACACACACACGCCCAACTGGCACACCTGGGCTTGACTAAATTTTAGCCGTCACACTGATAGAAAAAGGTTGCCAACCTCTGCCCTAGGAGAAAGAAACTATAGATGTTTTGGATGGATCAATGCCCTTATGTTCTCTTTATTTTATTTTTTGTTTTTATTTCCAAGTTCTCATAAAACTGTAAAGCCAGTAATAAAAGGGAGATAGTGGTGCAAACATTTGTCCCATGTGCCCTGTGAGCCTTTTTCTCTCCGCCAAAGACCTTACATTTTCCAGCACCTCTGAGGCGCAGAGATTGGGTCACACCCCTACACTTTCAATGGGATGCATTTTGCACTGTCCCACACTTGCACACTTTAAACAATGTAATTAAAGATGTAAAACACACAAAAGTGACACATAATAAAGCCAGATCTGCTCTCCCCTCATTCTCATGATTAATATAAGACATAAATGAACATAAATGAGCAGCTTTGCAGGAAAAAAACAGAAAAGTTGAAATTAATGAAGTGAGTTGTCATAAAGTGGAAGCAGGGTGTACTTTAAGGTGATGTTGTTACTGTTTCCACCATACGCATTTTCAGGAGCTTCTGCTCAAAATCAATAGCTCCAACTTGATTTTACTGGGGGGAAAGGGAGAGGGGGTGGCGAGGGGTTCCAAAGACTGTGAAGTGGGCATGTACCCTGAGAAGCTCTAGATGGACAAGTAAGCTGACTTGCATATATAAAGTGCCACTTTTTGCAGTTAGTAAATGGGCTGCACTGATTTAGGATCTTTATTTTCTCTGCGTGAAGCTAAATTAATAGGATTAGTGGGAAGATCTTTCATTTGAAAGCAAATATGAGATTACTTTTGCACACAGAGCAAAAAGTAAGTCACATAGGTGGCCCAGTAAGTTTGGCATTGGGGTACACTGCACAGCCACTCATCTCTGGAGAGACCAAAAAAGCACAGCAGAGCAGACAGATTACTCATGGCAGCCCTATGCATAAGACATAGGTGATGTGTAAATATCCCATATAATGAATATGACCAAAATTCACAAAAATAACACTAGCCTCCATTGTTTTCCCACACCTAGCCTTGTTATATTAACCATGTCTACACTGATCTGAAAACACTTGTTTTTTTTATCCATTTCCGGTGTGAAGAGAATTCCACTAGAGAAATGTATGTTGCAGGGAGATATATCCTAGCTATGAATAGGATTTAATCTTACTTTACCATTATATAAATCTTCAGTCAAACAAAGAAGGATATGTAATTCTGTATAGGGACCATTATTCCTCCGCGTCTTTGGGCAGCACAGTGGCGTAGTGGTTACCACTTCTGCCTCACAGCACTGGGGTCATGAGTTCAATTCCCGACCACGGCCTTATCTGTGTGGAGTTTGTATGTTCTCCCTGTGTTTGCGTGGGTTTCCTCCGGGTGCTCCAGTTTCCTCCCACACTCCAAAAACATACTGGTAGGTTAATTGGCTGCAAAATTGACCCTAGTCTGTCCCTCTCTGTCTGTCTGTGAGTGTGTATCTATATTAGGGAATTTAGAGTGTAAGCTCCAATGGGGCAGGGACTGATGTGAATGAGTTCCCTGTACAGCGCTGCGGAATTAGTGGCTCTATATATATAAATAAATAAATGATGATGATGATGATGATATAAAGTGTTACCATTTATGCTTTAGTGACAAGTTCCTTTTCAATTGACAGGGTTTTTATTATCCAATAGGCTGACTAGGCTGCACCCTAGGGCTTGAGGCAATTTTCGGGGAGCAATATTGTGACAGGAGGAAGTATAACCTGAAATTAATTTTAAAATATAACAGAATAGTTGTTCTCCAAAGTAAGGAAAAATGAGGGCTCAAAAGGGGATGAATGCTGTTAAACACTGGGCTTGCATTCTCATCAGAGCACTTACACTTAAGGGTTAAGCTTTTCCTCAGGAACTTTGAAGTAGCCAATAGGATGCAGTTCTGGAGGGCTTACCTACGGGATGAGGTCCCATGGGTCTCTTCCATCCCCGCAGCGCCTGCGCTGTTTCCTGTCTGGCCGGGTCGGTGAGCCAATCAGGGCTCACCTCGTGGCTGTTTGAATGTTTGGCGCAGTTGCGAGCCAATCTGGGCTTGCCGCATCATCACTCGGCATCCCATTGATGCCGCCTGACATAGGTGCACCGCCGAATATTTAAGCCGGTGGGCGTCGCCATCTTTAGTTCAACGACGGAGAGCAAGAGAGGAAGACGTCGAGCGGAGAGCTGTGCGATCAAGAGAAGAAGATAAAAAGACAGCGAAAGAAGACCGCAGTGGCAGAGAGCCCTTGTCAGGGCTAGTAGCTACTCTGCTCATTGAAGACCGGTGGGATCAAAAACAGCAGACAGCGGCAGCGCGTGGTGGCAGCGATAGTTGGGGACTATCCGGAGAAGACCTCCGAAGCCTGAGGAGTCAGGCAGGGCCCTCCTGGGAACCATTTCTCCCAGGCCCCCGCCAGCATTCCTATCCCCTAACAATTAGGGCACAAGGCCTGTGGCACAGTTAGGTATAGGTAGGGAATTATCCGGGTGCAAGGCCCTTGTTAGCTGGGCTTAAACCCCTTTGTTAGAGAGGGGCATAAGGCCCAGAAAAGAGGTCACAAGGCGCTTTAGAGTGGGGTACAAGGCCCCAGTAGGCAGAGTCAGGGCACAAGGCCCTTATAGGTAGAGTGGGTGTAAGAGCCCTGAGTTAGAATAGGGCGCAAGACCCAGATGTGTATTGTGAGACTATAGAGTAAATCTCAGGCAAAAGACCTGAGGTAACAGTTCAGCAGAAGGCTCCTGTTATTGTTATGCATAGCCGGCTGGTTAGTTAGTAGAGGCAACTGCCTTCCATTCTCAGTCTACCATATACAGTAGCAACCCATTAAAGGTAGGTGCTTGATTCCTTACAGTACTTCTGTGATTCTCTGTGTCTGTAGGGACAAGGGGTTAGTCAGAGCACACACGAAGTGAGGGTAGGACACACGGTAGTCTTCTCTCTCCCGTAGGTCCCTAGGGTTAGGCAGGATTACTGAGGCAGTGATTGGGCACCTCACTGGCCGTGCAGCATGGCCCTTTTGAGTTCCAGGGGTGCATCCCGTGGTTCCAATTGGGTGTCCCAGTCTGAGCTCCGACAGGGTCCCTGACGGTTCCAGATTCGGGCGGTGTTTCCACTTGGGTGAACGCGACCACTTCGAGTTCCGTGAGTGGCCACTGACGGTTCCGAGCAGAAGCCACCACTCCGGTGGTGCGTTGTTCTAGTGAGCCCCGGTTGGGCAGGTGGCAACTGGTCCTTGGGATTCTTTGAGTGACTCCATAGTGAGAAGACAGTCTTCTCGGTACGACCTGGGTGAGGGTTAGGGTCAGCCCCCAGAGTAGAAGGTGAACACCAGCTGGTGTTCCCCGTAGATAGAGGGAGGAGGTTTAGGGAGTACACCACACCTAGTACTTAGCGAAGTTGCTTTACCCGACCATTGGTTGTTGTAGGGTCAGGGCGCCTGTTGTTAGCTAGTGCCAGTTGTGTGGGTGGTACATTCTTGCCTCACCTGTAGAGTAGAGGGAGGCCGTGTTGTATTCTGTCTTCCGCAGGTGACGGAGAGGTGCAGGAAAGCAGGGACCGGAAGTTGGAGTGCCTGGGTGAGTATAGCTCTCGATTCCTACTTTTGGTTAGGCCCTCACCAAGGGGTGAATAGAGTATTTGGAGTGGAACTGTTTCCGGCCAAAAATACTCATAGCCCCACGCCCTTGACCAGAACAAAACGAGGTGGCAGCAGGCGGGGTTGAGTGAATGTCTCTACTCCTTGTCATTGCCTCGGACAGTCCTTTCTGGTAGGCACGGGTCTTAACCTCTGTTTCTTCCTTAGGGGGAAGTAGAGTGATCTGACGGAGGTTCAGCTGCTGGTCTGCTGGGAAAGGAAACAGATAAGTATTCCATAGTGATCCCTCAGATATTGGGTAAGTTCTTTAAGTGTTAGAAAGGGGTTTGTCGTCTGTGTGGCACTCTCTGCCTTAGGCCCCTTACACAGTGGGGTGGGGTTAGGAAGTCCTTATAAGCATAGGGTTAGGAGAATTTCCCTCTCTTTACTTCTGGATTTCCTTGGAGTAGCACCTGCAACTGATAACATAAATGTTATTACTTTACCTGTCTTTTCCCTTTTGCTTCTTTTCTATGTAGAGAAATGAGGATCTGAATAGGGTCTAATGCATTTAATCGCTGGGCTTGCCATCTGACCACAGCACTTACCTTGAAGGGTTAAGCTTCTATCAGGATATGGAGGTAGCCAATAATATTTCACAAGGTGGGGTTAGGAAGTCTTCATAAGCAAGAGGGATAGGAATTGTCCCTCTTTCTTCAGGATTGCCCGCCCGCCCTTCCCTTTTTGTTGCATTTGTTTGGCACTGTCATTTGTGTATTCTTAATAACCTTGTTTTCTCTCCTAATTCAGATGAGGCACAGTCGGCGGGAAAGCAGTGCAGCCAGCAGTTTAATACATTGGCGCAAATGTTGTGTTGGGCCGCACTATTCTTCCTCCTTCGTCTTGTCTCTTCGGCGTCACTTGTGTAGGAGCCCGGTGTATCGTTTGTGTAAGCGTGGCTTTTGAGGCCAGAAGGGTTGTAGTCTTTCTGACACCATCAAGGGTTCTGGCGGCTGACAACCCCAAGTTTCGTTTGGTATTGACTAGTAGCTTTCGTTGCCACCGTTTTCTATAATAATTAAAACTGTGACCATAGGGCGCCAAAAAGTTAAACATGTGTCTGTGTCATTATTTTAGGTTTGACGACTAGAGGAAAGTCTTGTGGTGCGAGGGAGTGATTACCATAAAGTGCGTGCAGCCCGAAAAAAGTCCTGTAACTGAGAATGGGAGGAAGTGATGAGAGTGGAAGAGAGACGCAGATCTTGTGCAGAATGGAGGTGTCGAGTTGAGAGATATTTTGAGACAAGTGAAGAGATGTATGTTGGTGCAATTTTGTTGATGGCCCTGAATGTTAGTAGAAGAATTTTATATTGGATTCATTGAAAAACAGGCAACCAATATAGAGACTGACAGAGTGACTCAGCAGATGTAAAATGATTTGCAAGGAAAACCATTCTAGCCGCTGCTTGCAAAATAGATTGTAGGGGCTCGAGTCTGATTTTGGGAAGACCAGTAAGGAGGGCATTACAATAGTCGATGCGGGAGATGATGAGTGCATGAATTCAAGTTTCTGCAGTGTCTTGTGTGAGATATGTACGTATTCTGGAAATGTTTTTAGATGTCTGCAGTATATAGAGTTGATGTGGGGACCAAAGGATAGTTGCGATGAGTTTATAAAAGTTTACTGTCAGTCCCACATTTCTAAATTTTAAACCTCCGATACAGCACTTCTAAACCTTTCAATTCAAGATCTTTATTTAAAAGAAATAAATGAATAGCCTTTACAGAATATATGGAAAATTCCCCATAGCTTGCTAACTTATTTAATTCAGTGCGACTAAATGAAAGCTATTGTTGTCTTTTATTAGCAATTAGCCCTCGTAATCACAACTTAATCTCAAATATATCATTGATATTTGACTAGTTGGCCCGGCCATGACCCATGGTGCAAATTTTAAATGATGCCAGAAAATGGAGGTCATATGCTGCCATGACCGCTTGTCACCCACACCCCTGCTGTCAGTGACAGCAGAGAGTTACGTTGATAGCCCCAAGAACCGTACAGAGTGGTTCTTAGCTCCCAATCATTACCCACATGAGGTCATTGCAGAAGTGTGGTTATGTATCCATTTAAGAAAATCTTGTAGTAAGTTTTAATAATAATGATTTTCAAGTATTTGAAATGTAATACCATTCTTCTGTAGCAGGAATATTCTTGCTCATCTTGTCTTACTACCTCTGTTCCCTTCACATAATCATATGGTATGTACATGTACGAGGTGCTGCACAATAGATCACTTCTGTTTTGCCCTCTAGGACAAACACTATATACCCTCCACTGAATATATTGTGACTTGATTATGTTTAACATTAAGGAAACTAATAGCTACTACTCCTAACTACTATTTGCAGAACTTTGGGTTTGAGTCTACTATGGGATGTCTTACTTGTTTACCATTTGCTTGTTATCATTTTATTTCTGTGTTCAGATTCCATCAGCTGAATAGGGGTTTCACTCAGTACTATTGACTAACTGATCATTTTCTCCCTTTAAATGTATACATGACTGCTCCATCCACACATGCAGGTGCTCCTTGCATATCACTTTCCTTGATTTGCTTTTAGGAAACTGTAGTGGGTCAGAGAATCTCACATTTTGTGTCAAATTATGGTACAGTTTGGAATAGAATTGTGTTTTATAAATAAATTATAATTGTAATTGTCACAAACAGTCACAAAAATGTGTAGGTCTCATGTTCAGTTTGAGCTATTTTATTATCAGGCTATTTATTGTAAAACTCACAGGCAGGTTCCATAAAACATATAGCTGCCTGTAACATATTTACATAATAAGCCCATTATTGTGCAATAAAATTCCTTAGTAACCAGTCTCCAGTGAAGCCTGGGTCTTGGCGTTGCTTTAACGTTCAGTAACTATAACCTGCATGCTAATTATAGGTGTGATTTACAGTTTGTCTTTTATACAAAAAAGATTTTAAATCTTTGTGATCAAAGTCAAGGCATTTGAATCGTGCCATGCAAATAGTTAACATCTGGTTACACCGCAATATCTTGAGAGCCTGCACCCGAGTCTCTTTTACAATGGGGGTTAGATTAGTTCATTACTTCAGTATGAGTTGGTTTAAGCATTAAGAGGTGCAAATAGCTGTGCTAAGTAAAGCTGGGTACACACTACATTGTTTTCGTCCAATAATCGGCTCAAACAGCCAACATATGACAGCTCGTTCAAAAGTCGGGTCAGTGTGTGCAGTGACACGATGGTCGAAAATCTGCCCAAATGGACGATTGTCTCCTCATTTGGTTGGTCGTACCGTTTAATATTTTTGTTCCAATCTCATTTCCGCTGTGTAGTGTGTATAAACATTCGACCGATCCACAACAGTGTGTACGAAATTACAGTCATTGCTCACGACAACATGGCTGTAAAAAGTTGCTAAAGGGACATCCGCTCTTCCCTTTATCGTCCTAAACAAGGCTAGTGTGTATGCAGTCCATGGACCGAGCGATCGGATCATCGATCGCATGTAAAATAGCTCGGCATAAAAAGTTGGTCGAAATTTCTGTAGTGTGTACCCAGCTTAAGTCTTCACTTTCTGGTAGATCTTAGATCTGGAGGTAGCAATTCTTCTGTAAATGATGTGTGAAAAACCAGATACATGTTCTCACAACAAGACACGGTTTCCTGAAACCACTAAAACTACAAAGGAACAGTTATAAAATATGCACCTAAAACATCTTTACTTCCAGCTAACATTTGAAATTCTTCTTTCAGAGGTGAACAGAGTTTTCTGATGTCCCAGGTTTTAAACTGACACTAAACCTAAAATACAAGTTGCCTTATGTTTAAAGAACCGCTAATAACATTCCTAAACTATATATATAACATGCCCCATACAGTGACAGAACATGAAACAATTTACATAGTGTTTACATTTGAATGGCTGAAATTCTTTTTAAAAGAGACTTCAGGGACTCTGCTGCTGAGCCGGAACGACTGAGCACATGATGCATGACAATGTTTCGGCAGACTTTAGACCATAATTCGGATTATAATAAGTCTCATGATTACACCCAGCTTTTTTAATTTTAAATACTTCTGTTCAATAAATATTATATTGTAAAACCCTAAGAATAAGAATGGATAGGAATATTTGTATTCAACATGCAGAAAAAGATGAATTTTATTGTGCCGTTGGTCAATATTGAAAAATAAGGATTTTCCAGGGACAAATCTTTAAAATGTGGGACTGTCCCTGGAAACTATGGATACCCCCCAAAATATTGCCTGTACATTTGCTGTACAATTGCATAGAAACCATTGTTTTATTTTACCAACCATGTTTTTTTTACTAAAGGTGGCTGACTGCAATGTCCTATGTGATATTACTATTATGTGTAGGGAAATATCTCCTCATAATCAAAATTTTACGTCAAATATATGCAGCTCAGAAACTCCTGAAACGTTCACATATATGAGCCAGTTTGTATTTTAGGTTTCAATGCCTACATCACCAGACAGATTATTACATTCTTCTCCTAGCTGAACTTTTTCTGACCTAGGGCAAAATAATCTTACAGGCCTGTACCTAAGACCTGTACATTAGAATGTATCTCTGTCTTGTTTTCATATCTTTCGACCATCAAATCACTAAATAATTTAGTAAGCGCTTTTAAAATGGGAATAAACATTAGACCTAACCCTATGTTTGCTGTACAAACCATGGAAGAGGAAGTACATCAAGTACTGTGGGAGAGTTTTAGACCATACACTAATATAGTTCTATAAATCATGGCAAAAAGTAATATAACCTGCAATGTTTCAAGGGAGGTTTTAGCATTTTTCAAGTATGTACCCAGAGAAATGGTGTCATCAAACTATTAATAATATTGACAGCAGTGCTTCTGATTGTTTGTTGTTGGTGAAGTCATGGCATTATATAGATTACTCTCACGTTAAGTTTGCCCAAGGTTTCTACATGATTTGTCTCCACATTTGGTCTGGCTGGTGGATACTGGACCAAGATTAATGCTAGCCACTAGGGATTGTAGAATTAAGGGCATGTTCACACATGTTGCCCGAACAAAAGATTTGCTGTAAGCATAGCATTAAAACCTAGTTTTATTTGTGCCTTTTATTCTTCTATTATATTACTTCTGTTTAAAGGAAGCTACTTACTAGGTAAGGACCAGCTGACACCTGTATTTTTCATAATCTTTACATTATAAATGTGAGATTGGATTGGACTATAGTATCATGCTCTCTCAGTTGATACTTGTGTACTGTATTTGTATATTGAATATTGATTTTTATTTACTAGCCTGAAAAAGAGTTACCTTACAGTTTAGCCGAGCCAGTCTCTATAGATATGGAGCGTGCATGAGGCTGCTTGAGCATGTGCAGTGGAATAGAAAGCCAAGATTTTGGGCTGGTGATAATCCCTTGTTATATAGGGTGAAGCAAGAAAAACCCTATCACTGCAATAGCCAGCAGTAAACCTCTAACATATAGGTGAAAAAAAGCCCCTTTACAGCAGAAAGACCCATTTTAGCAAGCGATTAGGTTTTTCGCCCTTTAATGAATTGTCCTTGAAGTCCTGGATTGCTAGGTTTGCATCCATTGGTAGCATATGCACCTCTAGGGGTACCTTGGGTAGATTCATGGGGAGCATCTGCCTGGAAAATGTAGCAGTTTAGTGTATTACTAAATAACCAAATGTATATCTAAATGGAGCAGGCACTCATTAAATATTTACAGTCTAAAACAAAAGTTTGAGAAACTGATCTACATAATGATACTTTTTGATACTGTTTCTGTTCTTGCACAGTCAATCAAGAATAACTATTGAAGGCCACATGTAATTGCCCTATTGTCATGCTTCCCATTTCACTCTGGTTCCATTTGAATGAATCTGTGTGTAGTGCAGGAAATAATCCAAACTTAAAAGTTTGTTTCCACCTCTCAACAACAAACCACAATGTGAGCCCCAACTGCTTATTCAAGACCCAAAGACAGAATTGTATATACCATGAGACTCGCATTGAAGCAGTTTTGTTGTGCCTTCACCTATGGTGTTTTGATTCTGTAGATAGTCAAAGTGCTGGGGTTATATTATCAATGCCATGATAATTACCACAGACAAAAGAACAGCAAGGTAAAAATACTGCTGCAGCATAAACCTTAGTTTACACCTGTTCACATGAAAACACTTTTATTTATTATTACTAATAATAAATACTGTCGAAATTAAAAAAACAGAAAAACAACATTTCAGCAAGTGGAAAATTAAAATGACCTCTACCCAGGGCCTGATCATCCAGTAGGCTGACTAGGCTGCAGCCTAGGACGCAAGGCTTTTGGAGGGTGAACCATTTTTGTGGGTGCATATTTGTGGGAGTGGTATAAATTGAAATCCATTTTATAATATAAGAGTATAGTTGTTCTCCAAAACCAAAATAAAGCATGAAAGAAAAATATATTAAGGTGTTAATCTTATTCCCATGGTAAGGTCTGAAGACAATGAGTCTTACTTGGGCGGGTGCTTGAGGCCAAGCGAGTAGTAGTGACAAGGATGGCAACATGCGCAAGGGTGATAGCCCCCTCCACCTTCACATCTTCACCCTCAGCAGCGCTCGTTTATGCCTCTGTTCTGCTATACAGTTCTAATTTGAATGAAAATGAAATTAGTGACAAAGATTGACCTGACCCTTTTAAAAAGTCAAGTGGATTTGAGTTTTGAAAACATGGGAACAGAAACATTGGTGGGGTGGGTTAATTTATACATACTGTGTATAAGTCTGTCAGGAAAGGCGAGGGAGTGTTAAAACATATTAAACTAGGGTGGCGTGAACCCTTAATCAGGCCCTGCCTCTACCCACAGTACACATAGTTAGAGTTATCATGTTCTATCATATAGGTTGCAAATGCTAAACTCATATTTAAGCCATTTTTTGGGGGTGGTCAATACATATTTTGCTATTAAATGTGATGTGATATAAAATTAATTGTCATTTGCAGTTGTAATCTGCCTTTAGCAGGAATATGTGTACGCTCATCACAGACAATCTATTACATGGTGTTCTGCTGACAAAGAATCTCAATGGTTGCACCACAGGATGTCTTTCTTCTCCAACTTTCTCTTGTTACACAAAACATCACAGCATCAACTATTCTCTCTTCCATTCAATGTCAGGATACACAGTCCTGAGGCTGTTTGCAGCTCACTTCCTTGCCCAAGGGGCTAGACAATCACAACATTCTTAACTGCAGAAGTGCCAAGGTGAAATTAGTTTGAGTAAACACTGAACCTATCCGTACAGAAGACATTTTGAGGTCTTGACGATTTAAATGTTATACAAAGTTCCAATTTCTAATAAATCAAAAACAAGTTTACTGCATGTTTATTATGTGTCTATAGAGCTAATCACTGGTCTTCATAAGCAATAACATGCGATGGGCTTTCCAAGGGGCCTATTTATCAATAATTTTTTATTGATCCCCCGAAAACAGCCATTTTCGGGGGATTGCTGCAAATTTAAGTACTGTTCCAATTTATTATTGGTGCATTGCAGCAGATATCATAGTTATCTGCTGCTGTGCATTTTTTTTCGAAATACATAGCAGTCCCCATAGATGTCTATGGGGACTGCTATGTATTGCAATTTACCAAGTTTTATAAAAAACTTTTACACTTCTGGTAATGTACGCCAGCTCAGGCTGGCATACATTACCATTTCTGATAGTTTTCAGCACTGTTAAGCTCTGCTCCGAAGAACAGAGCTTTACAGCGCATGTGCAGCCCTGTCACATGACCCAGGTCCTTCGGGTCAGTAATGTGTGGATGCCTGTGCTCATGCCCGAGTTATCAATCAGCGCATGTGCAGAAGATTTGGCAGGAGGAACAAAGAAGCCACCCAGGATCGCATTACAAAGATGGAGTAGTAAGTAAGTTTTTTTTTTTGTTTGTTTTTTTCACAGCAACAGTAGTTTATCGGAACTGCTGTTCCTGTGTTGTTTTTTTTAAATAAATTTGAGAAATAGTTCAATCCTTATCAATGCGCTAAGGATTGAAAACTATTTTTTGCGAATATTGATAAATGTGCCCCCAAGTGTATAAAAAAGGAACTGCAAGTAAAGCAAATCTTGTTTTAATCTGTCATTTTTCTAGTGTGCCTCTGTGGCTGACAGCATTTCCTCCCTTTTATTTCTTTTGAATACTGTGCCTGATCAACAGGGCAGCTCTGTTGGAAGGATTAATTAAAAAACAACACTTCCCAAAATTCTTAAGTGCAAGCTCTCATGCAGAGAGTGAGCGCCACTGTCAATCAAAATCACTCAGAGGAAGGCGTTATCTAACTACCTAAGTTCTGGGAATTCAAAAGAGTAGCTTCACAATGATGGAAACTTTAAATTAAAATGAAATACAAATGATATTAGATTGTATGAAATAATACATTTATAAAACCTTAAGATATTGGATGTCACTAGAAAAAGGCTTCTTAAAGGCAAATGCACTTGTCACCTTTGGTGTTTTTGGCCTTTGTTTTTTCCTATAAACATACGCTATATGCATACCCGATCTATAGGAAGCATATAATACATTATTAATTTAGTTTTAAGACAGTCATGGCCAAAAGTTTGAGAATAACACAAATATTATTTTTCACAAAGTCTGCTGCCTCAGTTTTTAAGATGGCAATTTGCGTATACTCCAGAATGTCATGAAGAGTGATCAGATGAATTGCAATTCATTTCAAATTCCCACTTTGCCATGACAATGAACTTTATCTCAAAAACATTTCCACTGCATTTCAGTCCTGCCACAAAAGGACCAACTGACATCAGGTCAGTGATTCTCTGGTTAACACAGGTGAGAGAGTTCACGAGGACAATGCTGGAGATCACTCTGTCATGCTGATTGAGTTAGAATAACAGACTGGAAGCTTTAAAAGGAGGGTGATGCTTGAAATCATTGTTCTTTCTCTGTTAACCATGATTACTTACAAGGAAATATGTGCAGTCATCATTGATTTGCACAAAAAGGGATTCACAAGCAAGGCTATTGTTGCTAGTAAGATTGCACCTGAATCAACCATTTATCGGATCATCAAGAAATTCAAGGAGAGAATTTCAATAGTTTTGTAGAAGGCTTCAGGACACCCAAGAATGTCCAGCAAGCACCAGGACTGTCTCCTAAAGTTGATTCAGCTGCGGGATAGGGGCACCACCAGTGCAGAGCTTGCTCAGGAATGGCAGTAGACAGGTGTTAGTGCATCTGCGCGCACACTGAGTTGAAGACTTTTGGAGGATAGCTTGCTGTCAAGAGGGCCAGGAAAGAAGCCACTTCTCTCCAGGAAAAACATCAGGGACAGACTGATATTCTGCAAAAGATACAGGGATTGGACTTCTGAGGACTGGGGTAAAGTAATTTTCTCTAATGATTCCCTTTTCAGATTGTTTGGGGCATTTGGAAAAACGCTTGTCTGGAGAAGGAAAGGTGAGCGCTACCATCAGTCTTTTGTCATGCCAATAGTAAAGCATCCTGAGACCATTCATGTGTGGAGTTGCTTCTCAGCCAAGGGAGTGGGCTCACTCACAGTTTTACCTAAGAACACAGCCTTGAATAAAAAATGGTACCAAAACATCCTCCAAGAGCAACTTCTCCCAACCATCCAAGAACAGTTTGGTGACAAACAATGCCTTTTCCAGCATGCTGGAGCACCTTGCCGTAAGACAAAATTGATAACTATGTGGTTCGGGGATCAAAACATTGAAATGTTGGATCCATGGCCATGAAACTCCCCAGACCTTCATCCCATAGCCGGATTAAGGGGGGGCTCTGAGGGCCCCCCGCCGCCAGTATGACTTCATCTGCTGTCAGTTGCTGTCTGACAGCAACTGACAGCTACCGCACCAGGCCCCCCTCTCTCCGTAGATGTCGCCCCTCGCCGCCCGTATTACCACTCCTATTTATAATCAGCTGTCTGCAGGGGCAAATTTGTGATTGAGCCTACCGGTACCCTGACGAAGCCGCCTCACTAATGAATTCTTTATTTTTTTTTCTAAGTTCCAGCGCCGGGTGGGGGCTACTCGGCACAGAGAGGGGGGGAAGGGCCCCGGGGCAGTCAATTTGCTGGTGGGGTTGTAAGAGCGGGGGAGCGACGATCACAGACATTGGTGGCCAGTGGAAAACAACAGGCAGCCAATCGCGAGGCTGCCTGTTGCTTAATGGGGTCCCACGATGCTGTGCGGTCAGACAGGAACTTCCTGTCTGATCTGAGGAGTGATGCTGTGCGCCGCAAGGTAAGTGAGGGGCAGGGGGGGCTGCACTAGGGAAAACTACTATGGGAAGGGGCTGCACTAGGGAAAGCTACTTTGGGAAGGGGCTGCACTAGGGAAAACTACTATGGGAAGGGGCTGCACTAGGGAAAACTGCTATGGGAAGGGGCTGCACTAGGGAAAACTGCTATGGGAAGGGGCTGCACTACGGAAAACCACTATGGGAAGGGTGGTAGGGGAATGGTGATAGGAAACAGCAATGGAGGGGCAAAAGAATGAAGAAGGGGGCAGAGTGAGAGGATGCAGAGGGGCACAGAGAGTGTGGATGCAGAGGGTCACAGAGTGTGTGGATGCAGAGGGGCACAGAGTGTGTGGATGCAGTTGATGCAGGGGCACAGGGTGAGATAGCTGTAAATTGGATTTATGTGTATTATTTTTGCATACAACTAAATGAGTATTTTTGTCCTGATCTAAATACTTATTACGCTATTTTGACCCAACTACTTATAAAACGGGACTGCTCAGTAATTATTTTGGAGGGGTACCTTGAAAAAATTATGGAGACTCTAAGTGTGCCGCAAAATGCAAAAGTTTGGGAACCACTGTCTTAATTTTAGATCTTAGGGGGCCCCCTGTTTTAAGTGCCCCGGGCCCCCCAAAGCCTTAATCCAGCTCTGCTTCATCCCATTGAGAACTTGTGGTGAATCCTCAAAAGGCGGATGGACAAACAAAAACCCACAAATTCTGACAAGAATGGGCGACCATCAGTCAGTATGTGGCCCAGAAGTTGATTGACAGCATGCCAGGGTGAATTGCAGGGGTCTTCAAAAAGAATGGTGAACACTGCAAATATTGACTCTTAGCATAAACTTAATGTAATTGTCAATAAAAGCCTTTGAAACTTATGAAATGCTTGTAATTTTACTTCAGTATACCACAGCAACATCTGACAAAAAGGTCTAAAAACACTGAAGCAGCAGAGTTTGTGAAAACCAATACTTGTGTCATTCTCAAAACTTTTGGCCATGACTGTACATATTAAAAAACATGTATTAGAGTCTCTTTACGCCAACCAGTTTTGGATAAAACTACAAAAAAAAACCTCCATTCTTTGTTTGGGTGTCATGTTCACAAATGTTCTTTTTCAAGCTATACTGAGCAACATATGCTTTTATATTTTTCGTATTACAGTCACAAATGGCAGCTGTTTTTGCTCATAAAATCATAGCTTTTTGCTGCCTTGCCTTGAAGTGCATGTTACATGATATCTCATGAGGCATGAAACATGCAAAATAAATCCAGAATACGGCTGTGAGCCTTGCTGTATTCGTCAGAGACTATGTCTACAGATATTCTTAGGCTTAAAGAGTAAAACATTCTTAATTTGTTAAATTCCTACTCAATGCGGAAGTAATATTAATGTTGGCTATCAATCTACAATAGACAAAAAGAAGAAATATTAGGTGTCTAAAGTGAGAGTGGATGTGAGCATCAGATGAAAACTTTGGTTCAGTGGTACAGACATGTGAGGGGGAGGTAATCGTGGATTGAGAGGCCTTTGGGGGGAGATACCGCTTGAATTGGAAGGTGGAGGACGAGTTTAACTCCCATGAAGTTCATTGTATGGTCACATTAAATATTGGTGTGTATCAAGTTGCCCATCGCCACAGAAGCACACACCTCTCCTAACAACTCTTGCCGTCTACTAATGGGATATTTTCCACTTTGGCAATAAACCTAGAAATACCCAGTAGTCACAAAGCAGAATCTAACTGGAGGTGAAGAGGAGATCTAGTAAGATGGGGCATACTGGAAAGGCATGCTGGGAAGTAAGGGGGTTGATAGAGAATGACATAAATGTGAGGATAAAGAACACAGTGAAAAACAAATCAGTTGCCATAGTTGATCAGTATCAAAGTACATTATTACATATTTACCCACCCTGGAAGTGAATACAAGAAATGAGTGTATATACTGTAGCATTAACATATTGTGTTTAGAAGAGACATAACCACACATATGTATTAAGGCAGGGGTGTCCAACCTTTTAGCTTCCCTGGGCCACATTGGAAGACGACGAGTTGGTTTGGGCCGCACATAAGATACACTAACAATAACGATAGCTGATCATCCAAAAAACCATAGAAAACGTAGTTAACATATATATTTGAGAAAAAAAGTGAAATATATATATATATATATATATATATATATATATCACTTTTTTTTCAAATCCCCCTATACTTACCTTTCAATAGCCCTGTTCAAAAAATCCTCTCTAGTTATTATACTATAATCACTTTTTGTATTGTTTCGATGCAATATCAATAAAGTGCATTTAAGCCAGGCATTGTATATCAGGGTGCCCTGACCAGGCCTGCGGTACCTGACATATACATCACTGTGACCCCAAATTGTGACCTGTTTTGCTAATTACACCACTATGTTAGTTAAGGGATAACAACTTATAATGGGCCAAAGAGAATAATATATAATGCCCCATTAGTATTACAAGTAGAAGTATGTAGCAGGGAGATAAAGTCCATGATGCTCCGGGACCAGGTGACTTTTATTCACTGGTCAGCGTCCCTTGAAATAATAAAAAAAATCCCCCTTAACTTACCTTTTAATCGGCTTGTTCTCCTGTCCTCTTCTCTTCTTTTCTCCAATTCTGTGCTGCTGATTGTTCTTCTCGAGCAGGTGACTCCTCTGTGCTGCGCTCCGCAATGGATGTTGGGCGGGATGACATCACGCCCGACATTCACTGCAAGCACCACACGGAGGAGGAGACAAGGGAGGGAGCCGGAGTACCAGCTGACGTGACCGCGTGACCACAAGGTAAGTATTTTCTTTTCTTTTTTTTGCAGGATTTTTTTTTCCATTAACAGTGCTGCCCCCTTGCCACAACCAAAACTTCTTCTGGGCCACATTTACAGGCGTACTGGGCCGCATACGGTTGGACAACCCTGTATTAAGGTGTTTATAGTGAAATCTGGTGAATACCTCAAAGATTTTCACCTATTTAACACATTAAATGTAAAATTAAAGATACATTTGCAGTTAAAAAAAAAGCTTCAGGCCATGATAATGGGACTTTTAGCACATTAAAATGATATAGCATGCACTAAAATACTATAGATTCAATTTATTACTTAAATATATCTACTGTACAACACTATGCCTATGCAATATAATACAAGTGACTGTAGATAGGATTTTATGATTTCTGTTTAGTTTTCCTTTTGTTTGCTCATTTTGTCATCTTGGCTCTTTGCAGCTCTCAGGTCTTTGATATAAGCTTGCTGAACGGACATCTGCAAACTTATTCATCTTGGCCATTGTCGCTCACAACGTCTTAAGAAATATGGTTTTGCTTTTAAGTTGTTCCATAAATACAGACCAGGGGATGTGTCTCTGTGGGTAGTTGGCAAACACCAGGTTCTGGTATCCTGTAGATTTTACTGCCTACCATGACAAATCCATAGCAGTGATAGTATACATGCTGTGTTAGGTTATGTTTGTTTTTTTACTTGATTACATGATTGATTGTTACATTCTACCTCATGAGTTTTATTAAATGGCATATAGTTGATACCTCCTTTCCACGGCACCATCGTCCTCCTATCATCATCATCATCACCATTTATTTATTTAGCGCCACTAATTCCACAGCACTGTACAGAAAACTCACATCAGTCCCTGCCCCATTGGAGCTTACAGTCTAAATTCCCTAACATACATACAGACTAGGGTGAATTTCATATGAGCCAATTAACCTCCTAGTATGTTTTTGGAGTGTGCTTAAATACGGTAATTAAAATAAAGACTCTGTCATGTAAATAAGGTGTTAAAATAAATCTGGCATCAGAGTGACTACACCCCCTCTAAACTCACAGTGACGTGCCCACACAAAGCAGGTCAAGGGGTCCTCTACACAAAGGGACCAAGAGCCACCTTTACCTGGAAGGGGGCAGTGACCTGTGGCCAATCAGCCACTGATCGCAGTGCTTTCCCGCCCAAATGTGCCTAAACAGGAAAAAAGCAATTAGTTAATAATGACACACGCACTTACCACTAGACAACATACACTATCCCCAGGGTGAGATGGAAGGATTTTGTGCAGACGAAATGAGGCAGAACCACAGCCGGAGAGGTTTATATGTTAACTCAGGACACTCCCCAGCCAGATCTCATTGGCTATCTGGGGAGTACAAAAAAACTTTTAGGCAAGTGTTTTGTGTACGTGAGCACAAAATTATGCGTTTAAGTATATTTGCTCTCTTGTCAAAATGCTCTTTTATAATTGCAGTCATTGCAGAATGACTTGTTCTTGTTTCCCACTGTAACTGAATGAGTTAAACAGTAAATGACACTGTTCCTAATAAATGGGTGGAAGGAATCAGGAGTGCAATGCTCCTGCTGGGATCCTTCAGGGGATGAGAGGAGACTGTGGCCTGCAGGAGATTCTCCCAGTGATCTTAGGTTACTGCCCACATTCACTTCTCACATAGCTGTTTCGTAATTTTAAGAGTTAAAAAATATTTTTAATTTAACAAGAGGATGGATAAAAGTAAGACCCAACTGCCTTTGATTACAATATCCCTAGTCTACTCACTTTATATAAATACACCAGAGACAATTACTCTCACCACGCTGTTGTTGGCCTCTCCAGCATTAATAGGCTTAATCTCCTTTTTGTGGGTATTCTCCTGGGTAATTGGATTGACAAGGGAGTTGCAGCTTAGACACATGGATCAGTGGGATTTGTAAAGGAAATTTCTCATTGTTGTGCTTCCTCCGATCTTCGGTGTAAGAATCGCAGTGATGAGGGAATGTCCACAGAACAGCTGGGCAAGGATCACTGTGTCATCATGACTTGTAGGGAGCTGTGACCTTACAGATTGCAGGGGACCCCTGTATTGTGTGGGTTATAGATGTGCTGGGTGGGAAGTTGTAACCTAGGCTGTGCTCCATGTATTGTGAGATTAATAGCTCCATACTGAATCCACTCAGCCTCCTTTTCATGCAATATGAACTTTCACCCTGAGTTGAAGGGCCTTTTCTTTTTTAGATCATTCCATAATAATGCTGAATAATATGGTATATTTCCCTTATGCTTCACCACAGTAATGGGAAACCAACCAGCACAGAAATGTTTGTTTTTGAAACCATAGTCACTAAACAGAACACTTCTTCCTTTATATTTTAATATATATATATATATATATATATATATATATATACACATACATACATACATGTTGAACTATCAACCCCTGAGAACAGCTGTATGTGTGCAAAGTTTCTTTACTGCAGGATGTGTGAGTAGATGATAATTCTCTTTAATGTTTAATGCAATCCATACATCGCTCCATAATTAGATTTGCTGTCAACCAGCATTGATTGCTTTGTTTCAGTCAGACCATAAAGGTTAGTAGAAACTGCAATGTAGATCTTAGGTGAAACTTTCATAGTATATAACAGTCATGCAAATTAAAAGCAGAAAACTTTTTCAGTGAGTCATACAAAATTTGTAATAAAATATCCGCAATATAGTTTACAGAATGAGAAAAATATTGGTTCTTATCTTATGAATCTGACATTGTTGTTTTAATAGGAAGAATAATGTCCAAAGACTAGATATCTGGACAGACCAATCAGAAAACTGATTGTTAATTAGTAATTTTCATAACTCAATAAACAATAAAACGTATAAGTTAATACAAAACAAATATAACTGTAAAAAATACACTAGTCTCATCTGTTCTCCAGTTTGTATATATGCAATAAATAAATATGAAGTTTGGCAGCAGGAACATGTTATGTTGTTTCCATCTCAGAATTGTGTTAAAGCTAACAATATAAATTATATAAGTATAATATAATATAATATAAATATTTTTTTCCAGTCTAGAACTTTTTAAAATGTGTATGATTAGTGACCAACTCCCAGAAAATTATTATTATTTTCGGGGAAGAGAGAAGGTGGGGGGGGGGATTTAGCTATAGCATAAGTTTTATATTATGTTCAGAGCCGCAATAAACCGTGATAAAAAAATTACACTTTTCGCCGAGAGAACCAATATGATGATAAAGAAACCACAAAATAGTAAAAGGGCGTACCGTTGACCCAAATATAAAGTAAAGATAGCAGGTTTTTTTTAGGATAAGTTCTGGTATGTTTGCTCATTAAAGTTGATGATATTTAAAACTTTTTTTTTCTTTATGTTTAAAACTTTTAACTACCTTTATAAGACTGTAATCTCTAATGGGGTAGGGACTGATGTCCGTGACATATATCCTCTGTACAGCGCTGTGGAATTAGTGGCACTATATAAATACAATGATGGGAGGGATGTCTTGTAGGATGACAATGCCGCCATCCACAGAGAACGTGTGATCGCCCAATGGCTTGATGAGCTTGACACTGATTTTATCCCTATGTCATGGTGTTTTCAGTCACCAGATCTAAGCCCAATTATGCATTTATGGGATATTCTGTAACAAAGTTTAAAGACATTTTCCACCACCATCAACCATATGTCAGTTGAGTGACTTTCATGTGGAAGAATGGTGCTGCATCCCTCCTGCACAATTCTAGACATTGGTAGATTCAGTGCCACAGACCTGGGGGCCCATTGTTATTTAATGACTTTACAGTGGTGGTTCCATTGTTTTGTCCATTACCTTCACTTCCCTGAATTTAAAAAAAACCCGATTTTGTTTAAAAAGAAAAGCTTTGGGAAGAACATACATTTTTTTATTTAACATGGAACTCACAAATGTTTTTCAGCACTGTCTTGTCCATAAATCCCTTTTAAAATTGGCTGTGGTATAATAACCTTTGGGAAAAATATATTTTGCTTTTTAAAGTATATATTCAAATTTTGTTTTTAATGTGAAAAATTAGTTTTTGGGAAGTTGTTTATTGTCAATGGTAACTTGCATATACATTTTTTTTTTCTTGTCAAGCTTTAAAATAAAAAAAAACACCATAAAGGCAATGTAATTTATTTCTCACCTTTTGGAATCATTCTTATCTACAGTAGCTGTTAAGTTCCTAATAAATACTGAAATTATATAATTAAATAATTTTTATAAGTATAATATTTAAAGGAGATAATAAAGATATTAATGTCTAGGATATCACAAGTCACTTCAGAATTCTGCTGTCAGTTCTGTGCAGTAGAGGTCACAAAATTGCACAATGCCTTCTAATACAGTTATATACGGTATATTGTATTAATATTTTAGTGTTTCACAACATTAAGTTCTCAATAAGCAACACAAGTGAATGAAGGTCATGCACATAAGAGCTTACAATCTAAAGCTGGGTACACACTACAGGATTTTCGTCCAATAATTGGACAAATCAGCTGACATCCTTCTGTTTGGTCAGATATCGTGTGAGTGTGTATAGTGACACGATGATGTAAAGTCGTCCCAAAGTACCAATCATCGTTTCATTTGGTTGGTCATACCGTTTAATATTTTCCGATCAATCACCTAATGATCATGTAGTGTGTATGCACTCATGCTGACGATCTCCATAGATTTTACAGAGTCGGACTCTTTTCAGCCGATGTTAGCACTGAATGTCACAGTTAATAAATGTAGAGAGTGCTGTAGAAGGAATAATTAATTTGTTCGTTCTGAGACAGATCATTTAGTTTCAGAGTCACAGATGCTAACGAAATTCGTTAGGACATGTAGATAGCTATAACAAGGTGGTTTTAATCAGTGTGACAATGTGACAGAAGTGAATGAATGAATATTGTGCTGTCATTCTCCGGACTAGAGGACCAGATACAAGAACAGATGAAGAGCACAGATCTGAAGGTAAATCGTGTCAGTGTGTCTGCATGAATCGCCAGACTGATTGGACCTTCAGTCGTAAGTATAATCGTTTGAGATAGCACGTCGGTCAGAAAAATTCTTCAGTGTGTACCCAGCTTTAGGCAGGGCTTTCCAACATGCAGCCCTCCCTGGCTTTTTGTGTCACTTCACCTTCTTTGACAAACTCCATGGATGTATGACTTTTTTTTTTTCTTTTTTAAATAATATATTTGGCGCGAGAAGACATGTAAAACACAAAGGTTCATGTTAATAAATGAAGAGCACTGACCTAAAGAATTAAAAGTACAACTTTAGGAGACACTGAAATCATTTTATTGTGGTCAGACAGTGATATAATCTGTTAATTTGTATACCTATACCACATGTTACACACTTATCTTTTAGTCAGACCAGTGATAACATAGTTAATTTGCACGGGACTTTAAAGAGAGATGATTAGATCTTGATAAAATTGTGACATTGTGCAGAAGTTGGTTTACCAGTGGAATGTTAGAGGTTCAAAATAATGAATGATCCTGTTACATGCCTGTGTCTGCTTTTATTTGAATAGATTAGGCGATCCCTGGCTGAATGTCCTCCAGGTATGTGCAGAATTTTGTTGCTCTGTGACAGTGGTGGAATGATAGTTGTCATAGAGTGGAGTTTCTGGGTTAGTGAAGGCAGCCAGGAGGGTGCTGTGAAGAATGGCAGCTGGAAACCAGAGTATGTCATACATCTGTGTAGAAGAGGTGACTCTGAGAGCCTGGGGGGAGATGTGGTGGCTACTGCTTAAGATAAATAAATAGCTGTCCTTTATTTATGATCACTCTCCCTCCCCCAGTCCATCCTTCAAGTCTATCCAGGACAGTCAGCAAAACTAAAGCAGCAGAAGGGATGATAAAGAGCTGTCAACCCAGCAGCAGTGGAGTCAGGGTAGCATAGAAGCTCAGTATTGTGTGTATTTAATGAGTAACTAAACTGACAACCTGCATAGTAAAAACTCACATTCCTGTACGCCCCCTGACACTATTCGTAATACCCATCTCATTGTGTTGCCCTCCCCCTTCTCTGACAAATTCCCGCAGATCATCCACATGTAGGAACTTTTGCCTAAAAACCCTCTTTTCTTGCTTGTAAATCTGACTTGTGATTCCACCTCATTCTGACACTGGGGCTGCAAGCTCACACACTTTATTATTTGCAGTCAGGCAGAGCCTCTCTAGCCCTCATGAAATGCACACTGAATGCATGATAAGCTGAAACCTCATACACGAAGTATATATGCATTTTTAAGAAAACTAATATTCACTGGTAATGCTGTCACAAGTCATGTTGTGACTAAGAATATACCTTATGAACTGGCCACACACTACAATCTGCTGCCAAACTGGTCTGACATTGAATGTGTGACCCCAAATGATCGCTCTGTTGGCTGATAAATATGGGTGGACAATTTCTGCATAAGCATATGTATGCAGTCATCAGCTAAACGCAATGAATGAGCCCCTTAAAAGGGCCATAATTCTTACGATTCACCAACCAGGTGTGTTTGCAGCATGTGTGGCCAGATTAGCCTTATATGTGGTTGTTCGGCAAAGCAACTAGATTGCATCATGTGTAGTCCCAATCAGTCCTTTAGATCCAAATCCTTTTGTCTTTTTGGTTTCCAAATTGTTTTTCTTTTGTATTTGGTGTATAGATCTGTATAGACACTGGGTTCACCAGTTATTTCACACAACATTAGTGAGTCAAACAGTAACTTTCGGGAAACATCATAAAGATCTATAGATCATACATATAAATATACATAAGACATGTAGTAAGTTACAACCTTCTATATTAGCACAGTGTAAATCAACAGCAACAAAGCTTTAATGTTTAGATCACTGACATTTCCTAAGAAAAGTTGGTCAATATGATGATGTGGCAGATACATACTAATGAACAAGCCTTCGATAGTTCTACAGTGTTGCATAATATTTTGGTGCTATGTCAATAAAAGATAATAATAATAATGACACATCCCCATATACTTTCTAGCTAACTAGGTTACAGGCATGTATTGGGAATAAGAATCTGTCTACTTCAGGAGTGGACAAGGATGATTAGTGAAGGGAAATGAATAGGTAACGGAATCCAAGAATAACATGAGCAAAGGCTTATTCGAAACGACAGCAACAGAGTGATTGCAGTGACTGGAGAATTGCCTATACAGAACTGTTGTAACTACAATGCCTATTGTGTTCAGATTGAAAACAGCTGAAGAGGAGCTTGCAATGTAATTAAATCTGACTCTATTGTTTTATGGAGCATGTTTCTTTACTTCAATTGTTTCTTTTTTAGGCTGGTTGCTTCACCTAGCACACACAAGATCTATGCGTGATCACAACTAGAATATATATTTATGGTGGGGCGGTCACACATGGGTTAGCATTGTTACCTCTCACTGGGACCATGAGCTCTACTCCAACCAGGCCACTATCTCTGTGGAATTTGTCGCCCTGATTCATTAAGAGATGTAAACGGTAATCTTGTACGTATAATTCGCACAATTACTCTGCGCATTCCCAGAACCGGACCATACGCCTCATCCTTGAGCACAAAGGACACTTATTACAGCCTTCAATTTCAGAGAGGGAAGGGGGCGGGGAAGGGGAGTATGTACATTGTAATGCTCAAGCGCGCGCAGCAGCATCCGATTCATGCTCTGGGCATCTCTCGGGTATTTGTTTTTCAGCTGTATCTCTTGCTCCAGCTACACATCTAGTCTAAGTGCTGATTACAAGTGATGATGGCTGTGTATGCATTGCTAGGACGTATAAAAGGAAATTCGAGAAACTGACCAGCGCTTCTGGTTCCACTATTGGGATACAAAACACATAAACATGCCAAAGAGTCTTAAATAAGTTATTCAAACAGGGATTCTTCCAGTCCCGATCGCACGTAATTGTATTTACTAGAGGATGAACTTCTAAGGGCCAAACAGATTCAAGTTGGAAGTCAATTCCTCCTTTCCACCACACATGTGGGTTAACCAGTAAAACTTTTTCCACCACGCAGCAGGCGTCCAGATGTCACGCCCACTGCTGCCTCTGTTTAGAGTATGTATCATCTCATTGGTCAAAGCCCCGATCACGTGTGAGAATATAAAAAAGGAGATTGCACATAGCATAATATCTTCTAGTTAAATTCCGTAACAATTTTATTCTTGCACTTATATATAAAGCAAAGTGTGGATGGACCGTACCGATATATAAGATCTTATATATTTGTACGGGTCCATCCACACTGACCAATGAGAAAATATTTACTCTAAACAGAGGCAGCAGTGGCAGTGACGTCCGGATGCGCGGTGAAAAAAGTTTTACTGGTTAACCCACATGTGTGGTGGAAAGGAGGAATTGACTTCAACTTGAATCTGTTCGTCCTCTAGTAAATACAATTATATGGGATCGGAACCGGAAGAATCCCCGTTTGAAGAACTTATTTAAGACTGTTTAGCCTGTTTATATGTTTTGTATCCCAATAGTGGAACCAGAAGCGCTGGTCAGTTCCTCGAATTACCTATAATTTGTTATCGTTTTGGGTTTTTAGGTATATTGCCCTTGAGCTAGCTATCAGCAGCATCTGAGTGAAGCGCCTGTTGATTCTGTACTCTGTCATTTGTTTTATATGCTGGGACATTTGTTAACAATCAGGAGCAACTGTAAACCTCTGTTTTAAGTAGACATTCATAACATCTTAATAAATGTATTTCATGGGGGAAAAATATATATATTTTTATGTTTTATCATTAATGACTATATTATTTACAGGTGGTATGAATTTAATTTCTTTTCTGTGCGTTCTTTTGTGAGTTTATATTTCACATAAGTATTGGATGTATCTTGCATTGTCTTGTCTAGTAGAGAGGAGCAGACCTACACCCATAGTCATCACCGCACATATCTTCACATCCGCTCCTTGTTGAATTCAGACGTGCGTATACCCGATTTACATGCGCGGTCTTTTTTTTTAAAAAAACCCCGCAAATTAGGTTCAGTATGCGTCCCTTAATGAATCAGACCCCGCATGTTCTTCCCATGCTTACATGGGTTTCCTCCAACAGTATAAAAATAAACTGATTGTTTAATTGTCTTCGGATTAAATTAAATCTAGTTAGTGTGTGTGTGTGATAGAGAACATTTAATGTAAGCTCCACTGGGGCAGGTACTGATGTGAATGATTAAACATTCTCTGTAAAATGCTACATAATATGTTGGCGCTTTATCAATAAAGGATAATAAATAATAATACAATTTCCTAGAGACAGCTTCAGCTCATGCTCGACTATAAAACTCTATCTGCTTCATGGGAAATAGGTGTGCCGAAAAAGAGAGGGTTGGTTATAAATAATCTCTTTCTTACGGGGATGCTTTGCACTGGTGTATTAGTGAAATGAAATAATGATTTGTTGCCCACAATTTTATTTCTCCCCCTAAATGAAACAAACATCTGGAATGAAAACTTACTCTCTGCTGAAATACACTAGTGGATAGTTGTGCCATTAATGAACTTATTTTTATGTAGAGTAATAGATCATATAGGTAATGCGTACTGTGCTGCTACATACCAGAGTGATCATTTCTCTTACAATATTGGCTTACTATTTGTATGAGTATCACTTTTTATATAGTTCTGGAGAAGGTTATTGGTGTGAAGGGCGCACAGATAATTGCTACACAATCTGGCACCTATAACTGGATTGTCCTCAATTGCCTTCCTTTTAGCACTTAGTGATCAGTGGTATTGCTATATGTTACTATGTGATAGATTCCCTTTCTATAACATGTATTTGTTACACATGCTAACTGTAATATGGACATGCTTTTCTTTATATTTTGAACACTATTCCTGGTCAAGAATGGAGATTGTAGGCAGTTGTAATTCCCCAATGTGTCTCTATATAGCCATAGCTGAAAGAGTTGCTCTGTGTTTGCCAGATGTAAATGCATGAAAGCAACTATAATGTATGTAATAAGTAGTAATAATGATGTTGATAATAATATTAGCAGCCATCACAATGAGATTAGTAATCAATGTTTGCCCTTTAAGCCCACTGCCTACACAGGCTATAGATGCAAGTTAGTATATTATAGGAAGACTTGAGTCCGAGCCTTACTGTGTCACTTACCACCAGTCCAATACCTGGTTGTACCCAATGTACAATGTAGAAAAGTAGAACAGATATACATACATTAAGAGACATGGAAATTTTGAAAAAAGTTCAGGGTGAAAAATTGTCACCAATGCTTCATGAAATAGTGTGACTTAGCATTACAGCACCCAGAACCTTCACATTCCATGTAATGGCAGTGATCTGCCACTGCCTGTGTCAACAATAATGCAGGGCAAGTGCAGTGAAGCAGTGGCGCACGCAGGGGGGTTCTGAGTCTCCACAAACCCCCCCCCCTGCGCTAACTAAGTGGCCGCCATAGCGGCACTATCCTATACAGCAGCCGCGGCGCTGTCAAAGAAGCGTCCGCGGCGGTGCTGTATTACAGCACCGCCGCGGACGCCGACAGCAGCTCTCTCTCGTGTGTGTGGTTTTTTTTGGGGGGGGGGTCAGGGGATGGAACCCCCCTGACAATCCTGCGTGCGCCCCTGTGAAGCCGTAACTGTGCTTCACTGGGCATTCATAGGCTCCTCTAGGAGGATGGACTGCATCGCCAAGTCCCTCCTCCAAATTTGTTATGGCCTGGCTATGTAGTGTTCTGGTGTAACCACAAAGCTCTGCACCATTTTGTACTCTAATGTGCATACATAATATTATCAGTAGCAGTATCAGATATATAGCCATCATCATCATTGTAATCAACAAAGTAATAAATATTTTAAAATAATCACCATAAAAACACCTACATAATAACAGGGTAGCAGTGGCATCAATTTAATAATCTAAGCCAGGAGTGTGCAATGAAACTGAGGCAGCTGTCACAGGCAGCAAAATTTCAGGGCTGCAAACTGTATGGAATTAATTTTAAAAAAGCAAATATTCTTGTATGATTAAGAATTTGTCTCTTATAATGTACATCAGTGGTCGAAGTGGAAATGTAGAAGTGGCTGTATGGAAAATGTAAGTGAATGAAGTTTTACAATGAAGTCAGAAGAAGTAGTGGTATGGAATACCACCGTATAAACTCCCACTTCGACCCCTGATCTGCATACAGTAATACAGATGTTTATTTCACAGCTAAGTGCAGATGTACAGACCATGTGACCACTATATCTTCATTCATGGTCGGCACTTTAAAGGATAAAAAACACGTGCCTGTTGGGGCTCCCTCACCGTAACACTGACCCTGGCCAGTCTCAGCAGACATGGACTTTCAGTTCCACTACTAACAAAGGAATCATACCACTGGCAGGGGTTAGCTCTGGCAACAGCAGTCTTGTTGCTGATGGTACCGTTTGTGAAAAGCTCTATTGAGTTGAAAAAAAGATCTCTTTTTGCTGGCAATAGAACTTTTCACCCTTTGATAAATCAACTTATAAATTTACTCATAGCCCATGTAGATATCTAACATAAACTAATATCTAACATAGTTTTTCCCTCCAGTAGGCACAATTGAGCAAATATGTTGTATTTATTTATTAGGTCAGAATACCTTAAATGAGTGTGCAAATAGACAAGTCACTAAATTTTTTAGTAATGTTGTTGTAAGAGTTGCTATCAGACCCTGCCCCAGTGGAGCTTACAGTCTACAATCCCTAATACACACACACACTTGGAGTGTGGGATGAAACCGGACTACCCAGATGAAACTCATTGAAAAACGAGGATAACATACAAATTAAACATATATAGGGCCCTTGTTGGAATAAAACCCATGACCCTAGTGTTGTGAAGAAGTAACGGTAACCAGTGTCACTGTGCCACCTCATTTATTATCATTTATTTAATTATTATCAAGGGAATCATTTTTTCATTACCATAAAGCATCATTTATTTCATTACTATTGGGGACATTATATAATTAATTACTATAAGAGAATTAGTTTTTTTTTATATCTTACGGGGACAATACTAGTAATGTGAGCATGCACCAGCACTCATGCGCAAGTTGGGGCTTGTAGTTGGACAAGCGCCAGCATGCAAGAACACTCATGGGCTGTCAGAACATGCTGGCACATGTAGTGCCACAAATGCTTGCAGTATATTTGGACAATATTACTCTGGTACCCAACGTGCAGCCCAATGCGACTCAACATTGGGCTGGTACTCTCTAGTTGCAGAGGCCAAATCTTTATTTCCCTTCCCAGAGGACCCGGCCAATGTGGAGTAGGCTGGGCTGCTACTGTGGGCCAAAATCATCAAAGCACGTATTTTGATTGCAACCCACGTTCAGTATTATGGGTTGGGTGTTGGGTACGGTATTCTGTCACTTGGAATACCGACACAGAGCATATCGACAAAAATACCCCAATGAGTGTAAAAATGACATAATTTAAATGTAGACTTACATTACCACAGACAGCGCAGTTTTCCGAACAGACTGGTTCGCGACTGCTGCTAATTCCGAAGATACTGGATTTTGTCAGTTGAGTTTGACGTCACAAATGCGGCAATAGTAGAACCTGCTGCCTAACCCTAACCCTAACACTAATCCTCAGATTGAAATGGCACTTTAAATCTTCATGTCGCTCACTTCTCTGCAAGGCATGGATCTCAAGATGCATGATCTTTTGAAATCGGAGGAAGGTCTGCTGTGTTCTACTACACTGGATGCAGCAGGATGCGTCCAATACCTATGTGGATTATAAATTCACACAGAAAAATAAAATAAAAACATTATTGTTACCTGATAATAAGAAAGACATTAATGTCATTGTTATTTTTTTCCATGACATACATTTGTTAGAATGTTTTTAATGTCTACTTAGCATAAAATACACTTTTACAGTTGCTCGTGATAGCAAACACGTTATAGCATGCATAGGGGACTGTCATCACTAATGATCGGGACTTAGACTAGCCTTTTAGCTGGAGCAAGAAATATGGCAAAAAGACAAGTAACTTGCAGACGCTCAGAGCTTGATTCAGACGTGGCTGCGTGCGCTTGACTTTGGCAAGTCCATACTGTAAATTCACTATGGCACAACGCCCCTTCCTCAACCAGTTCACTGAACGAAATCGTAGGCTGCAGTAAGTGTCCTTTGCGCCTGCAGGCGCACGGAACAGTACTGCGTTCACAGATGATTCTGCCGGTTCTGGTCATGTGCAGAGTGATCTTGCGTATGATACGCTCAAAATCAGCAGGTACATGCCTTGATGATGTAGGCCCAATATTGGAAACCGTTCGCGGTTCAGGCGTTTGCAAACTATATATATATATATATATATATATATATATATATATATATATATATACATTAATTATAGTCTTA
The DNA here is from genome assembly GCF_038048845.1 of Mixophyes fleayi. Classification (NCBI taxonomy): domain Eukaryota; kingdom Metazoa; phylum Chordata; class Amphibia; order Anura; family Limnodynastidae; genus Mixophyes; species Mixophyes fleayi. Next base: position 67,774,820 of record NC_134410.1, read on the forward strand.
TAACGGTTCATTAATCATTCCACTGCAAAACTTTTTAGAAATGTTAATATGAACTGTGCTGATGCATTGGTCCAGCTGCCTCCTAACAATAGTTTAAAATATATTCCAATTGTGACATTCTGTTCATACACAAAGGTCACAACATTTTGTTTTTAAAAACTCCCTTTCTCTTTGGTTCCTGCACTGCACCTTTTGGTCATCACAGGCCCAAGTGAAGCTTTTCAGCCTTTGATTAGAAAGATCTAACAGGCCCGGCAGCCTCTCAGCTTTCAAGCACCAAGACTACGGTTGGTCAGGGCTGTAGGAGGCCAGAAGGACTGGGCTCAAGTGACTATCCTAGCACGGCCAGGGGTCTGACATCAGAGGGAATCTGAGGCCTGACATATTCACCACAAGGTGACAAACACAGACATATGCCAAAAAAATACAGTAGCACATAATTGGCAAAGAGAAGATGCCCTGCACTATCCATTAGAGAAGATCTCCTTTAAAGTATTTCCATTCATAACACAACTATGCCTCTCATCCTTGTGCTGTCCTGCTGGGTGGTTTCTCATGCTACCCTTTGCTTACAAGAACAGTGACCAATAGCAATTTTGGCTTTTGACCTTGCTTTCAATGTGGCCTCTATGGGATGCCATACCTTCTAACATGGAGGGGGAGGATAAACTTTTTAAGTATCTTGTTTATGAGCTAGAAAAGACAATATTATTTCCTGAGTAGGAATTTGCTTTAACATTGTATTTTCTTATTTCATTTGAACATAAAAAAAAATCAAATCTGAAATAAGTCTTAAATGTAAAAATAACTTAAATAGCTAAGATAAAAACTTAGACTCTATTAGCTAGTTTGCACCTCTTTGCTAAAAGAGTGCCTATGGTGTTACATTTCATTAGAACTAATACAAATATGGAGGTTTATAAATCAAGATACATAAACAGTACATTTTAAAGCCCATAAAAAAGACATCTGAATGGCCATTTACTTTCCATGTGTATTAAATAAATGATCACATGCTTACACATGAATCTAGCCATAGTAGCAGAGAAGATTTTTTTTTTATCTACTATGATTTTTATTTTAAACAAAGTTCTGCATTACATTTTGTGGACAAGAATAACAATTGAGGTCATTTGCGAAGTGCAAAATGACCGCTCAGCAGCCAAAAGACACCCTTTGACCTGCCGTGCCACTCAATTTGTCCAAGGGCACCTAGATTCTCTGGTTTGCTCAGAGCAAGAGGAGCAGCAGTTTGCACAGACAGAGGGAAGGAGTTGGCTGGACTGAAGGCATTCCTAACAAAGTATGGATTTCCTATTCTGGCACAGTGCAGAAATGATAATTCAGTTTGCAGAGATTATTGAAATGAGATAAAGGAAGGGAGAGAGTACATTTTAACTCCCAAAGCAATGGCCACACCTCAAAAAAAAAATAATTGCATCAGCTTTAAGAAGTAGAGATACTCGGGCTCGGTACTTTCTCACTTTTTCGGAATTGAAAACGAGGCAAAACGTCATTGTTACGTTGTCGGATCTCGAGTTTTGAAATCTATAAGTACCACCCTTCTTGGCAATCTAACGCCATTTCACAGAGGGACACAGAAGGGGTAGCAAAGTCTGTAGAGCAGTTGGGCAGCAACATAGATAGAATAGTAAGAGGAGGGGTAGCAGTGTTCAACAAAATCTACAGTGACATTCAGGAGAGCTCCATTGCTCTATTGCTAATTTTCATTGCTGAAATACAAATCCTAGTTCTAGCAGGCTTGGTGTAATTCTGCAGTAACATTCTACTGTGTTATATAGGTAACACACAAAGAGGAGAGCTCCATTGCTAATTGTCATTGCTGAAATAGAATTAATAGGGCAGACTTGGTCTTTTACACCTGCAGTTGCATAATGTACAGTGTTATATAGGTAACACACAAAGAGAAGAGCTCCATTGCTCCATTGCTAATTATCATTGCTGAAATACAAATACTAGGCCTGGCAGGCTTTTCTTCTGACTTTGCAGTCAAATAGTATGGTGTTATGTAGGTTACACACAAAGAGACGAGTCCGTGAGGAGAGTCTATACACGAGTGCTATGTGTAATCGTGACCATTCTGATAGTGTACCCATAAAGAAGGCCCCTTTCAGCATTTCTGCAGATGTGTGCTTGAACCAAGTGTAGCCGGTGATACACCAATTGAGGATACCACTTTGGAATTGGACTTTTGTAATGGTGGATTCCAGCGGTGATTAATTAATAATGTGTGAGGATGAGGTACACACTGATGAGGGTGAGGATGAGGCTGAGGATGATGATAACAACATCTTGCCACAGTAGAGTTCATTTACAGCACTGTTACTGTAGGTGCCTTAAGCCCATTGTTACCTTGTTTTGTGGGGGCCCAAACATACCAAGCACTTCAGCCACAAGGAGTGGCAGTTTTGTGGCTGAAGTGCTTTGTTTGTTAAAGTATACATGTCCTTTTTAAGATCCAACATAAGGGTGGGAGGGAGGTCTCAAGGACAATACCATCTTGCACCACTTTTTTTTCCTACAACTGCTGTGTATAGCAATGTATCCTAGATGTGCTAGGAACTGCCGTGTGTTTGAGTCATTGCTCTGTCGCTTAGCATCCAGCCAGGTCGCTGCAGTATTTGTACAAAAGAGTATGAAAATAATATTGTGACCTGTGAGGTGGTCAAAATTGACTCCTAATGACTTGAAATTAGTGTTATTGAGATTAATAATAATATAGGAACATAAAAAGAGCAAAATTAGGTGATTTTAGCATATTTTAGCAATGTTTCTAAAAACTACAGATCCAAAACCAAAACTAAAACCAAAATACACGAGGGCGGTTTTTCCAAAACTAAAACACGAAGCTAATCCATATTCAAAACCAAAGCCAAAACTAGTTCACGGGGGTCAGTAAGCATCTCTAATAAGAATTAAGGTTTTGTATATACAACCCATTATGTATCTCAATGTTGCGTTTCAACTAGAGATGGTCACTGACCCCCGTGTTTTGGTTTTGGATTCGGTTTTGGATCTGGATTACCGTCGTGTTTTGGTTTTGGTTTTGGTTTTGCAAAACCGCCATTGCGTGTTTAGGTTTTGGTTTTGGTTTTGTTTGGTTTTGTTTTGCTATTTTTTTGGAAAATCCATGTTTTTGGGCCTAAATTAACCCAATTTAGTGCTCCAACTGTTTTAGAGACAAGTAATCTAATTGTTGAGGTAATAAATCATCCAAAAAAACAGTTTAATTCTTCGTTGGTAGGCCTATTCTACACACAAAACAGATTGTCTTCCTCTCCATCTATGCATATTGGCAATGCAGCCATCGTCTTTGAATGTATATTACACCCTACACTTATAGTTAAATATGTAAAGAAATGGAAAAAGCCAGTTTGGTTTCTGTCTCTCAAGGCCCCCCTCCACTTGTATAAAATACCAAAAAATTCAGCCATTATAGACTGTACAATATTAATTGACATGGAGAAAGCCAGTTTGGTTTCTGTCTCTCTAGGCCCCCCTCCACTTGTATAAAATACTAAAAAATTCAGCCATTATAGACTGTACAATATTAATTGACATGGAGAAAGACAGTTTGGGGTCACTCTGTCTCTCTAGGCCCCCCTCCACTTGTATAAAATACCAAAAAATTCAGCCATTATAGACTGTACAATATTAATTGACATGGAAAAAGCCAGTTTTGTTTCTGTCTCTCTAGGCCCCCCTCCACTTGTATAAAATACCCAAAAATTCAGCCATTATAGACTGTACAATATTATGAAAAATGGACAAAGCCAGTTTAGGGTCACTCTGTCTATGACACCCTACCCTTAAGGATAAATTGCCCTAACAGCAGCCTTTCAAGATGGTATGTGATATGGAAATGCCACAAGTCCCTTTCCTCTTTGGGGGTAGATTGCACCCTACACTTACATAGAAAGTTTTAAAAAGATGTTATCGGCATCATCTTCAGCTTAATCCTCACCCTCATCAGTGTGTACGTCATCATCACAGACTATCAATTCATCGCCGCTTGAATCCGCCATTAGAGAACAGTCAGTGCTTGGATGTCTTGGATGGTGAAGGCCTTCCTCGTGGAAGATGTAGTTCATTTTTATAAACATCATTTTCTCCACATTTTTGGGAAGTAACCTTCTACGACGATCACTGACTAAGTTCCCTGCTGTGCTGAACACTCGTTCAGAGTACACACTGGAGGGTGGGCAGCTTAGGTATTGCAAAGCAAGTTTGTACATGGGTTTCCAAATGGCCTGCTTTTCTTCCCAGTAAGGAAAGGGACTGTCTGACATTTCCATATCAACTACCTCTTGAAAGTAATCCTCCACCATCCTTTGCATGTTTATACTCATATTGGATGGAGTTATGGGCAAAGTGACACATTTTTTTGAAAAATCCTTCAAACCAGCCCAGATGTTAAATTGTTCTGGTCTGCCCCCTGTGTCTTCCCTGCTTCTTTTTTGGAAATTTAATTTTTTACGAGCAACAGCTTGAGAAAGTAAAGGAGGACACGTCGTCAAGCCGAGTCCCAGTTCAGCGGCCAACTTGCTGAGCAATAGCTCCTTGCAAAAGTTCACATCTCACTCATTTACAAGTAAAGACTCAATGTAGGTTTTAAACCTTGGATCAAGCACAGTGGCCAAAACGTACTGATCCGAGTTCAAGATCTTAATAACTCGAGGATCATTGTGAAGCGAATTAAGTACTTGATCGACAAGGCCAACATACTTTGCTGAATTGCTTGCTTTCAGCTCCTCCTTCATTTTCTCAAGCTGCTTTTCCAATAGTCTAATTAAAGGAATGACTTGGCTCAAACTAGCAGAGTCTGCACTGATCTCACATGTCACAACTTCAAATGGTTTCAGCACCTTGCACAGCACTGAAAGGATTCCCCACTGTGCAAGAGTGAAATACATCCCCCCTCCTTTCCCAATGTCATGACTTGTGCAATATGCTTGGATGGCTTTGTGCTGTTCCTCCATCCTCTGAAGCATGTACAGGGTGGAATTCCACCGAGTTACCACCTCTTGCTTAAGTTGGTGGCAGGGCAAGTTAAACTGCTCTTGGAGCTGCTGTAATCTCCTACATGCTGTGGCTGAATGCCTGAAATGGCCTGAAATTTTACGGGCCACCGAAAGCATCTCCTGCACCTCACGGTTATTTCGTAGGAAGCTCTGCACCACCAAGTTGATGGTGTGAGCAAAACAGGGAATATGTTGGAAATCACCCAGCTGTAATGCTCGCACTATATTGTTGGCGTTATCTGAAATGACATACCCTGGGGAGAGTCCGAGTGGTATAAGCCATGCATCAATCACATCTCTCAGTTTGCGTAACAAATTGTCAGCCATATGCCTGTTAGTGAAGCCGGTGATACAAAGAGTGGCCTGCCTGTGACAAATGTTACGTAGTGGTGTACATGCTGCTGCTGTTCCTGCTGGTGAAGGTGAATGACCAACCCAGTGGGCTGTCACAGTCATATAGTCTTTGGTTTGGCCACTTCCACTTGTCCACATATTTGTGGTTAAGTGAACAGTGGGCAGAATGGCATTTTTCAGCGCAATCTCTACATTTTTACACACTTTTTGGTATAGTTGTGGAATAGCTTTACGGGAGAAATGGTGTCGCGATGGAATTCTGTAACGCGGACACAAAACCTCAATTAACTGTGAAAAACCAGCTGCATTTATTGTGGAGATTGGACGCAGATCTAACACTAACATTGCAGCCATGGCGTCTGTGATTCGCTTGGCGACTGGGTGACTGCTGTCATATTTGCTTCCCCTCGCAAATGATTGTTTCACAGTTAATTGCTGAAATGTAGGACTGCTCATTTTATTAACCTGCCTCTGGGATGACGATTCACCCCCAGCAGCAGCAACAGCAGCAGCAGGACTAACGCTTTCTTCAGAGGAATCAATAATAGTGCCGGAGTCATCCAGCCTTAAGTGGGATGCCGGGCTAACTCCGAGCGCTACTGAGGATATTGATGAGGATGGTGTGGTGGGTGTATTTTGTAGCCGTCGGTATGTCGGTGAGCGGAGGGTCTTAGCTGATGAGGGAGTGCTTGTATTCTTTTGGGAAGAACTTTCAGCTTTTCCCAACACTTTGCCATGAACTCTCGTTAAATGGCGTAACATAGACGAGGTTCCAAGATGGTTAAGGTCCCTCCCTCGACTGACTGTGGCTTCACATACACTACAAATGGCTATACAATTGTTGTCTGGATTTGGGTAGAAATAATTCCACACATAAGAAGTGGATTTTTTTGTTTTATGCCCAGGCATGACAATGGCCTTTTTCTTGTCACGTGCCAGAACTGCTGCCACTGATGCAGGACTTACACAAACAACCTCATCCTCATCAACATCCTCATTAGCGCCCTCGTCGCCTACACAAATCTCCCCCTTATCCTCTTCTAATTCCAAAGTGGCATCCTCAATTTGGGTATCACCGGCTACACTCGGGCTATTAAGGCACACATCAGCAGAATGCTCACGATTAGACATCCCACTGTTGGATGGACTCTCCACAGGGATTGTTGTCATTTGTGAATCAGTGCAAATATTCTCCTGTAATGCCTCACTGTTATCTTGCAGCTCGGCTTTGACGCGTAACAGTAGTTGTGCACCAATTGTAGGCTGGGTATCTTTTTGGGATCTGCCACTAATAGCCAAAGGTGAAGGCCTCATTCTCTCTTTGCCACTGCGTGTGTAGAATGGCATGCTTGCAATTTTTTTTTTATGGTCACTTAACTTTTGCTCAGTTACACTTCTTTTTCGCTTCAATACAGTAATTTTTTTTTTGGTTTTTGTTTTTTGCACTAATTTGAAAACACTCTGTTGTTTGACATCGCCTTGGCCAGATGACGTACTGGGAACACTAACATCAGGACTGGTGACAGAACCTGGTTGCTCATTCAGATCATATGTGGACTGCTTTGAATCCATTCTGAGCGCAAACCACTGGGGAGTGCTAAAAATTATTTAGTAGATACTGCTGACAGTTATGACTTTTGACAGCCAGAAATATTAATGCACAATTAGGGAGGACACCCCAAAAGCACTGAGGAGTGCTAAAAATTATTTAGTAGATACTGCTGACAGATATGACTTTTGACAGCCAGAAATATTAATGCACAATTAGGGAGGACACCCCAAAAGCACTGAGGAGTGCTAAAAATTATTTAGTAGATACTGCTGACAGATATGACTTTTGACAGCCAGAAATATTAATGCACAATTAGGGAGGACACCCCAAAAGCACTGAGGAGTGCTAAAAATTATTTAGTAGATACTGCTGACAGATATGACTTTTGACAGCCAGAAATATTAATGCACAATTAGGGAGGACACCCCAAAAGCACTGAGGAGTGCTAAAAATTATTTAGTAGATACTGCTGACAGATATGACTTTTGACAGCCAGAAATATTAATGCACAATTAGGGAGGACACCCCAAAAGCACTGAGGAGTGCTAAAAATTATTTAGTAGATACTGCTGACAGATATGACTTTTGACAGCCAGAAATATTAATGCACAATTATGGGGGACACCCCAAAAGCGCTGGGGAGTGCCAAATATGAAGAAAAAATAATAAACCTCTATCCTCCTCTCTGCACTAGCGATTTTGGTTAGAGCAATTGCAAGAACAATATTGTATTCTCTGTCCCTGCTCTAATTAGCCTATGACTACACCCTGCTCTCTCCCTCTGTCAAATGGCGATGGATTGCTGTGGAGGCGTGTATTTATAAAGTTGAAGTATCGCGAGAACCGAGCCCCGAGATCCGACGACGTCACAATGACGTTCGGCCTCGATTTGGATTCGGAATGGGCGGGAGAGTACCGAGCTGCTCAGCTCGGTTCTCGGATACCCAAAGTTCGGGTGGGTTCGGTTCTCGGAGAACCGGACCCGCCCATCTCTAGTTTCAACAGAGAAGTACATCTCCAGGGGCACTCTGAGTAACGTAATATCACGCTTCACACTAGGGACGGGAATCATTTGATGTTTCATCGGAACCACCGGTTAGATACTTCCAATATTTGATGTTTAACTCCGCAATGGTAAGAATCCAATGTTTCCTCGCCATCGCTAGATTTCTCCAACGATGTTTTATAACGCTTACTGATGGTGTTTTTTTTTTATTTGTCTTTTTATTTACACTGCCTGCTGACTTGCTCTCTCTCTGTCTTCATCACAACTAAAGAGAGACTGATTTTAGTCTGACAAAAGACACACTAAACTGGCTGCTGCAGCATAGATGCTGCTGCTGGGGTGGTGGCTGAGAATGAAAGACACTCTGGTCAGCCAATCACCAGCAGCACATTGGACAGGGGGGCAGACTGGCTGGCAGCTATTGGTAATTGAGCAGTAAGTGACACTGTTGAGCTTGGTACACACTACAGAATTTTCCACCAACTTTTTATGCTGATCTATTTAACATGCGATCGATGGTCCGATCGCTCGGTCCATGGACTGCATACACACTAGCCTTGTTTTAGACGATAAAGGGAAGAGCAGCTGTCCTGTTAGCGATTTTTTACAGCCATGTTGTCGTGAGCAATAATTTTAATTTCGTACACACTGAAGCATCATTTGCAGGGCATGTAATTATGTACCAAAGACATTAGCATAAAGGGGCAGAGCTTTCACTATAGTTAACACCCAAAGCCACATAAAAAGAGAAGGCAACACTGTCTCTTCATTCTTCCCTATAAAATAGAAGTTTATTACCATACATAAAGCTTAGAAAAAACATTTAACTGGTAAAGTGCAATGCAATAATTATTCCCTAATAATAAAATCCCTTTGTATGTAATGGAATGCTCCATTCTCTGCGGGCATCATCGCTGATTGGTCCAAGGCAGAAACGAATGCCCATGTCTGAGTGTATAAAATGGCAGGAGCCTGTCTGGCGCGGAGAAACGTGAGAAGATGGCGAGTGAAGAGAAGGTGTCAGTGGGGGTTGCGGGTGAGGAGAAGATGTCAGTGGGGGTTGCGGATGAGGAGAAGATGTCAGTGGGGGTTGCGAGTGAGGAGAAGGTGTCAGTGGGGGTTGCAGCTATGAAGACGGAGACTGAGTCAGAGATGGTGCTGGAAGGGCCAAAAAATGTTGAAAAAGTTAAGGTGGGGGGTGGAGATGCTCAAGAAGAGCAAGGAGCAAAGCCAATGAGCCCAAGAGAGGTGGAGATGATGGTAAAAGTACTAGACCAGTACGACTATGACATTAAAAAGGTGAGTAGCACGTGTAGTGTACCTGTTTGAAGGACTTTATTTCATTCTAGTTTCACACGAAGCAATGTAAACGCATAATTTGTAACATATATTTTATTTTGTCAGAACGAAGAATTAACAGTGAGAAGGCCAGTTTAGATACCACTGGTACCACTAATGTAACACCTGTTATCAAACAAGAAAATATTGATGTTGAAACAACTAAATGCTTTGATCACATACCTGTACCGTTATAATTAACCAAAATGGCGCCTGTTTTCCAGAATATATGGAGGTTAAGCCCGCTATTATTGCAATTGCGCCACAGGGACCACAACATAAACTGATCTCGAGCAGTGTACAAGATGAGCAAATGAGAGTATTTCTGGTGTTGGATATAAATTACAGATATAGAAGTTTAATGGTAAACATTTTTTATTTCCTTGTTTCGTAGGTAAAGAAATCAAAGGGAATAGAAACCCAAGAAAAAAATTAAAAACCTTGAGAAAAATTTTGTTGAAATGTGTATGCTGTTTGGAACTGTTCTGCCACAAACCACTAGCACCTTTAAAGTGTAATACTATTTTTTTCACTTGTCATATTCTGCAATAAAAATTTTTGTACTTTTTTTCCTGCAATAAAACTGTTGCATGAAAACTGTGTGGTTTATTCTGGGTATTTTACAAATATTAGTTAATAAAGGTTAATATGACTTTAATTACCGTATATACTCGTGTATAAGCCGAGTTTTTCAGCACATTTTTTGTGCTGAAAAAAGCCCCCCTCGGCTTATACTCGAGTCCCACTTACCTGGTCTCCGTTTTCCAGTCTCCCCCGCTCATCTGCAGGCATCTGCAGCCTCTGTGGATCACTGTCAGCCACCATTTTATTGTAGCCCGTTTTTATGTGTTCATTGCACATGGAACAATAAAGTTAAATGAAAAGGAGCCTGTCAGTCAAAGCTAAAGACCGGGACATTTCCATCTAGCCCCGCTGGTCAGAGACACATTTGAGTACCCTGACTTGTCCACTGCAATTATTTGCAGCAGTTTTATAAAGTCCAATATTTTCATTTTTTGTCACCTATTAATAAGTGTCTGAAGATTCTTTTGCATAACTGTGAAATCATTGAAAAGTCTAAAAACATCCCAAACTTCAAGTATAATAAGGGTTAAATCACACAAAGCAAATTGTATTGTTCTGTTAAAATGTTTCTTCCAGCAAACAAAATCAAACTTATCTTTATCTGAGCTATTATATCAAATTCTATTTAGTGTATGTGCAGCATCTTTTGCATTACTAAAGCCTAAATTACTATACTGTTCTGAACACTTAGGAGTAACTGCTCATCACCTTCTAAAGGTGAATAAACTTAACTGGCACATGTATTTAGTATCCACAGACTGTCTCATTGATTTTTATATTAATGATCTGAGTTGTCTTTAGTGAATGTTATTTATATCTGTGTTCACCTATTAGGCTTGATACCAAGTGCAGAGGATTTAGTTTAACCATTTGTGTACAATTTATTAGGATATGGGTATATATTATGTACTTATATAATTTTATTGATGTTTAATAACAATAAATTTTGATATATGCATTTACAACCTCACGTTTGTATTATTGGGAGCCCAGTGTTAACGATATCCAGCACTGTTTTTATTTTTGAAACTTACCAGTAGCTGCTGCATTTCCCACCCTAGGCTTATACTCGAGTCAATAAGTTTTCCCAGTTTTTTGTGGTAAAATTAAGTGCCTCGGCTTATATTCGGGTCGACTTATACTCGAGTATATACGGTAGTTTATATATATAAATGTGAAGTTTAATAGTTTATAAAGGTATAAGTTTATAAAGGGTAAATATGAATAGGTTCCCAATATAGATGCAAAGGGTAATAACACACACAAGTGTAATGGTCTGCAACCAGACAGGTACAATACACATCTATACAAAACACAAGTCTGTGATGTGCAGATACCGCACCACGTGGGAATGGTACAGGAATCACAAATTTACAAACACACGCCCCCCAGGTCGAGGAAGTATCAGAGGATTGTCGTGGATCGGTTGGAAATTTATACACACTACACAACGAAAAGGAGATTGGAACGAAAATATTTAACGGTATGACCAACCAAATGAGGCAACAATTGTCCATTTGGGCAGACTTTCGACCATCGTGTCACTACACACACTGACCCGACTTTCAAACGAGCGGTTGTATGTCGGCTGGTTGAACCGATTATTGGACAAAAACCCTGTAGTGTGTATCAGCTTTAGTCACTCACTGTGTTGGCTGTAGAGATGAGCGGGTCCGGAATTATTAAATCAGAACCCCCCCGAACAGTGCCGATCCGAGCCCGGATCCGAGCACTGTTCGGGGGTTCCCGCTGACGACGAACCTCAGAACGAGGCAAAACCTCGTCATCACACCGTCGGATCTTGCGAGATCCCGAAGAGAGGAGGATTAAGGAAGACAGATGTGAGGTGTGGTTTAGTACTTACATGCATGATGCACTGGGCAGTCTATAGTGGATAGGGCTGTGATGGGCATGAGGCTGCCATGCACTGGAAAATGTATTTTGCATAGGACTAAATGTGATAAGGTTTTGGGTTAGATATGGTGGACAAGATGTTATATGTGGTAGAAATAAGGCTGTTGTGTCTAGCACACATGTGGCTGGCATGAGGCTTTTATCCTGGGTGCAGAGATGGGCATGATGCTCTTATACTGCGTTGGGCATGATGCACAGAACTGTATGTGGTTGACAGGACTGTGGTGGATATGCTAGATATGGGGATATATGGTATGTGGTTGCTTGGGACGTTTGTGGATATGATGCTATTATGCTGTATATGATGGGCATGTGATTATACATGGTTACCATGGGGTCGTATTTTGCTACAGCTATACAGGACACAGCTATTTTATTGGGCATCAGACTGTATATGGTGGTATGAGATGTTATGCTGACATTTGGCTGCACTGTTATACATCATTGTTTCAGATATAAAAATGGGAAATAAATACTAAATAATACTAAATAAATATGGGGTTCAGCTTTTTGACACGTTGTGGGGTGGGGAGAAAGAGCCAGGTAACAAACAAGAAAATAACTTCCTGTGGGTCAAAAAGGTGTGGTGTGAGCATAGTTTATGAATATTCTTCCTCCTACACAAAGCAAACAAGGGTTCCAGTTATTCAGGATGATTTTTCTTGCTCACTACATTAAACTTGTGTCGCTTAGCTTAGTCATCCAGCTACCTCGGTGCAACCTTTTGGACTAAAAACAATATTGTGAGGTGTTCAGAATAGACTGGAAATTAGTGGAAATGAATGTTATTGAGGTTAATCATAGTGTAGGAGTGAAAAAAACCCAAAATAATAGATTTTAGCACTTTTTATGCTTTTTTAAAAAAAAAAAATCAGAACCCAAAACCCGAAATCAGAACCAAAACCTTTTGTGGGGTGTTTTGGCAAAACAAATCAGAACCCAAAACCTCAAGCTAATCAGAATTCAAAACCCAAAACACCAAAAGTGGCCTGTGCACACCCTTAGTTTGCTGTATGAGACAGACCCAGCTGTGTCAGTGAGTCTGGAGTGACATCATCAGTGAGGAGCAGACTGAGTGTCTTGAGAGAGAGAGAAGGGAGGAGAATTGGAGAGTGGAGACAGCGTATGGATGAAGAGAGAGAAAATAAATAAATAGGAGGCTCAGGAAAGAGAAAGAGAAGAGACCAGGGGGCATATTTAAGAAAGCACGATAGTGCTCTTACCGGCAAATTAAGGTCCCTCCGTGTCCTCTGCATATTTATGAAAGGTGCACCGCAGCAGATATCATGGATATCTGCTGCTTTGCACTCCTCTTCGTTTTTGGGAGCAGTCACCATTCTACAGTATGGTGACTGCTCCTGGTCGCAATCTAACAAGTTCCGAAAAAACATTTTTTTCGGAAACTTGTCTGGCGTACATTATCAAAATTGACAGATTTCAGTCCTGTCAGCTCTGCTCCGAAGAGCAGAGCTGGACAGCGCATGTGTGGAGGGATCACATGATCCCTCCCTGTCACTCACCGCTCGCTCTGCAACTATAGTTGCAGAGGCAGAGCGGGGATGTCTGTGCGCATGTGCAGTCCGAAGAACTGCACATGCGCAGTTCCAGTGTGAAGACAAATAAAGAGGATCTGGAGGACATTGCGTTCCGAAGAGGCGGGATAAGTGTGATTTTTTTTATCACAGAAACAGCAGTTTTTCGGAACTGCTGTTTCTGTGATCCGTTTTAAATAAATTTGAGAAATAGTTCAATCCTTATCCATACGATAAGGATTGATAACTATTTCTCATTTTTGCCGATTACTGATAAATGTGCCCCTGAATGAGACTAAGGGGTATGTTTACTAAGCTGCAAGTGGAATTGTTGCCTATAGCAGCCAATCAGATTCTAACTTTCTCATTTTGTAGAAAGTACTACATAAATGAAGGCGTTGCATTGTCGACTTGGACTTGTTTGTGCGTGTTGACATCTGAAACGTCCTTGAGCCAATAGCTCCAACTGTTGAGAAAGTCCTGGCCACCAAACAAAGTTTCTGTACAATGCCTTCATTCTGACGATGGGCTCAGCCTCCCACTACAATTTAAACAACCCATTAGTGTTAGCATGAAACAATGTTCTTTTGAATTCAATATTGTAGCAATGGTCGCCTATGAATAAGTCCCAATCTTGCATGCATGCTGTGGCAGTAACTGGAATACCTTTCCAGACCAGATTCAATATTACTCTGTCTATCTGATTATAGTTGTATTCAGCCTGACGTAGCATTATGGATACAAAAGCTATTGATCTTTCTTTCCAATTCAGCACGATATGTGAAATTGCGTCCCCTATCCCATATGCTGATGCATCACAAGCCAATTTTACTGGAAGTGAAGGGCTGTAGTGGGTCAGCATGGTATCTGATGTGATCATTAATCTTTCCTTCTTGAAAGTCCGCTCACACTCCACCGACCAAAAGCTGATGCATGGGATCGAGTATGGTAGCTAGTTTTGGTAAGAACCTATAAAGAATCCCAGGAAGGTTCACAGCTGAGAGACATTTTGCGGTTGAGATACTTTTAACATAGGTGTGATTTTATCTTGGCATTTGTGAAGTCCATTTGCATCAGTGGTTTTCCCGCAGTATGTGACTGTGGCATATGGCTGTGGCTGTCACGGTTGGCAATACTGGAAATAGGTCCCTAGGCTCTGCTGAGCATGGCTAGGCCCACCCACGGGTGCAGAGTCTAACAGGAAGGTGGTTTTCACCAGGAACCCCCGCAAGGAAGTATGGTCTTAGTGGCACCAAACTTGGAGGTCGCTGTCCAGCGAGTGAGTGAACATCAGAACAATATGGAGGAGCCAGAAGATGCAAAGAAGTAACGTTGGTACCAGCAGAGAAGAATGCAGCAATAGAGACTTAGTACTACAACGGAGGAATCCTAGGAAGAATAGGAGCTTGAACGGCAATAGAAAGAGAACAGATGCTGACACGGTGTAGTATTCAAGAGGTTATAACTGGCATACTTGGAACAGTGGTGATTCTATGCCGAGCAGAGGCTGAGAAGAGTCAGAGGTAATTATGGTAATTAGTGGAGAACCACTGATGAGTCACAGAAGTAGTAGCGGCTCTGAGATGTAGCGGTGAGAGAACCGAGGCTGTCACAATGAAGTACTCTGGAGATGGTAATAGAGATACTGGAGCAGCGATAGTTCAACACAGGCCACGAGCTGAGAGCAGACTGAAGTAGCGATGGTAACTCGGTACAACAGCTGATGAGCCACAGATGTAGTAGGGCTCTGAGAGGTATTAGCTTTAAAGGATGTCATTGCAAAGCTAACTTCATTTAAAGAACTCACATTTGTCACAATACATATTGTTCTAGCCTCTGTTGGAGTGTGAGGTTCTGATAATATTCTGCATTCTGGTTCCTGTTACATTGATGTCATCCAAATAACACAGATTTCCAGGCATACCCTATTGTCCACGGTTCGTTTCCCGATAGCTGGAGTGGTGACTATAACAAACACTAGCCTATTATAGAGGTAAAGTCCTTTTGTGTGTATTAATAGTAATCAGAATTTTAGATTTGTCCTCCAACTCCTTCTGTAAATAGTCCTCTACAAGATCAATTTTAATATCTTTGACCACATGCCAAATTTGCAAAAATGTTTTCAATTTTTGGCAAGGGGTTTTACTTGATTTGTAAGAAGCGATGCACAGTGGCAGGGATTTCCATATGCTCTCATGCACCATTTTTCTTGGCTACTGGGACTCTAAACCATTTTGGACAAGATTCAATCTTTTTCCAAATGTTCTAATTCCACTTCAACTCTCTGTCTAATCATATAGAGCACAGGACATGCCTTATGAAACTCAGGGGAGCTCCCTCTATAAGCAGAAGTTTCGCTTTTATACGTTGTAGGGTTCCAGTTTGTTCTTGGAAAATATGCTCTGCCTCTTTAAGGACTGAGTCTAGGGTCAGGAAAATGGATTGTGAGGAAGTTTTTATTGACCTTCAATTCAGCTGGAATTTCCACAGTCATTCTCATCTTCACCCCTTTCTTAACAATATACAAGTCCAATAAACACCGCTGTTTATTATATTGAACTGTTATGAGCAGGGGCGGACCAAAGACTTTTTTTTTTAGGGGGGGGGGGATTTAGCATAGCCATGCCCCTCTTTCACTGACTGATTGGCCCCGATTGCGTTGCTCATATGAGACATAATAGATACTGCTGATCCTGTGTCCAACTCCATTTCTACGGTTTAACTGTGGCATCAGCCATATTACTTACTTGTAACTCCCATTTCTGAAAAGTTCTAGGCTGGCCAGTCCATTTTCGCTATCCGCATCAGACTTATTTTTTTCAATGGCATGTATGCTTTGGTCTTGTTACTCATGATTTTCTTGTCATAGATTTCTCCAGTATTGCATGTGCCCGGCACACTCTTTGTATATGTCCATTTTTTTTGCATCTCCTTCAGTGCTCATACTTGTATCTGCATATATGTCTCGCGAGCTTTGGATCCTATAAGTACCGCCCTCCACAGCGATCCAGCGCTATTTCACAAAGGGACACAGAATGTGTAGCACAGTTCTTGGCAGTCTCTAGTGCAGTTGGGCAGCGTCACATGTAGAAAAGAAAGAGGAGGGGTAGCAGTGTTCTCCAAAGTCTCCAGTAACATTCAGGAGAGCTCCATTGCTAATTGTCATTGCTTAAATAGAAATAATAGGTCTGGCAGGCTTGGCCTCCTAAATCTGCAGTCACATTGTACTGTGTTATATAGGTAACATACAAAGAGGAGAGCTCAATTGCTCAATTATTAATTGCACCACTTTTCTTTACTAACACTGCTGTGTGCCAATGTTTCCTAGATGTGCTAAGAAACTGCTGTGTGTTTGAGTAATTTCTCTGTCGCTTAGCATCCAGCCACGTCACTGCAGTCTTTGTTTGAAAGTGTATAAAAATAATATTGTGGCCTGTGAGGTGGTCAAAATTGACTGCAAATGACTTAAAATTAGTGTTATTGAGGTTAATAATAATGTAGGGGAAAAAACCCCCAAAAATATGTGATTTAAGCAAAAAAAAAATCGGGATTTTAGAAAAAATCGGGATCCAAAACCAAAAAAACGCAAGGACGGTTTTGCCAAAACCAAAACACGAAGTTAATCCAGATCCAAAACCAAAACCAGAATACGGGGGTCTCTAATCTAAACCATTCAGCACTAATTAACGGTTTAGGGAACAAATTATCATGCATAATTTGTATAATATTTGCCAAAGATTGATTTGCTGGTTTCTCTTGGGCAGTTAAGCAGTTAAGCTATTTATAAGCTATCTATAAGCCTTCATATGGCTCTTAGTAGGACCAGAAACATAGTTTGTGGAAAATATTGTTCCAGTCTCTCAATACATAAAACATACTTGCCTACTCTTCTGGAATTTCCGGAAGGCTCCCGGACTTAGGAAGAGTAGGCAACCTCCCGTAAACCTGTGGAGGCAGGGCTTAATGATGCAATCACGCCATTAAGTCCTTCCCCTGCTATGAAATGCCGTGAGTTTAGGCTTTTTTTAATAGTAGGGGGCGGAGCTATGGGCACTACATTTGTCACATGACCTGTCCTCCAGGATCTCCCAGAGGACAGATTTTAACAGTTGGCAAGTATGATATAACATCCAACTATCATTTTTATTGTCTATTTTGCCCATGTATCCTGTCATCTTGTTTAAGTCTCACAGATTGATGCCTCTTGGAAGAAGTGAATCCAGACTTTGGTTTTTGCGGCTTTTCTCCTCCTTGATCAGAGATATGTGTTTGGGCTAAGTAAGTCCAATGGTGCTGCACAGGCTGTGGCTTGTTAATTTAGAAAAGAGAACAAACACAAAGTAAGTGAGAGTTTTGTTACAACAAGTCAGATTCAACTAAACAGTGTAAAACTAGTACAACACAATCAGCATGAGAAAGACTGCAGTCTGCAGATTCAACTTACACATATGGCTGTGGCTATGTCCTGGGGAATGTTGTCATTTTTAAATGACCCATTAAACGTTTGAAAAAGAACTGGGGCAAGTGTGTTTTGAAAATCTTTTGTAATGTCTGCTGGTCAGACTGCTTGACTTGGTGGACGTATTAGCTTTAAAGAATGTTATCGCAAAGCTAACTTCATGAGTGGTTATTGGGCTATCAGTAACAGTAGAATCACTTTTGTATAAATTAGTTATTCGTTTATGCAACCAGGCTGACTCATGCTAAACAACAGGAGCTCATGTTGCAATGGAAACGTAGATTGAAGCAGAGGTCAGCTTTGTCAGTGAGTCTGAGCTTCGAGAAGCTGACAGGAAGAGATGCTGGGAGCCTGAGATGTATCTGACAGCAGCTGGGGGAAGAGAGAGGTTGGCTAGGAGAGTCTGCAGGAAAGATAGAATTTGCAAACAAAGAAAGAGACATCAGAGCTATCAAAAGAGATGCTGGATGTAGCTTTGCACAGAAAGGTCTTGTAGCCGGATCTCTGCAGAGAATCAGCTATCAAGTTGCCTGAGGAAGAATATACAGCAAAGCAAGTCTATGTGCGCTGAGGGAGACTCCTGTTATTAGCGAATTGCATGTGAGCAGAGAGGGACAGCTAGCAAGATCAAGCTTGCAGTTAGTCCATGACACAACAGTGGCTGAGACCTTTATCTTCATCCAGAGTGAAAGAAATAAGTAATAACACACCCAACACTGTGCCATCTTGTTTGTTCGTTATTACTATTCACTGTGCTTTTACCGTTGATTATTGTCTTACCCTTTGTCCCACTTATACCGACCAGAATTTCCCCATATTTAAATCTATCTTACCCATTTTCTTTTCCCAAAATAAACACAATTGATTATTTGTAACCACAGTGTCTGTTCCATTATTATTCAGAGAGTTAGTGTGGTAGGGTACAAGGGGCTTCCCGAGTCAACCCTTGGTGGATTCAGTCACAGTCCACATCCCACAATACTGTGTAGAAGACTTGGGTGGAGGCACTGACAAGAGAGATGCAACATTTCCCCACCACTTTCAGAGTTCTGGGGAAAGGGGTTTATATAGCGTAAATCAGATTACACAACACTGTACATGGGATATGTAATTATTCACATCAGTCCCTGCCACATTGCAGCTTACAGTATAAATTCCCTGCCACACATACAGACCAGGGTCCATTCTGTGAAAAGTCAATAGTCCAACCAGTATGTTTTTGGACTGTGGGAGGAACTCTGAGCTCCCAGAGGAGACTCAAGAAAACATGGGGAGAAAATTTCCACACAGATAATTTTTTTGATGTAAGGCAGAAGACAGGTGATAGTGGAAATCAGTGAACCGTAAAATATATATAATATATATATATATATATATATTCTTCATGATCATTGAGATTCCCTAAGGGGTGAGGTCTAACAGACTAGATGACTCCAGATTGTTCGGCCTGCCTTGTCACCATGTTCATAGAAAAGCTGCTTGGTTCTGAGCAATAGTTTAGCTGTTCTCTCTGCACATATATAGTTGATTTCCCCTCTCATGTAAACTAGATTTTATTAAAATAACTTCTAAGGATAATTAGATGTTCTGTTATAGTAACTTTGCAAGCTTTCCAAATATGGAGCATTTCTCATGCAAAAAACAACTTTCAATTCCTAGGGATAAATTTATCAAGCTTCAGGTATAGCAACCAACCAGATCTGTCAATTTGTAAAATGTACTAAATAAATGATATCTTAAAACTGATTGGTTGCTGTAGGCAACAACTCCACTTTTTCAAACCCGCAGCTTGATAAATTTACCCCCTGGTGTTACGTTGTAGTCAAAGTAGCATCATCTAATAATGAGTCATTCAATCTCCATGTTCTTAAGCTCGATGTAGTATCAACAATCTGTAGTTCCAATCTAATAGGTTCATGATCCAAACTGGTGATCAACCCAATATGTATTACAACAACACTTGGGGAGAGTGACTGATGTACAAATATATAATCCATTCTGGAGTACACAGTGGGAGGGGTGTGTGAAAGTAAAGTACATCCCACTCCCAGGAATGGTCTATCCTTCAGGCCATTTGAAATATTTAAATTAAAATTAAGCTTGTTACAGTTTTTTCTGTAAGCAGACTTTGTCTGCTGGAACCCTACTAATGCCATTCTATGTTTATTTGGCTTAATAAGACCTGTTAGCACTAGAGTTTATATTTTCTTGCCAGAGAACTCTAAGGCTGGGTACACAGTACAGGCTTTTCACCTGATTATTGTGTCAATCACATGATAAACGACTGTTAGCTTTGATATTGCATATGCTCGAATGATCATTTTTTATTGTACCAAAGCACATCGTATCATTTCCTTTGATTTTTATAACCAGAGAAAAAATCTCTATAATTGGTGGAACAATGTTTGACGAAATCTGAATTGTATATGCACTCACGACCAGCAGTGTAGGCAAATCTCTATAGAGTTTACAGAGACCCAATCTGTTAAGCTGATGGTTGTGACAGATGAAGAGCACAGATCTGAAGGCAAATCTTGTAAAACGTGTATAGTATGTACACATGAACCAGCATGCTGATTGTGACTTTCAGTCATTGGTAAATTCGGGAGAAATTTTCTGAAGTATGTACCCAGCCTTAGGGATAAATGTATCAATCGGCAGTTATCTAAAACAAAGGATCTTGTCACGGTCACTAGGAGTCTTGACCCAGAATTTACCAGATGTAGCTTTACTCACCAGAGGCGCGGAGTCTAACACAGTGGCTGATCTTCTCCAGGAACTCCGCAAGGAAGTATGGGTTTTAGCGGCTTCCACTGTGCAGGTCACAGCCCTCTGGAGAGTATGGTAAATAGGCGGATACAGCTATACACAATGAGAACAAGGGCCTCCTTGAGCTGGATAGGAGGAGGAATGCCAGAAGATAGATAGTCTCTGAGTAGTAGGAATAGTAATGACACAGCGAGGATAATGACCAGTAGTACCTGGGAATGAGAGGTTCCGAAGTGCCCAGCATGCAGGAAAACTGTAACAGACATATGCTTCACAACTGAAGGAAAGTCTATACGAACAGCCAATAATACAAAGTAGCAGAGAAGTCAGCAACTAGCAGATATTACTACAGATGCAAAGTAGAAACTTAGTAATAGATAACATACAAGGTAGCGAGGAGTGGTCTGCGGCTGACAGGTATTACCACTGGCGTGGAGTAGAGACTTGTCCAGATGCAGGTAAGATACGAGGTAGTGAGGAGTGGTGTGCGGCTGAGAGGTATTACCACTGGCGTGGAGTAGAGACTTGTCCAGGTGCAGGCAAGATACGAGGTAGCGTGGAGCGGTCTGCGGCTGACAGGTATTACCACTGGCGTGGAGTCAGGGCTGCCAAGAGGAATTCAGGGCATCGGTACAACAAATTTATGGGGCCCCCCTCATAGTTGAGTAGGTTAATTTTTCAGAGGTGTGGTCATGCATTTGGGGGCATGGCAAATGCGCCATTGGGGCGTGGCTAACACATCAAAATCACTAGGCTCTCAATTCGCCCGAGCGTCACATATGTCCAAGCACTCCTGACTTTCAGGACATCTAGCAGCAAAGTGTAGTATAGAAAAAATGCAGTGTGTACACAAAGAGTTCAGTCTTGGCCTCCACCTTACATTGGGCACAACACTCACCAAAAATTTACATTTTCCCTACTAGAACAACATTTCACATGCTGTCCTGCTCTCTCCTAACAGTTCTTCTCACTTTCACCACCTGTTGCTGCATGTTTCTTTAGTTGTGGCTGGTCTGGATCCTGGAATGCTGGGGGCCCTATTTGGGAAAAAATAGCTACATTTAGATAACTCCAAACAACCCTGGCGTTAAATCAATACCATCCACGATTAATAATTAGGCCTTCCTCCAGCTCCAATATTACAATAATGTGCCCCTTCATCATCGCCATGCCTTATGATCACACTGCGCCCTCCATGCTGCTTTTGCCCCCTTCATCTGGCTCCCCTTCATTACACTATACTATGCTGCTCCCCCCCTTTTTCAATCCCACTGTGCCATGCCTCCACCCCTTTTTAACCCCACTGTGCCATGCTGCCCACCATTTTTTAACCCCACTGTGCCATGCTGACCCCTGTTTTTTAACCCCACTGTGCCATGCTGCCCCGTTTTTTTAACTCCTCTGTGCCCCCCCTAATTTTTTAACCCCTCTGTCATGCTGCCTCCCCATTTTCTAACCCCTCTGTGCCCCCCCTCCTTTTTTAACCCCTCTGTCGTGCTGCCCCCCCCCCCCCGTTTTTTAACCCCTCTGTGCCCCCCCTCGTTTTCCTCCCTTCACTTACCTTTTCTCCTTTCTTGGTCTTCACTGCTGCTCTTTGCTACATTGCTCCAGACTGACTGAATGCTGGGCATGACATGATGACATCACACCCGGCATTCAGACAGTCTGAATGGAGCACAGAGCAGCAGAGAGGAGGGATGCCGGCGCCGTGATCAGGTGAGTATGTTTATTTTTTTTTAAACTAGCCTGCTCCCCCCCCCCCCCCCCGCAAAAAAAAAAAAAAAAGAATGAAAAAAAACCTTTTGAAAAAAAAATAAAATCAGCAGCGCAAGGGCCCGGCCCGGGCCCCCTGACATGCCCGGGCCCGGGTAATTAGTACCCACTCCCCCCCCTCTCGACGGCCCTGCGTGGAGTAGAGACTTGTCCAAGTGCAGGCAAGATACGAGGTAGCGTGGAGCGGTCTGCGGCTGACAGGTATTATCACTGGCGTGGAGTAGAGACTAGCCCAGGTGCAGATAAGATATGAGGTAGCATCCACAGCAAACAGGAACCACAAACAGGAACAGGGAACTCCTTAGTTACCTCAACAGAATGAGGACCAAGAACAGGCAAAGGTAGTAGGGCAGCAGGTGTCTTAAATAGTGAGAAGTAAATAAGCATCCAATAAGGAAAGGAATAAGGTTTTAACAGTCTGTAGGTCTGCACATGTGCAAACCCCTGGTCAAGATGGTGGGCGGCCGCGGCGTAAAACAGGCGCCGGCAAGGCGGAGAGAGACCTAGGTCTTGAGCCAGAGGAACTAACAGTCCGGTGAGTGACAGATCTTCAGCGATTTTTCCGGCGTTATTTAAAAAGGCAATTTTATTAAACGCAAAGCCCGGTGGGTTCAGCCTTTATTGTAATTGCTATTTTAAATACTAATGAGAAATCGACAAAAATCACCAGTTTTAGATAGTCGCCGATTTTATATATTTACTCTTAAGAAACCAAAAAGAATACAACTGTTTGATTACTAAACATGTTAACAAAATTTTATATTTGTTTTCATGATTATTTAGCCATTTATTGTTTTTTTGTTTTCTGAGCACAGAATCACTGAGATAGTAGTATAAGGTCAGTGAGTATATACGCTGATAAACAATTCTGATCTAGATGGGCCACATTGCACTGCGGGTATCTTAGGGAGGGAGGCTAGGAGCCTATAAGTGACTAAGTAGTCAAATACTTCCTTGAAGCCATTAATACAAGCTTAAAAAATGTTGCCATTCAATTCAAATGTTTAAACCACAGCAGAGCTTATGTTTTATTTTAAACCAAAGTGTACTGACAAGGGCAGAAGGTATTTCGGACTATGTAGCCCCAGGATATAAATGGAGAATGTTGACTATAAGCACAATTGTATGTAAATTATATATTTAGACAAACATAAGCCTAGCGGCCTAACGCAGCCGCTAGGCTTATCGTCCTTTCTCGCCGCTCCTCTTCTGTCTCCCCCTCTACCAATCCCTCCACTGGCTCCCCTTCCCCTACAGAACTCTGTTCAAGCTCCTCACTCTTACATACAAGGCCCTCGCCAACGCCACTGCACCCTACATCTCCACACTCCTATCTATTCATGATCCATCCCGTCCTCTCCGATCTGCCAATGACCGTCGCCTATCTTCCCCCCTCATCACCTCCTCCCACGCGGGTATCCAAGACTTTGCCCGCGCTGCCCCCCTCCACTGGAACAAGCTCCCTCCCTCCATCAGGACTTCCCCATACCTGTCCAGTTTCAAACGGGCTCTAAAAACCCACCTTTTTCTTAAAGTCTTCCAGTCTCCCACTTAACTACCTACCTTATCCTCTGCCTCTCCCCCTTCTTTCCCCTTCCCTGCCTCCGTCCCTCTACTCTCCCTCTCTCCCCTGTGTTTCTCCGTCTGTCCACCCCTCCCCTTAGATTGTACGCTCCTCTGAGCAGGGCCATCTCTCCTCCTGTTTCCACCACTTCTAACTCTGCTCTCCAGCTACTTTGCCCTCCTCCTCGAGGGTCCTCCTCCCCCCTCTGGGGGTCTCCCTGTCTTTCACGCCCTCCTTTTGGGCCCCGTCATTTGTGGATACTCCCCCCGCCCTCACTAGCTGTGCATTGAGCTTACTGAGTTACTGTGCTTTATGTTTACTGTACTGTGCTGTCTCACCTTGTATTGTAATTCATTTTTGTCCCTGTACGGCGCCACGGACACCTTGTGGCGCCCTATAAATAAAAATTATTAATAATAATAATAATAATAATAATAATAATAACATATACATATTTCTGACATGGTATCTGGAAATTAAATTGATTATTGTATAAAGTCACTTATCATGAACATTCTTACTGTATCTTCAGTTCTTTAATTGTCATCAATCTCTGTAGTCGGCTCTGCAAGGTCTTTGGAGAGTTGGAGACATTTGTGGAGGTCACAAGGTCTTTGGAAAGTTGGAAGCAGTTGTGGAGATGCACTCTAATTACAGGTAGGTAACACCAGGCCTCCACTTCAACAGCTGTGGTATGACCAATTTAGCAACTTAGGGTCCTTCACATGAACAGGAGAGATTAGCATAGGCTCATTATGATGGTGATATCTATAGAATACAAGTGAAGTCCTCATGCAGGGATTTTTTATGTGTCTTAGAACCTAGAATTGTACGGAATGTGGAGATGGTCATCTCTCTGTGGGTTAAATTATTCACCTTCCTTGGTGAGACCACTTTCCCGCTGGAGCATGTAGTGATAGAATATAGGAAAGCCTGTTTAGCGGGTATGGTTATGAGCCCCAAGCATGCATCTCAGATGATGGTGTGCAGATATTACTCAGCTCTCTACTACTGGAAACTGTTTGGATGTTCTACAGACCCAGCTTTGCTTGCTGTTATTCCTGCTACAGGACAGTGTTCTATTGCACATACATACTTTCCAATGTTCCAGACTGGAAAATCAGGTCATTGTCTATATGAATCCCTGATCCATATAGGCCAGGATCTGATCATTTGAAAGCACATGGCTACCATAACCCCCTTTTACAGTGAAATTGGCACTGTACCTTGAAAAATCTAGATTACAGAGGCCAGGGGAGGGCTGGCAATTTGTAGCCCAGAGGGACAAGACTCAACTCAGCAGCCTATTATGAACATTATGAACATTTTAAAGGAAAAATATGCAGGTGGCCTAGTGACCCAGGCCAAGGTACCCCACTATGGGACCAGCCTGGGGGGCAGATGCCCCCCTGCCCCCAGCCCAGCCTGCCCCTGACAGAGTCAAGTGCCCTTAAATTATATCATACTGGCGGATCTCCAAATTCTAAATTTAAAATTCAGTGGCTGAAATAAAATAATTTTATTGTTTCAGTAAAAGATTCTTTGTGTGTATCCGCCCTCGCAGAACTAGGTTATTTTTCACCAGACTTTCCTGCTTCTTCTATTGCACCTGTCTACACAGTTCTGTGTTGATAAAATGGAGATCATTCGAGATCAAAACTGTATCACTAATTTTGATCTTGATCATAGGCTGATCACTTTGCAGTTTTACTATGTGGTTACATTGACCATATTTTTGCTGCCAGACTATATAGCCTTTTTTATTGTTGATACGTATAAAAGCATTAGTTACAAAGGGCATTTTAAATGTTAACATCTGTTAGGATTAATTATAAACCCCTTCTGTAATGTAAACCCTTCCTGCTATTAAAAGAATATAAACACTTAAAACCAAAAAGCATGTGTTCTAAAGGAAGTTTAATATATTGATATTAAAGCATTTAAAACAAAGAGTTTTCACGCAGCAGAACCCCCAGTCTTCTGTATATGTCTAACTTATTTTATATATTTGTCCTAAATGTCAGAAGTATTAAAAGGTTAACATTTATTTTTCAAATAATTTCTTATTAGGCCAAATATAACACATTATCAGCAGGGGTTACTTATAAACTGGTGCCACTTCCCATGCATTCTGCAATGGCCATTGTGAGCAGTACGAGGCAACACGCAATTTCCGGGAAATAAAAACAGCCCTTCCCCTGTTCTTATCTGCCATTTTAGAACAGACAGCATTCAGGTGGCTTGCAGGCTGAGCTCCTAAAATAGCTTGTAGAGAGCGACTAGAGCTTTAGGGTGAAATAGGAAACTTTACATAGAAAACAATAACTGTGATTATTTTTAATGCAAGTCATTTCTGTAGTGATCAGATCAGCTAGAATAGTTTGCTGCTCGATTATGTGTGTGTATGTATATATATATATATATTTATATAGACATTATTCTGAATTAGTATTTCTATATAGTGGGACATCATTCTGAACTAGTATAACACTCTACACAAGTAGATTTGTAGAAAGAGGTATGCCGAGCAACTCATGCAATAACTAAAACTAGATAAGTTAATAGAAAGGCCCTTATTTTTAGCTATAAAGCGCAGAAAGGGTCTGATTCAGAGCTGGCACAAATGAAGACTATTTTCCTCTACAAAATGTTAAGCGCAAAAATAACATATTTTTGCTCTTCTTCAGAGCCATATGCAAGATGCGTCCAGCTCTGAACCAGTAGTGTATATGCCAGACTTGCACCAAGCATAAAAATAGTGTATTTACATCCAAAATATTTGCTATTAAAATATCCTCATATTTTAGTTGGATAGAATTTTTTTTTTTCTAAAGGAACAACCAAATGTGAAAGCATTCAGAAGCGACCAACTAGTGTTGCCAAATGTCATCATTAGTATAGTCATCAATAGTATTTACACCAGGTGTTAAGCACCCTCAAATAATACAGCGCCTGACAGGCATATGCAGACATGTAACCAGATCTGAAACGGGCACATTTACCTGAACACACCCTTACTGTCCATGGCCTGCGTTGAAACTTCCCCATTGTACCCTTGTCATGCCTTGACAGTCGTAAGTGTCCGCCCTGCCCAACTCTGAATATGCACATATGCGTGTGTTTGTTTTGTGGCCATTTGCAGTGCAAAAAATGCAATTTACACTCTGAAAACTGGTGCAAGTCCAACTCTAACTCAGGTAAAAAATGTGAACATATATATATATATATATATATATATATATATATATCTATATATATATATATTAGAGATGCTCAGGCTCGGTTCCTCGGAAACCGAACACGCCCGAACTTAGGGCATCCGAGTACTGAGCCGGGTCGACTCGGTACTTTTGCGCCAAGTCGGCTTGGTACTTTCGTGCTTTTTCAGATTCCAAAACGAGGCAAAACGTCATTGTGACGTTGTCAGATCTCACGAGTTTTGGAATCTATAAATACCGCCCTCCACGGCGATTTAGCGCCATTTGAGAGAGGGATACAGAAAGGGTAGGATAGAGTGTACAGCAGTTGGGCACATACAGAATTGAAAGAGGAGGGTGTTAAAGAAAGCTCCATTGCTAATTGTCATTGCTGGAATACAAATATACTAGTCCTTGTAGGCTTTTTTCTGAAATTGCACCAGAAAGTGTAGGGCGTTATCCAAATGCATTCACAACAGTACACAGAATGGCAGGAGCAGCAAACAGCTGCTGCCACCAGTCCTGATGATAGTAATCCCTGTATGTCATCTGGTAAAGCCTATGTAAAAGTACATAGTCTTTTTAAGTCAGGGGAAAAAAAAAAAAAAAACACCTTTTACCGTGGTGAAGAAAAAAAGAGCTGTAATCCATGAAAAGTTATCTGCCAAGTGGCAAAGAAAGAATGAGGCCTTCGCCTCTCTCTAGTGCAAGATCTAAAATTGTTACTGAGGCATCTTCTTGTAAGATCACTCGTGACCAAGCAAGACCAAGTCATTCGGACTCCAAAAGTGGTGCACAAATACTGTTACGTGCAAAAGCCGAGCTGGAAGAAAACAGTATGGTATTAGAGCAAAATGTATGCTCAGATTCAGAAATGATGCCAATCCCTGAGGAGAGTCCATGCATGAGTGGTATGTGTAATTGTGACCATTCTGATAGTGTACCCATAAAGAAGGCCCCTTTCAACCGTTCTGCAGATATGTGCTTGAACAGCCCGAGTGTAGCCAGTGATAGACCAATTTAGAATGCCACTTTGGAATTGGAACAGTATGAGGGGGATATTTATGTAGACGAGGGCGCTAATGAGGATGTTGATAAGGATGATATTGTTTGTGTAAGTCCTGCACCAGTGGCAGCAGTTCTGGCACGTGATAAGAAGACGGCGATTGTCATGCCTGGACATAATACCAAAAAAGTAACTTCTTTTGTGTGGATTTATTTCTACCCAAATCCTGCCAACAGTTGTCTAGCCATTTGTAGTGTATGTAAAGCCACAGTGAGTCGAGGGAGGGACCTTAACCATCTAGGAACCTCATCCATGTTACGCCATTTGACGCGAGTTCATGGCAAGGTGTTGAGAAAATCAGAAAGTTATGGTAAAAAAATAACAACAAGCAGTCCAACATCAGCTAGGACGTTTCTCTCACCTACATCCCGATGCCTGCAATCTACACCCACAACATCGTCCTCATCAATATCCTCAGTAGCGATCGGAGTTAGTCCTGCATCCAAGTTGCTAAGGCTAGATGACTTCTGCACTATCCTTGATTCCTCTGAACAATTCTTGAGCGTTAGTCCCACTGCTGCTGCTGTTGCTGCTGCTGGGGGTGAATCTTCATCCCAGAAGCAAACCAAGAAGAAGACTACTAGTAGTTTACAACAATTGACTGTTAATCCTTTGCAAGAGGAAGCAAGTATGAAAGCTGTCACCCAGTCGCAAAGCGGATCACAGACGCCATGGCAACTATGCTCGTATTAGATCTGCGTCCAGTATCCACTTTTATTGCAGCTGGTTTTAGACAGTTACTTGAGATCTTGTGCCCCCGTTACTAAATTCCATCATGACACCATTTCAGTAGAAAAGCTATTCCTCACCTCTACCAGAAGGTTCGTAAAAATGTTATTATTGGGTTGCAAAATGCCATTCTACCCACTGTACAGTTAACCACAGATATGTAGACCAGCGGAACTGGGCAAACTAAAGATTATATGACTGTGACTTCCCACTGGGTTGGTGATTCGCCTTCACCAGCAGGAACAGCTGCAGAATCTACCCATGTACAACACATTTGTCAGACAGGCTACTCTGTGTATCCCCAGCTTCACTAAGAGGCATACAGCTGACAATCTGTTACAAAAACTAAGGGATGTCATTGCAACCTGGCTTATCCCGCTTGGACTGTCCTCAGGAGATGTCATTTTTGATAATGCCACCAATATTGTCAGAGCATTACAGTTGGCTGAATTCCATCACATTCCCTGTTTTGCTCACACAATAAACTTAGTGGTGCAGAGCTTTTTAAAACATGACAGGGACGTGCAGGAGATGCTGTCTGTGGTCCGTAAAATATCTGGACATATCTGGACATGTAGGAGATTGCAGCATCTGCAAGAGCAATTTAATTTGCCCTGCCACCAACTGAAGCAAGAGGTGGTGACAAGGTGGAATTTCACCCTGTATATGCTTCTGCGTATGGTGGAACAGCGAAAAGCCATCAACGCTTACTCCACAAGCCATGACATTAGGAAAGGGGGGGGATGTATTTTAGCCAAACGCAGTGGAGAATACTTTCCGTGTTGTGCAAGGTGCTGAAACCATTTGAAGTAGTCACCTGTGAAGTGAGTCACGCTGCAAGCTTGAGTCAAGTTATTCCCTTAATTAGACTTTTGGAAAAGCAACTTGAGAAACTGAAGGAGGGAATTACAATGGCTCTTTTTAGTGCATTGTCTCATCGTTTATCGCCATATATTAGCTGTAGAATTACCTCACTTATCCAAGAAACAGGAGGAGCGATCAAATGAACCATAACTGGTTTCATGATCCAAGGACAATTCCATCTTGCCCCACTTTTCTTTTCTGCCACTACTGTGTGCCAATGTGACCTAGATGTGGTAAGAGCTGCCGTGTGTTTGAGTCATTTCTATGTCGCTTACCATCCAGCCAGATCACTGCAGTATTTGTCCAAAAGTGTATGAAAATAATTTTGTGACCTGTGAGGTGGTCAAAATTGACTGCAAATGACTGCAAAAAAAGAGCAAAATTATGTGATTTTAGAATATTTTAGCAATTTGTCAAAAAAAATACAAATCCAAATCCAAAACACACAAGGGTGGTTTTGCGAAAACCAAAACCAAAACACGAAGCTAATCCAGATCCAAAACCAAAACCACTTCAAGTGGGTTGGTGAGCATTTCTAATAGATATAATGTATTTTATGTAAGTTTTTCTTCTTAGTAGATAGTAGACTATACGGCACTATTACTTAGTGTAATATTCACACGACAAATTGATTTAAATCACAAAGCTTTGTATATGGTAATCTCTAGTCTGTTAACTGTGCTGATTGTGTCACACATTTGCTTTAGCTATGTGCCCTTCATAATTCTTAATCTACGTTCCTATATATGTAATAAGGTGCAATAATAGCATAGTTCACTCATTTAGTAAAATAATTGATTCATCTTAACCCTCTTACATAATGGAGAACATTGTATTGCCAGTTTGACTGTTTCAATAAGAGTTGTATTTATTTTATCTATTTTTGTATTCATAATATGAAACAAGATATTTTATTTGTTAATGTCTAAATGTCCGGCAAGATGTGGTCCTCAATTAATTATAGTGTGAATGTCTTGCTAATTAATTAGGGTTTTTTAAGAGTTAAAGGTTTTTTACCATTAGCTTAAGTGCTTCTAATATGTATAAGGGGATTTTTTAGTGATAGACCATCTTCCTGATGATGAAGTTTCTTGGACAAAATACGTGTTGAAAGAGTTCCACATCATGGTCTCTTTTAAAAGGCTCTCTAGTCTTGTGGATAGTTAAGTTGCCAGCACCTTGGATATATATATGCTCCATTCATCGTGCCAGTGGTAGCTGTATTTTTTTTTTATTATTTTGGAGCGTTTTAATATATTGTTTTAGGGTAAATCCACTATGTTGGTCCTTCCTCTCTCTTGATGCCTGCTGTAGAGTTTTGCCGACACATGCTTCTACTAACTCTCCTGAGAACTGTATAAATGCTTGAGGAGCAAATGATTTGTGATTAAGAAAACTACCAGCTGAGCTTAACAATACCATTCACAAGACCATTTATTTGACTTATAGCAAGGATTTCCTTAATATGGTTCAGAAACATCTATTCATTGTGTGCAGGGGAATTGATTACTCTGAGTCACCATATGGACTCCTCTAATATATCTATCAGGTGAAAAAGAAAAGACAACTTCTTTTAGGTTTGTGTTTTCTGGACATAATTAACAATCAAATCCTCACCCAGGATTAAAATATTGAATCTCATTTAAAAATTGAATCTCATATGACATATAACACATAACCAATTTTAGCTTGTCATTAGGTATTCATTAAATAACTGGTGTACACTAGTGATGATTTTGCACTAGAGAGTGCAGAAAAAAAATAAACAGGTAATGACATGTTTGAAGACCTCAGACTAAGCAAACAGTGTAAATGATAAGTTGGTATAAAGAAGGTGTCTGTAGTGTGTGAGGAAGTGAGTAATGTTACATTGTTTGCAGACAACCTGCTAGAACTTTACACAGCAAGCTGACAAGTGAGACAATGCCGTAGAGGAAATGTCAGCAAAGTGTGAAGGTTTGTAAATACGGAGTGTGATGTCAGGTGCAGGAGGGGTGTGGGGTTAGAAACAGGTGACTCCAACAGGTTACTTCCTTTTGAGTATGGCTCGGACCTAAAGTGTCATTTCCCTGTGGCTTTGTTAATGGTGTGATGTAATTGTCCTACAACTTGGTCGTCATTATAAACCGGCCAATGAGTTCTAAGGAAATGGGGATCATTGTCAGTCATTCAGTAGTTTCTGTCTAGTTTCTGTTTTGGTTTTCTGCTTTTAAGCACATCATTAAATTGGCCTATGAATGTATATTTCTACACATCCTTCTCGCACAGCAACATTACTTTTTATCAAGTAGCATTATACTGACTTATAATGATGTCTTGGCGGTAAACCATACTGTGCAGCAAAGCAGTTTGAGTAAGATAAAATTTGTTCAACAGCATATGTGATGGGATTGTGCATGAAATGTAGAAATAGTTTTTTTTGAAGAGCAAGTCAAGACACAATTTTGCATTATAAATAGATAAAACTTTAGCCTAAGGAACGGAGTGGAATATTTTTGTTTTAGAATCGCAGGTATGTGTTCAGAAATGAAATTGGCATTGGCCCTTTTTGGCCTGTAGGCCACAGTGCACCCGGAATGCTCTGTAAGAATACATGCTTCTAGCTTGGATACACATATAGGGCCTGATTCATTAAGGATCTTATATGCCGTATTTTGTATAAAATCACTTTGAGATGGTACATTACTTTGGTAACTGGAAGAGTTGAACAGGGGAATTGCAAGCGCCAGTATCATCTCCTAAAGTTGTTTCAGCTGTGGGATCGGGGCACCACCAATGCAGAGCTTGCTCAGGAATGGCAGCAGGCAGGTGTGAGTGCATCTGCGCTCACAGTGAGGCGAAGACTTTTGGAGGATGGCCTGGTGTCAAGAAGGCCAGCAAAGAAGCCACTTCTCTCCATGAAAAACATCAGGGACACACTGATATTCTGCAAAAGGTACAAGGATTGGACTGCTGAGAACTGGGTTAAAGTTATTTTCTCTGATGAATCCCTTTTCAGATTGTTTATGGCATCTGGAAAAACGCTTGTCCAGAGAAGGAAAGGTGAGCGCTACCATCAGTCCTTTGTCACGACAACAGTAAAGCATCCTGAGACCATTCATGTGTGGGGTTTCTTCTCAGCCAAGGGACTGGGCTCACTCACAATTTTGCCTAAGAACACAGCCATGACAAACTCCAAGCATTGATTAGGCGAGAATGGTCCGCCATTAGTCAGAATGTGGCCCAGAAGTTGATTGACAGCCTGCCAGGGCGAATTGCAGAGGTCTTCAAAAAGAAGGGTCAACACTGCAAATATCGACTCTTTGCATAAACTTAATGTAATTGTCATTAAAAGCATTTGACACTTATGAAATGCTTGTAATTTTCTTTCAGTATACCATAGCAACATCTGACAAAAAGGTCTAAAAACACTGAAGCAGCAAACTTTGTGAAAACCAATACTTGTGTCATTCTCAAAACTTTTCGCCATGACTGTAGAAAGTAGAGAAATGTTGATGAATTAGGATTGACAAGTGGTATTGTCACGGGCACTAGGAGTCTTTACCCAGGGATCACCAGGTGATAGGCTTACCAGAGCAGTATAGATGGTAATATGGTACTCTGGTAGCAGGGTGATCACGGAACAGGAAATAGCAGATGATGAGATGCTCAGGAAAGTCTATGACTAGCAGCACTGGCAATATGGAGGTAATAATACACGAGGAACTGTATGGACAAAGGACACGTGAAGGTAGTCGGTGGTCTGCGGTAGCAAGTTGTACCACTGCTATAGTGAGGAGGAATGTCCAACAGAAACGAGGAGGTGATGAGAGTCAGCGGTCTGCGGATAGCAAGTTGTACCGCTGTCTGAGTGAAGGAATGGAATCCAAGTGGAGGTATCCGGGGAGTCAGTGGTCTGCGTTTAGCAAGTTGTACCACTGCTATGTGAGAGGATACTGGAACAGGTGATACTGGAAACAGGGATCAGTGGTCTGCCACTAGCAAGTTGTACCACTGAAATATATATGTGAGGAGGTGCACGGGGAGAGACTGCAACACAAGATATACACGGGCACCTTAAACTTGATCCACAGTAATATGCACAATATATATATATATATGACTGAACAGCACTGCAATAATAGAAAGTCTCTTGAAGTAATCCGGCACGAGATAACACAGTCAATGATGGCAATAGACTCAGCGGATAGCAAACTCCAGAGGAGAACCAACACAGTCCAGCAAGATATGCAATACACCAGCACAGTCAATGAGAAGTATGCATACCGTGGTTCAGAAGCAGGCAGTCAGACAGGAGTGCAGAGATACCTGAACGGCAGGAGGCCGGCAGGATACAAAGTCCCTGGATGGGTGAAGCGGGGGTCTAGTAGGTGCAGCGCACAGGTAGGTAGACCAGCAGGGAAACAAACATACAGGAATCAGTAGAGCGTGGAACTGGACTCCTGGAGGACCCTGGAGAATGGCGATGGTCTAGCAGAGGGGTAAGTAGAGAGACACGAATCCAATGCTAACAGGCGGGTAGAGACCAGCGGGAACACAGGAAAGCGTGGAGAGCGGATCAGCAGTAGATAGATGAGTAGAGCTGAGGAGTAGCAGCAGCAGGTCTCTGCGGACACACGGAGGTAGCCAATAGCAACCAGCAGGTGCAGTAACGATGGCACACGGGAGAGCAGAGTTGAACTGGAACTGTTGATCACGGAGAGTAGCGGATAGCAATAGTGGCAGCAGTCTCGAGGAAACACGGGAGAGTTGAGATGAGCTGAAGACTGAAGCGCACAGAGGCAGCGGATAGGAATCAGCCAAACAGTCACGATGAAACACAGACGAGTTGCAGGTTGAAGACTGTAGTGCATGGAGGCAGCGGATAGGAATCAGCTAACAGTCACGATGAAACACAGACGAGTTGCAGGTTGAAGACTGTAGTGCACGGAGGCAGCGGATAGGAATCAGCTACAGTCACGATGATGAACAGGTGAGTGGATGTGGATTGAAGACTGTAGTGCACGGAGGCAGCGGATAGGAATCAGCTAACAGTCCCAATAATACATGGTAGAGTTGAAGTGGTAAGAAGACTGTAGTGCACGGAGGCAGCGGATAGGAATCAGCTCACAGTCACGATGATACACAGAAGGGTAGAAGTGGTATGGGAACCACAGTAGTAGAAGTGGTTTGGAAACCACAGAGGTAGAAGTGGTTTGGAAACCACAGGAATCAGCTACGCTGAATAAACGAGGAAACACCTTCAGAGACTCATGGGGAATGAGACTCCAAGATCAGGCAACGTGGTGTTGACCACAGGTGCTTAATATAGGGAGTGTTGCCTGATCTGCCAATTAAGTTAAAGGAACATACACTGAAGGATTAGAAAGGGCTGCGCATGCGCAGACCCTCAGGATGGAGGACGGCCACGGTTCCTAAATGTCCGGGAAGACGCACTCACAGTCCGGTGAGTGACAGTACCCCCCCTTTTAAAGGTGGGCACAGAACGCCTGGAACCGGGCTTGTCCGGATTTTTGGAATAAAACTTCTTCAGAAGGGCAGGAGCATTAAGATCTTCAGCTTTGATCCATGAGCGCTTTTCAGGACCAAAGCCCTTCCAATGAACGAGGAAACGGAGAACTCTTCGCGAAATTTTTGCATCCAATACCTCAGTAATCTCGAAATCCTCCTCCTGATGAACTTGAACTGACTGCGGTGCTGAGGGAGGAGTCGAGAAACGGTCGATGATGAGAGGTTTGAGCAAGGACACATGGAAGGCATTGGAAATCCGAAGATTCTTAGGAAGAAGAAGTTTAACACATACTGGATTGATTACTTGAATGATCCTATATGGACCAATAAAACGAGGGGCGAATTTCATAGATGGAACCTTCAAACGAATATTTTTGGTAGATAACCAGACACGATCTCCAATTTTTAGTGGTGGAATAGCCCGCCTCTTCTTATCTGCGAAAGACTTATATTTGTTAGATGTCTTCTTTAAACAGGTTTTGACCTGAGACCAGATATTTTTGAAGGTCTGACAAGCAGTCTCCACAGCAGGAACTTGGGTGGGCGGGAGGGCAGGAAATTCCGGAAAAGACGGATGGTGACCGTAGACCACAAAGAATGGAGTTTTGGATGATGACTCATGGTACATGTTGTTATGGGCGAATTCAGCCCAAGGAAGCAATTCTACCCAGTTGTCTTGATTGGCTGAAGAGAACATCCTTATAAAAGTCTCCAGATCTTGATTGACTCGTTCCGTTTGTCCGTTAGATTGCGGATGGTAAGAAGATGAGAGTGCTAATCGTATGCCCAAGGTTTTACAAAGGGCCCGCCAGAATCTGGAAACGAATTGTACTCCTCTATCTGACACAATCTCAGACGGACATCCATGGATGCGGAAGATTTCTTTAATGAAATGTTCAGCCAGAGTAGACGAGGAAGGTAAACCAGACAGAGGGACGAAATGAGCCATCTTAGAAAATCTGTCTACCACTACCCAAATAGTATTGTGATTCTTACTTGGTGGCAAATCAGTAACGAAATCCATACTAATATGGGTCCAAGGCTTGGACGGAATGGGTAGTGGTCGCAGCAACCCTGCTGGAGTTCTGCGGGAGGATTTGAACTGAGAACATAAATCACAGGAAGCAATAAACTCTTTGATGTCTCTCCTCATTGAAGGCCACCAGTAACTTCGAGAGAGAATCTCAAAGGTCTTGTGTTCACCGGCGTGTCCAGAAAAACGAGAGGCATGGAACCACGAAAGGATTTTCCTCCTCAGAGTAGGAGGCACGAGGGTCTTCCCAAATGGTAGCATTTTGGTGGATGAAGCAGCCAGTGAAATACATTTGGGGTCTAGAATAGCATGGTTGGGAACCTCTTCTACATCAGAGGACGTCACAAAAGCTCGAGATAGAGCGTCAGCTTTCTTGTTCTTAGCGGCTGGTTTGAAGGTTATAATTAATTCAAAACGGGAAAAGAAAAGAGACCATCTTGCTTGACGAGGGTTCAAGCATTGGGCAGATTGCAGATATGACAAGTTCTTATGATCCGTAAAGATCGTCACCGGATGGCGAGCTCCTTCCAACAAGTATCTCCATTCCTCTAATGCAGCTTTGATGGCCAGCAACTCCTTGTCCCCGATTGTATAATTTTTCTCTGCGGGCAGAAGACCCCGAGAGTAGAAGGCACAAGGATGTAATTTTTGTTGCTCCGAGCGTTGGGAGAGAATGGCTCCTAAGCCCACATTAGAGGCATCTACTTCTAGGAAGAAGGGGAGTGTCACATCAGGCTGTCGAAGAATGGGAGCAGACGAGAAGGACTCTTTGAGAATTTGAAAGGCTTGGAGAGCCTCAGATGACCATTGCTTAGTATTAGCCCCTTTCCGAGTCAGGGCCACAATAGGAGATGCAATGGATGAAAAGTCTTGAATGAAGCGTCTATAGTAATTGGCAAAACCTAAAAAACGCTGGATGGCACGAAGAGTAGTTGGCTGGGGCCAATGTAATACAGCATTTACTTTGTCTGGATCCATCTTCAGGCCAACTCCGGAAACTATATACCCCAAGAATGGAATCTGGGGCAACTCGAATGAACATTTTTCCAATTTACAGAACAATGAATTTTTCCGTAGTCTGGAGAGGACCTCTGCCACATGTTGGTGATGAGAAGGCAGGTCCTGTGAAAAGATCAATATGTCGTCCAGGTAGACAACGACACATACATATAATAAGTCCCGAAAGATCTCATTGATGAAGCCTTGGAAAACAGCGGGGGCATTACACAGCCCGAAAGGCATTACTAGATATTCGTAATGCCCATCTCTGGTGTTGAACGCTGTCTTCCATTCTTTACCGGAACGGATTCTAATTAAATTGTAGGCACCACGAAGATCCAACTTAGTAAATATCCAAGCTCCCTTGATGCGATCGAATAGCTCAGTGATCAGCGGAATGGGATACCGATTCTTGATAGTAATGGCGTTGAGTCCACGAAAATCTATGCAAGGGCGTAGTGATCCATCCTTCTTTTTGACGAAGAAGAACCCAGCTCCAGCGGGAGAGGTGGAAGATCGAATAAACCCACGCTGGAGATTCTCCTGTATGTACTCAGATGTGGCTTGAGTTTCAGGTAACGAGAGTGGATAGACCCGACCCCTGGGAGGAGTCTTGCCAGGTAGAAGGTCGATCGGACAATCCCAAGAACGATGAGGAGGAAGTCGTTCAGACTGAGCTTTATCAAACACATCGGCAAATAAAGCATACTGAGGAGGGAGTCCCGGGGAGGAAGATGAGATGGAAGATTGCTGTACTTTAAGAGGAATAACTTGGGAAAGGCAACGATGGTGACATTCAGACCCCCAAGACGTAACTTGAGGGGTGCGCCAGTCAATCTGGGGAGAGTGACACTGAAGCCATGGAAGGCCTAAGACAATCGGACTTGTCGTAACTGGAAGAATTAAAAATGAAATTTCTTCATGGTGTAGTACACCAATCTGAAGTGTTACTGGAGACGTACTCTGGGTGATGAGACCATTGATGAGACGTGATCCATCTATAGCCGTCACAGTAATGGGTGTTTTTAAAGTAATCACTGGTAGAGACCATTGATTCACTAGTGATTTAGAAATGAAATTTCCTGCTGCTCCGGAATCAATCAATGCCTGTGACTCAAAGGATTTGGTAGCAAAGGAAATCGTAACATCAAAAGCGCAGACTTTAGATTTCATAGACGATGGAGAGGACTCCAGGGACCCTAACTTCACCTCTCCAGAACTAGTTAGGGCCTGGCATTTCCCGATCTCTTAGGGCAAGAGCTGAGCATATGCGTGGAATCAGCACAATAGATACAGAGTCTATTCTTTACTCTTCGTTTCCTCTCCTCTGAAGATAATTTGGAACGTCCTATCTCCATGGGAATCACAGAGGGTGAAGCTGGACGAAATTGAGGGGTTGAACGAAGAGGTGCTTTAACAGCAGTTGTTTTCTCAGACTCTCTTTCACGAAATCTCATATCTACACGATGGCAAAGAGAGATCAAATCTTCTAGTGACGAAGGAAGCTCTTGGGTAGTCAGTGCATCTTTAATTTTATCGGAGAGCCCCTGCCAGAAGGCGGCAACTAATGCTTCAGTGTTCCACTGAAGTTCAGAGGCTAAGATCCTAAATTGAATGACATACTGGTCTACTGTATGGGAGCCTTGTCGCAAACGAAGAATGCTGGAAACAGCGGAGGTCACACGACCTGGTTCATCGAACACACTTCGGAACGTGGAAATGAATTTGGCACTATCTTGTAGTATTGGATCGTTTCTTTCCCACAGAGGGGAGGCCCAAGCCAGGGCTTGTCCAGAAAACAATGAGATAAGATAGGCCACTCTGGAACGATGGGTAGAAAAATTTTGAGGTTGGAGCTCAAAATGGACTGAACATTGGTTAAGGAAACCCCTACAAGTCTTGGGGTCCCCGTCGTATTTTGACGGAGTAGGCAGGTGAAGCGTGGGAGCTGTAGACACCTGGGATGGCACTGGGGAAATGGAGGGAAGCACAGGAGCTTCAATATTAGCTGTAACAGTCTGTCCAGATGTTCCTTGGGAGGTTAACGATTGGTAACATTGAAGTAACAGCTGTTGGCGAGCATCCTGTTGCTCCATACGGCTGACCAGATGCTGCAGCATCTCTTTAGCGGTAGGTTCCGTATCTGGGTCTGTCATGGCCTGATCTTACTGTCACGGGCACTAGGAGTCTTTACCCAGGGATCACCAGGTGATAGGCTTACCAGAGCAGTATTGATGGTAATATGGTACTCTGGTAGCAGGGTGATCACGGAACAGGAAATAGCAGATGATGAGATGCTCAGGAAAGTCTATGACTAGCAGCACTGGCAATATGGAGGTAATAATACACGAGGAACTGTATGGACAAAGGACACGTGAAGGTAGTCAGTGGTCTGCGGTAGCAAGTTGTACCACTGCTATAGTGAGGAGGAATGTCCAACAGAAACGAGGAGGTGATGAGAGTCAGCGGTCTGCGGATAGCAAGTTGTACCGCTGTCTGAGTGAAGGAATGGAATCCAAGTGGAGGTATCCGGGGAGTCAGTGGTCTGCGTTTAGCAAGTTGTACCACTGCTATGTGAGAGGATACTGGAACAGGTGATACTGGAAACAGGGATCAGTGGTCTGCTACTAGCAAGTTGTACCACTGAAATATATATGTGAGGAGGTGCACGGGGAGAGACTGCAACACAAGATATACACGGGCACCTTAAACTTGATCCACAGTAATATGCACAATATATATATATATATGACTGAACAGCACTGCAATAATAGAAAGTCTCTTGAAGTAATCCGGCACGAGATAACACAGTCAATGATGGCAATAGACTCAGCGGATAGCAAACTCCAGAGGAGAACCAACACAGTCCAGCAAGATATGCAATACACCAGCACAGTCAATGAGAAGTATGCATACCGTGGTTCAGAAGCAGGCAGTCAGACAGGAGTGCAGAGATACCTGAACGGCAGGAGGCCGGCAGGATACAAAGTCCCTGGATGGGTGAAGCGGGGGTCTAGTAGGTGCAGCGCACAGGTAGGTAGACCAGCAGGGAAACAAACATACAGGAATCAGTAGAGCGTGGAACTGGACTCCTGGAGGACCCTGGAGAATGGCGATGGTCTAGCAGAGGGGTAAGTAGAGAGACACGAATCCAATGCTAACAGGCGGGTAGAGACCAGCGGGAACACAGGAAAGCGTGGAGAGCGGATCAGCAGTAGATGGATGAGTAGAGCTGAGGAGTAGCAGCAGCAGGTCTCTGCGGACACACGGAGGTAGCCAATAGCAACCAGCAGGTGCAGTAACGATGGCACACGGGAGAGCAGAGTTGAACTGGAACTGTTGATCACGGAGAGTAGCGGATAGCAATAGTGGCAGCAGTCTCGAGGAAACACGGGAGAGTTGAGATGAACTGAAGACTGAAGCGCACAGAGGCAGCGGATAGGAATCAGCCAAACAGTCACGATGAAACACAGACGAGTTGCAGGTTGAAGACTGTAGTGCATGGAGGCAGCGGATAGGAATCAGCTAACAGTCACGATGAAACACAGACGAGTTGCAGGTTGAAGACTGTAGTGCACGGAGGCAGCGGATAGGAATCAGCTACAGTCACGATGATGAACAGGTGAGTGGATGTGGATTGAAGACTGTAGTGCACGGAGGCAGCGGATAGGAATCAGCTAACAGTCCCAATAATACATGGTAGAGTTGAAGTGGTTAGAAGACTGTAGTGCACGGAGGCAGCGGATAGGAATCAGCTCACAGTCACGATGATACACAGAAGGGTAGAAGTGGTATGGGAACCACAGTAGTAGAAGTGGTTTGGAAACCACAGAGGTAGAAGTGGTTTGGAAACCACAGGAATCAGCTACGCTGAATAAACGAGGAAACACCTTCAGAGACTCATGGGGAATGAGACTCCAAGATCAGGCAACGTGGTGTTGACCACAGGTGCTTAATATAGGGAGTGTTGCCTGATCTGCCAATTAAGTTAAAGGAACATACACTGAAGGATTAGAAAGGGCTGCGCATGCGCAGACCCTCAGGATGGAGGACGGCCACGGTTCCTAAATGTCCGGGAAGAAGCACTCACAGTCCGGTGAGTGACAGGTATATGGTAATACCTAGAAGGCTATGTACTTCTTGTTGGCTCTGAGGATCAGTTGTAAAGCCCCACCTCTCATCTTTGCTCGAATGATATAAGTGGTCAACTTAATCCTATTGTTTGGAGTGTTTTAATATAGAACCACAGATAGTAATAGTATATATAAACAGTGTATTTACCTAATAAATACTTAATACACACTTTAGTTGATGTAGGCCAAGGTATTAGCAGTGGTCACCATGCCAAATGTAAGCCTGGGCATAGTCATACTCCAGGACCGTCTGCAGTAAAAGTGGGCAAGGCCCAAACTAATCATAGGACTTCACCTAACATAATAATAAATATGACGAAAAGGACACACACACTGGGATGTTGTAGTGCACTGAACACCATAGAGTGTAAGCTTGCGAGCAGGGCCTTCTCACCTGTTTGTCTGTTTTACCCAGTTTGTTTATTAGTTTACTATGTTTGTCCCCAATTGTAAAGCGCTACGGAATATGTTGGCGCTATATAAATAAATGATGATGATGATAAACTAGGCTTTATTCAGGTCGCCGATCATGATGGGCTCAATGTTGACTACTTTGACATCATTAGGCCTTTGGCAGAAAGTAGTGTAATCGATTTGACATATTCTGATGTGCTTAATTTAATCAAAGGGGTAGTTAAACTGTATCACAATTTGCTACTTAATTGGTGTTCAGCGTACCTTGTAGGATCTGTGGTTGTCATCTCACACAAGGTCCCTTACCACCAGGTGCACTTCAGAAGACCTCCAAATACTGCAGCCACCCTTCTATATCAGTCAGTTGTTATGGAGGTTTTGGAATATTGAGACACCTGAAGTCGGCATCTGCTGCTTCTTTATATAACCTGCTACACACTAAGCCTTTGGCTTCTCCCTGTGCTCCTTGCTCTGCAAATTGCTTGACCAAAAGAGAGAGACGGTCACTATGCACAGACTTTTATCTTCTCTCCCATCAGCCCTTGTAGCCGGGGGTCTGATGGGATATGCATTTCTGAGGATTTTCCTGCCTAATAACGTCTGGCATACTGGGGATATAGGGAACAAACTACATTATGGCCTACAAAAGTAGACCACATCTGTAAAATCAAATGCAGTTGCCATCATTATGACCATTGCAAGTCACAGAATTTTTGTGGGGAAGTTCACTTATTATAAGACTATACATCATAAGACTGTACATCACACATAGCTTAAATATATTCCTAGTAGAGTGTATCTAAGAAGTAATTGTAAATTGGTGTTGTGAAGCCCTATGGGTAAGCCATATGTGTTTTGAGAAAGCACTTGGGTAGACAAAGTTATAAAGTATTTATAAAACGAAAACCCTCCGCACTTAAGGAAATGTGGTATATTATTATTTCATATAAAAATATATTTCAATTGACCAGTTATTAAAGGGTGCTATCTCTGTAGTATAAATAGAAGACATGCAAACAAAAATACAAGAGGGGAATACTACTTATGTGACGCACTCCTTTATTGCCAAGTGGGTACATGCTGACCTATTAGATGAAAATAGATCAGCATATCTAATAAGTCAGCTTATACCCCACTTGTCAACAAAGAAGTGCCTCACATAAGTAGTATTTCTCTCTTGTCTTTTTGTTTGCAAAGTTATAAAGTAGTTTTTGCTATTGTGACAACTGTTTAGGTCTTGAATGGTTAAAACACTTCTGGACATGAAAGGGTTAAAATGTACAGTTTGACTTTGATTGATTTCTTGAGTTCATAGGGAAGGTGCTACCAATTAATTATTTAGCATTAACAACACTGGCAATTTGACATAAATGACTCACATTTCTCCTGTAATTTAAATTTGCAGTACCAGGTAGGGGGCAAAAAATCCCCTAGTTACCCAGGGTAAATCAGCAGCTACAGACGTTTTTCTGTGCGCTGTGTGATTTGTCTCACAACTCTGTTCTTAAATCGAGTGACACTGTGGATGGGTAAAGGGATGACTTTGCGGACCAATAGGAACTGTGGCTTCTTCAGGGCCTGATTAAGGTTTCTGGCCGCCCTAGGCTAATACACCCGCGGCGCCCTTCCACACACACAAAAAAAAAAACACTAAAGAAAAATTCAGGAGTATTAGCCAGCAAAAATGTTTTAGACAGATTCTCTTACCTGTTCTTGCTGTTCTTTCTTGCTTGTTCCTGCAGCTTTGTTGTCGTTTAGCTATTCTGTTTTGAAAATGTGCAAACATTACAAACCCTCAATAATTAGGATTTTTAGAGAGCATCCTCATGAACGCCACACAATGCAGAGATGATGCACCCCCACACCAGCCATTTCATCACACCCCAGCGGCCAATTCATGACCCTCTTACCCCCACCCATTAGATCACTGTGCCCCTTATCACACTGCCCCTCAATACACTGTTCCCTTTATCACACTGTCCCCCTTGCAGCACACTCTGTCCCCCTTATTACAATATGCCCCTGCATAAACGCAAATTTTTACTTATACGGATATTAACAAACGATGAAGTGCGCACAAGTTAATTGAGATAGACAGAAATGTCTCGCTAAACGTAGCTTTGAAAATCACAAGATGATGCCAAATCTTGCTGATACAAGTCCAAAATATATAAAATTAATCCAGCGCTAGGGTAGCGATTTTCTTGCTAGTGTAACCAGTACTTTGGTGTTTATAACGTTACTGGGTGTGTGAATGGGTAGTATTATGTGATCAAATGTAAAGGATTGTGTAGATATATCACACTAGTGGTCATGTAGTGGAAAAAGCTTGATAAGGATAGCAAAATTCATTTCAGTTCATATCTGTTCATATGATCCAGATTGTTAAAAGATATGAACAGTTATGAACTGAAATGAATT
Source organism: Mixophyes fleayi (assembly GCF_038048845.1). Taxonomy (NCBI): domain Eukaryota; kingdom Metazoa; phylum Chordata; class Amphibia; order Anura; family Limnodynastidae; genus Mixophyes; species Mixophyes fleayi. Next base: position 67,819,075 of record NC_134410.1, read on the forward strand.
TACAACCTGGTATCTAAATGTGGAATGACAATATTTGAATTGATCATTGTTGTGGGGTACATGTGCATAATTTATTTTAACCATATAAACGTTAACATGTTATATTATATTGCTATCCTTATCGAGATTTTTCCACTACATGACCACTAGTGTGATATATCTAACTACACAATCCTTTACATTTGATCACATAATTATTACACATTCAGACACCCAGTAACGGTATAGACACCAAAGTACTAGTTACACTAGCAATGAAATTGCTAGCCTAGCGCTGGAATAATTTTTATTTATTTTGCAAATATTTACATACCTGGCTTCCAGTCGGCAGTCAGTTCTTCACCGCAGCACTGCAGCTCCTCACTGACACTGTCGGGACGTGATGATGACATCACGCCCGACAGCCAGTGAGGAGAAGAGGGGAGGAGAGGAGAAGAGGCAGAGGGGGCAGTGAGCAGGAGCGTCAGTGTCAGCAAAAGGGGCGGCTCAGGGGCACAGAGTTGGTAAAAAAAAAAAAAATTGTAAAAAAAATAATCTTGCATGCTGCTGTTGCTGCGCGACGCCCCCCAGGTCCCAGCGCCCCAGGCTGTAGCCTGATCAGCCTATTGGTTGATCAGGCCCTGGGCTTCTTATTGGTCCGCCAAGTCACAGACCCCCATTCTCTCTGCAGCCATTTTAAAGAGATGAACAGAAATAAATTCCATAGTTATCTGGAAGTGCAACTTTAAGCATGTAATGTCAAACGTGAAAGTAAATTAACCCTATTTTTTTTATTTTAAATTGGCCTTTGACGAGGTGTAGTCCCTTGTTGTACAGGTGGCTACACACAGAGTGATCCTGCCATGTGGCCAGACAGTCCAGTGACTGGACTATTGTTCATTTTTGGCCACACATGTGTTACGAGCTGCGGCTTCACTGTGGCTCATTGTTTACTAGTGTCCTGCATCCCGATCATTGTCAGGATGACCTGGACATCTCTTCTTCCTCATCCCGGCCGTCACCAGGGCAACGACCAGAACGCTCTCTCAGTCAGCACCGCGTCCTGACATAAAGGGACAGCTGGGCGTGTGCGCAACTTTTTATTAATCATCAGCCTCCTGGGTGCTGATTAGTGCAGGGATCAGCCCTAGGATTTTGCACTAGTTCTATTTAAGGCAGGGAGAGTTTAGACTTGGCTTATAGCATTCTCTGTGCTTGCACATATTGCCAACCAGCTACCCTGTTCCTGTGTAGCTCTGTTACCTTGGATTTGACCACTTGTTGTGACCTTTTGGCTTGCTTTTGGACCCTGTTTGAACTCCTGTATCCAAGTACCTCTGAACATATTAGTTCAACGGGAAATGTGGCTGCTATACGTGAAGATCTCTACCAGTCTGGTTTTAGAAGCTCGTCAAATAGCCATGGTCCTAGCAAAGTAGGTTAGCAAAAGCACCGTGGAGTGGCGGGTGGCTTAACATACATTTGCAAATGTGTGCAACTAAGACTTTTGCATTTTTATGTACAAGTAGAAATGGCAGCTCCTTTGCTGGCTATAGCAGTGTGCTGGGGGATTTTTCTCTGTGCTTGCGCCTTTTAGGATAACCCCACCCTTTCAAGCATCTGCTATTGAGCAACTTCCACTTCTGTAATATATATAGATTGTCAATTCAGAAAAGATCTATCTATTCGTGTTTCAGGACGAGCAGCTGGATCACTTCCAGCTCCACTGTGTTAGTGTGGTTGGAAGACAACCACAGACATAGGCCAATAACTCATACTCCAACCACATTTTTCTCCAGGTCAGATAATGATACTATAGGTTTCAATAAGATAATTATTTGATGTTACCAACTGCCTTGTTTACAGTTGCCTGCCGTGGTCTTGCAACCTGTTTGCAGGCTCTGTCTAAGAAATTAGAGTTGATATAGTAAATGTCTTTAAAAAGATGAGGTATGATACCTAACCTGTATTTAATAGAAACTGAACCTATCTTGTCAATATTTACTTTGGATCTCAATATGTTATTAATTTATCATGACTCAAGTTTAATTTGCTACTATGATTTAATATTGGTACATGACATAAAATTTCCTGTTTACCTTTTCTTGTTCCCCATGCTACATGTAAATTACCTGAGTGCCTGGGGTGGTCTCATTTGGCCCAATCTGCAGTGAGCGCTCTCATGTCTCACAGGAAAATCTTAAACTTATTTCTACCTGCATGTGTACAGATTCATATGGTCTATAAATAACAGACTTTCCATGTGGACTGCACAGTTATTGCACTTAAGCTGGGTTCAAACTACAGGCGTTTCAAGTGCCGATCACTCGATAAACTAATGTTAGGTCAGATATTGCATTAGTGTGTACGCTCATCAATCATGTTTTATCGTACCAAAGCACATCTTATTGTTTGATTTGATTTGATAAATTTCCTAAATATTACGATCGACGATGGAACATTGTTGGGCAAATGTGGAAGTGTGAAGAGGCTAATTAATAGAGATGTTCTCTGACATCCGTGTTCTGGTTTTGGTTTTGGATCTGGATTAACTTCATGTTTTGGTTTTAGATCCCAATTTTTTTCTAAAATCCCTATTTTGTTTGCTAAAATCACATAATTTTTTTTTTTTTGTCCCTACATTATTATCAACCTCAATAACATTAATTTTAAGTTATTTGCTGTCAATTTGGGCCATCTCACAGGTCACAATATTATTTTTATACACTTTCAAACAAAGACTGCAGCGACTTGGCTGGATGCTAAACGATAGAGCAATGACTCAAACACACAGCAGTTCCTAGCACATCTAGGAAACATTGCCACACAGCAGTATCAGTAAAGAAAGTGGTGCAAGATGGAATTGTCTTTGGATCATGAAATCAGTTATGGTTCATTTGATCGTTCCACTTGTTCCTTGGATAACTGTGGTAATTCTTAATACATGTCGACAAACGCTGACGCCCCACCCTGGGATGCGTGATTTTATCAGACCCAGACCAATCCAGGGTGCCAGGCAATGCACTAAAAGGAGCCATTGTTATTCACAGCAAAAAGCAAGTTCACCACTGAGCTTTAAATAAGCCCCAATTCACAAAAAATTATAATATAGTTAGGCACTTTTGATGTAAAGTGCAGATTACAAACACTTTGTGCAATACTGATGAAACAGCAGCAAAGTGGAAGGTAATACATGTACACATCTATTTAGACAAACATGCTTACATTACTTCTGCAAACAATATTGTTCTTTGTTAATAAAACTGTTGTCTTTATATGGTTCAAAAAAATTTAAAGTAATCCTCCACCATTCTTTGGATGTTGATAGTAGGATCAGGTGGAGTTACAGCGGAGGTGTCACTAATTCTGGTCAATTCTTTTACAGTAGACAAGACCAGGGGGTAAATGTATTATACTCTGATTTTTACAGCTAAAATTTAAAGCGGCGCTGGCTTGTAAAGGCAAACTTGGCTTTACAAGCCAGCGCCGCTTTAAATTTTAGCTGTAAACTCGCCGATTTCCGGCAACTTGAAAAAATCAGAGTATAGTACATTTACCCCCGGATGTCAAAATGTTGTGCTGAGTCATCTGCATCATCAATGGGTGTCTAAGATTTTTGATAAGCACACAACAGTATATAGCACATATAGGTAACATTGGCACACAGTGGTAGCTGAAAGAAAAAAGTGGTGCAAGATGGAATTGTCCTTGGGCCCACTGATCCATCCTTATGTTGGATCTTAAAAAGGACATGCACACTTTAACAAACCAAGCACTTCAGCGACAAGGAGTGCCACTTTTGAGGAAGATGTGCTTAGTTTGTTTGGGCCCCCCACAAAACAAACTAACAATGGGCTTAAGGCACCTAAGGTAACAGTGCTGTTAATGAACTCTACTGTCGCAAGATGCTGTTGTCATCATCCTCAGCCTCATCCTCACCCTCATCAGTTTGTACATCCTCCTCACACATTATTAATTCATCACCGCTGGAATCCACCATTACAGAAGTCTCAGTATTTTGATGTAAATGGCTGGAAAGGCCTTCCTCGTGGAAATTGAAGTTCATTTTTATGAACATCATGTTTTCCACATTTTGAGGAAGTAGCTTCCTGCTCCGATCGCTGACAAGGTTCCCAGCTGTGCTGAAAACTCTTTCTGAGTACACACTGGAGGGTGGGCAGCTTAGGCAGCGCAAAGCGAGTTGGTACATGGTTCACCAAATTCCCTTTTTTTCCTCTCTGTATGTAATGGGACTGTCTGATGTGTCTATTTCTATGCTGTGGTTAAAATACTCCTCCACCATCCTTTGAATGTTGATAGTAGGATGAGGTGGAGTTAGGGCAGAGGTGTTACATTTTTTGATCAATTCTTTTAGACCAGATGTCAAAATGTTGTGCTGAGTCATCTGCATCATCCCTGGGTCTCTTGGGAAAGCTAAGTATTTTCCTAGCAGCAGTTGAGGGAGAAACTGAAGGAGGAGATGCCGTCCTGTCACGTAACACTTGAGCTGTCATCTTGCTCACCAGGAGCTCCTTGCATCTCTTCAGATCTGGGTCAGTTGAAAACAAAGAGAAGACATAGCTCTTAAACCAAGGCTCAAGCACAGTCGCCAAAATACAGTGATACGATTTCAAGATTTTGATAATTCTTGGATCCTGTCTGACATACTTAACGTAATTGCTTTGTTTCATCTCCTCCTACAGTTTCTCAAGCTGCGTTTCCAAAAGTCTAATTAAGGGATCACTTGACTCAAGCTAGCAGTGTCTGAACTCATTTCACATGTGACTACTTTGAAAGGTTTCAGCACCTTGCACAACACGGAATGTATTCTCCACTGCGCTTGAGTAAAATACATCCCCCCTCCTTTCCCAATGTCATGGCTTTTGGAATAAGCGTGGATGGCTTTTTGCTGTTCCTCCATCCGCAGAAGCATATACAAGGTGGAATTCAACCTTGTCACCACCTCTTACTTCAGTTGGTGGCAGGGCAAAATAAATTGCTCTTGTAGATGTTGCAATCTCCTACATGCTGTTGCCGAATGCCGGAAATGTCCAGATATTTTACAGACTACAGACAGCATCTCCTGTACGTCCCTGTTATTTTTTAAAAAGCTCTGCACCACCAAGTTTATTGTGTGAGAAAACAGGGAATGTGATGGAATTCACCCAGCTGTAATGCTCGCACAATATTGGTGGCATTATCAGAAAGGACATATCCTGAGGAGAGTCCAAGCGGGATAAGCCAGGTTGCAATGACATCCTTTAGATTGTCAGCTGTATGCCTCTTAGTGAAGCCGGTGATACACAGAGTAGCCTGCCTCTGATAAATGTGACATACTTGGGTACATGCTGCTGCTGTTATTGCTGGTGAAGGTGAATCACCAACCCAGTGGGCTGTCACAGTCATATCATTTTTAGTTTGCCCAGTTCCGCTTGTCCACATATCTGTGATGAAGTGTACAGTGGGTAGAATGGCATTTTTTAACCCAATAATTACATTTTTACGAACCTTCTGATAGAGGTGAGGAATAGCTTTTCTAGTAAAATGGTGTCATGATGGAATTTGATAACAGGGACACAAGACCTCAAATAAATGTCTAACACCATCTGCAATAATAGTGAATATTGGACGCAGATCTAATACTAGCATATTCGCCATGGCGTTTGTGATCCGCTTTGTGACAGAGTGACAGCTTTAATATTTAGTTCCTCTGGCAAAGGATTGTTTAACAGTCAATTGTTGTAAACTGCTAGTAGTCTTATTCTTGGTCTGCTTCTGGGATGAAGATTTACCCCTAGCAGCAGCAGCAGTGGGACTAACGCTCAAAAATTCTTCAGAGGAATCCAGGCTAGTGGAGGAGTCATCTAGCCTTAGTAACTTGGATGCAGGACTAACTCTGATCACTACTGAGGATATTGATGAGGATGGTGTTGTGGGTGTAGATTGCAGGTGTCGGGATCTAGCTGTAAGAAGGGACCTAGCTGATGATGAACTGCTTGTTGTTATTTTTTTAGCATAAGTTTCCAATTTTTCCAACAGCTTGCCATGAACTCGCTTCAAATGGCGTAACATGAATGAGGTTCCTAGATGGTTAAGGTCCCTACTCTACTGACTGTAGCTTTACAAACGCTACAAATGGCTAGACAACTGTTGTCAGGATTCGGGTAAAAATAATTTCATACATAAGTGGTGAATTTTTTGGTCTTATGCTCAGGCATGACAATGGTCTTCTTCTTATCACATGCAAGAACTGGTTCCACTGGGGCATTACTTACACAAATAACATCATCCTCATTAGCGCCCTCATCAGCAACAGAAATATCCCCCTCATCCTGTTGCAATTCCAAAGTGGCATCCTCAATTTGTGTATCACCAGTTACGTGGGCTTTTCATGCACACATCTGCAGAAATGCTGAAAGGAGCCTTATCTATGGGTACACTATCAGACAGGTCAGGATTACACATAGCACTCGTGGAGAGACTCTCCTCAGGGATTTGTGTAATTTCTGAATTTGAACATACATTATTCTCTAATGCCTTACTGTTTTCTTACAACTCGACTTTTACACGGAAAAGTATTTGGACACCACTTTTGGAGTCCGAATGATAAGGTCTTGCTTGGTCATGACTGACCTTACAAGAAGATGCCTCAGTGACAGTTACAGGACTAGCACTCATAGAGAAAGGCGAATGGCTCATTCTTTCCTTGGCACTGCATGTGTAGAATGGCATGTTGGCAATTTTATTTTTTTCTGCAGATATCTTTGCCTAACTTACAGGTCTTTTTTTCTTGACCATGGTAAAAGGTCGTTTTTTACATTTTTGATTCCCTGACTTAAAAACACTATGCACTTTAACATAGGCTTTAGCAGATGATGTAGATGGATTACTATCATCATGACTGGTGCCAGCAGTTGCTTGGTGCTCCTGGTCTTCTGATTTCTGCTGTGAATCCATTTTGATTACACAGTGCAATGTGACTGCAGATTAAGAACACCACTGCCAGCCCTATTATTTCTATTTCAGCAATGACAATTAGCAATGGAACTTTCCTCTTTGTGTTTTACCTATATAACACCGTACTATGTGACTGCAGATTTAGAAGACCAAGCCTGC